>NC_069113.1:31503892-31862088 GCF_025612915.1 Magallana angulata | reverse complement strand
AATAAGATGTAAAGGAAATGGAAACAAATTGCTTGGCTAGAATTTGGCATACATATTGTCAATAGTTTTTTGATTTGTCAAATTACATGTATTCGGAACATAATGAATTAAAAAATAAATGAATAAGACTTAATTATGTTAAATCTGTTTGCTCATGGTTGAATTGAATGCGAAGAAACTTGAGACAATACCCTCACTAGAATGAAGTGTACAAACTGTCATTTGATTTGAGATTGAATCATTTGATTTGTAAAGACAATACGATGTATCTGTAGTATATGTTCGATTTACTGTAATGTGAGCAACTGACATCGCATGGTTAGGCTACAGTACTCCTGAACTATTAGTATCAGAGTCCGACAGGCTTCACCTACCACGGCTTGTTCAATACAAATGTTACTTGAACTATTCGTTACTGGTAGATGGCAATAGCATAGACATCGTTTTTCTTATATACTAATTATGCCAATAAGCAATACTACAAAATCATTTTGGAGATCTTGAGAAAAAAAAAATTATAAACATCATCTACATACATGTACTACTTTGTTAAACATTGTAAATTTTCTGAATTTTAAAGATTTTTCCATACACTCCCATATTCCTCTTTGAACCTTTCTTTTTTGTCAGCTGATCATTGTTTGAATATTTTAGAATATAAACCACTGTATTTAAACTTATGCAGTGGCTCTCAAGAAATATACCTCATGTCCTGTATTCTTAATTTTTTCCCGACAATCACTTTTACGTCGCAAAATATTCAATACTCAGAAATTATATCCAACACTGTTTGCTACAAGAAACTTTAAATCGCAGAAAATGACTGACAGAAACAAAAAAGTTGCACATTTTCATCATTTACACAAATTTTGTGATGCATGAAAAAATTTATATTTAAGACGACAACCCTTGTTTCATTTTTCTTTTATTATCTCTCAGTTTAAAAGAGTGCTGTCCTTCACTATAAACAAATCTTATTTCTCATTACCGGTACCTTATGATGCATTATGGCAGGTTTAGTTACAGAGGTCAAAACATTCAAGAAAACCAAAGTTTAAAATTCTCAAAAGTAGCTGAAGAATGGATGCTATGCACAGGGTAATCATAAAAGCCCATATGAGCATACAGCACAGGTGAGCTAATAAAAAAATGAGTGAACAAAATGGTGTTTTTCCAAACCAGTACATTATAGACGGTAAGACTTGCTCTGTTTCAATTTCTTTTATTTTCTTCAAATCCTCATTACAATAGAGCAACAAAATGTAAAAATGTCACAGAGTACAGATATAACTCGGGCAAGTGTGAGAAAACCAACAGAACATTAACACAATGCTTTCAGTATAGGTAGTGAGATACATGTATCTATCGATGCTAAAAAGAAAAACCTATAAATATAGGAGATCTGAATTGTTTCTATTGCTCTAACTGCATTAATCTTAGTAAACTAATATTCATTTTTAATTTTTTTGAAAAAAAAAAACCCAAAAGAAACATACAAATAAAAGATTGAAGAAACGTTTTTAAAAATAAGACCCTGTTATACAACTTGTTATTCAGTGCTATAGATTTTCAACCAATATACCCAATGTCAAATTGTGAATTCAAATTTCATGATACTTCAGATAAATTGAACATTTCATGGAGAGTGAAGGCTCATACATGTAATGGTATAATCATTTATAATAAAAAACTGCGGTAATAATTAAGAGATGCACACAATTTTCCTTAAGATGCATTCAAGTAGTATTCTAAATTGTATATACATGTTCTTTTTAATACATGTAACACTCTTTGATGGCTTAATTAAGCAGTCTACACTGCAGCAAGGATATCTTGCATAATCACAGGTTGCTGTGGCAACTCATTATAAAGGCACACAAAAAGGACAGAAAGCATCAAAAACAAAAATATCCAACATATTCTCTTGAGTGTACTGCATTACTACAGGGAACTTCTGACAGTAATTTATACATTATTTTTAAATTCAGCATACACCTGTTTTGCAACAATACTATAAGGAAATTCAGTTCATTTAACACAATTATTTTAGGCAAGCCACCAATACAGTGCATTTAAGTCAAAACTTAAAACTTCCACATTAACTCGTATAGCATTGAGAATGAATATTAAACCAATTGTATGCATGATGCCTGGGAATTTTCTTGTTCAGCTTAACAGTTTTTATTGATGGTGAAATGAAGAAAGGTCAACAGGCTTTCAGGGGTTGAAGAACAGACAGTACTACATGCACGTAAACATGAAAATCTTGTGTTGGATGGGGGGGGGGGGGGGGGGGGGATGTTGGGCGGGGTGGGCAGGTGGGAGATTTAGTTTACACTGAGCCTCTCATGGATGCATTGCCCTAACATGTATAACAGAACAACAGTACAGAGCTACAGAAACACAATCATCACAGAATTAGATAACCATATAATAATTTAATTCTATACAGTGATATGTCAAAGATGGAACACACTAACACATTAAAACCAATCAACTGGTAGTCATATATACATGAAATCATGTTGAATAAAAGCACATGCAGACTCAGCCTGTTTATTGACTTAGAAAATAACCCCAGCAGTCCTCCTTATCACAATAATTTGGGTAAAGTACGAAAGGTATAATGATCATGTACATATCAAAATGACTTATTCTATAGTTTACTTGGCAATAAAATGTAAAATATTTTAGTACATATAAAAATTGCTGCTCTCTTTTTCTTGAAATTTGGATTCAATAATTGTTACTGGAACTACTTAAATTGTAAGTAAATGAATGCAAATGAGTCTAATTTGTTTCGTGTTTTTTTTTTCTCTAGCATGATTTTTCACTGACAAATAATCTGATGCTCTACAGCTTTCAAACCTCACCTTTTGAAGCACTAATTGACAAGAAGCTGACAATAACAGATTGAGACATCATGATGAGCAAATTTGAGGAGAGAGATAGACAAGCTATACATGTACAAAAAAGAAAGCCCAACAAAATTGTGTGACATCTACTTAATATTGTTGTTTATACCAACAGTAAAAAAAAAATCTTAACGATGGCCACTGTGTACATTAAGACAGGTATATGTCTGCATGCACTGCATGTGAACACATTTTGGGCAGTCAGACTGCATTTAATAACAATTGGGAGAATCATGCATGAAAATGGAAAATTGACAATGACATTTAGTTTCTGGTGGTACCTAAATGTTCAAGGAATTTTGTTCATTTCTTATACAATGTCATGTATTAAACATACAATAAATCTCTGAATGAAAGGAATACTGACTGAGCCCTTCAATATTTTTAAAAGTGAATACACATACATGTAATACATGTACAGTATATAAATGCATACTTTTGCTATGATATATATGGAACTCTGATCTCCAGCTCTCATGGATATTGATCTTTATAGCTTTAATGGCTTGTGTTGTTGAAGTGGGGAATTATCGCAGATGAGAGATAATGCTTATGACTGGTCACTGACTTAGTACTAATCAACATAACAAGTCAACGTAATAACTATTCTATATGAAACTAAAAGACAAAATTGTGTAGAAAACAATCAAATAAATCAAAAACCATTGCACTCGCCAACTATACAGATCAAATACAAATACTTCAATTGGTCAACAGTAACAACAAAACCTAATACCATTCACATCATTGATGGATTTGAATCTCTGGGCTTATTAACAGCAAATGTTATCAATATTATAAACAATTCAAAATAATCATACATTTGTGGGGCATAAGTACTTCTTTCATTGTACTAAACTTTGGATCGGTCTCTGTCTAATGCAGGACTTGGTTTCTAACAGGTAATGCCTGAAATAATGGACACTAGTTTGGTTTTAGGATTCAGTGGAGCACTCAGGCTGTGAGGGAATCCAGTGTTTTATCACTGTCCAGATCATTCTTCACCAGTTCATCCTTGATTCTGTGGTCACTGAATCCCAGCTCCTGAAACTGCTTAAACAAGGCTAAGAACCTCTCACTCTGAAATCAAATTAAATCAAATCATCATCATCATCATCATCATCATCATCTCCTGTCCTCAAAATCTTCTTTTTTTTTCTCACTTAATATTCCTAATTTGTATAGACATTAAATGGAATCTTGGGACCATGTCAAGCAATAAACATGCAGTTTACTAGGCTATCAAGTGTGCATATGTTTTTGTGGCTGTTCCTTTAACCACCTGTTTCTTTGCAAGCAATGGTTATTTTTTGGTCTTCTTCACTCCCAACTAATGAAAGGGGAGCAGTGTACCAAAGTTCATCAGCTTACAATTAATCCCTAGAGTGAGTATAAGTCTATCAATTGAATGATAATTCAAACCCAACAAACCCACAGGCAGAATTAATTATTTTTAAAATACTGTATGTAAATAAGTAAGTAAAGGAATTAAAAAACATGTCAAACCTTTTCGGAGTTGTTCTTGAACAGGACGAGAGTTTTTTCAACAAGGAGTGAGTTGTGTCCCTTGTCTGTTAGTTTTCCAACCACACACAGATAATCAATGACCTTGAATGAAAACATTATAATTTTACGAAGTATATATACAGGTCCAGAGGCCACAAATCTTAGAGAAGCTCACCCCTTGATCTCAGTTTCACTCTTCTACTATATTTTTTTTTGTAAAAGTGCATGAGACTGCTCATCTGAATTACAGGTATATGGCCCTGGGGCAAAATATAGACATACACGAGTCTGTATATCGTAATTAAACAAAATCTTTAATTGTAAATATTTATGCTCTATGAAATACATGTACTATAAACATAATACCGGTATTAAATGAAATTTAATTTATTCAAAGAGTTTACAAATTAAGAAATGTCACCCCTTTAGCAGTTTAGAAATTTTGTACAAATTAGTATGACTAAAATCTTTACATCCCCAAAATATCCCCTTCAATATATAGTTTTACACTCTCTTTTTTTCCTGCTTCAAATACATTTAATACTGTCCCCTGTTTACAGTATGAGCAATGTACATAAATATGTAACCAATTGAATAATCTCTTTAGTAATAACAATGTGTCACATATCATTAAGCAGGACGTATTGACATGCAACAATGTATGTTAGATATCTGTTGTACAGGCTTGAGCAATTTGATATATTTACATCTACCGAGTATTTGCTTCTCTCTTTCTTAAGAAAACCGATTGTGATTTATAGCTCTAAAGAAACTGACAGGACTAAAATTAACACAACCAAGTTCTAACTAGTTTATCCATTTGACTGCATTCTTCAGCAACCTAAGAAAAATCACAGACTGCATAAAATAATCATGATGATGTCAGATTCAAATTCCCATATATAAGACAACTAAGCTATTTAAGTCTAGTTGATACATTTTTTGAAAATATGAACAACATCAATCCTATCATCTTTACCTCTTTTTGGTCTGCACCCAGCTTTTCCACAGCACGTGCTGCCTGAGCCTTGGGGAAGCCCATACTGGCTACGCTGTCCACCACTCGCCTGGAGTCTGGAGGCAGGTTACTGTAGGGATCTGGAGGAACCACCGTCTTTGGTTCCGTCAAACTTCCTGATGACAAGGAACTAGGACTTCCTGTTGTGAATCCGGACTGAGCAGGTTGAGGTAACGGTGAGTACCGATTCCAGGACTGCAAGGAAGAGATATAAATAGTTGTAGGCTGGCGGTTTATGTCAATTGGTACCAGTTAAATATCCAGTGATAAAAATGTACAAATGAAATATCACAAATCGTTATTTTTAGAATTATTTGGAGTGCGGGGGAAGGGGAGCCACAGTGCGGTTTAACCCTATGTGCATGCAAAAATATGAATTGATAACGGCACAAAATTGACGTACAGTACATACATGTAGGGGGCAATATTTTGAGTACTTTTTGTGATTTCATCAGTGGATGACTTTTATTATGCATTAATCCTCAAATATGTACAGAATTTGCAATGTTAATTAATGATTTTGTTCTCATGACATTCATGTTCATGCACCCTTATGCACATATAAGTCATTTTTTTAAAAAAAAGATCAATACATACACAACACATGCATTACAAACTGGTTGAACCAAAAAATGCACCTCGTTACTGTGAAACTCCTCTACCAGACTTACAGAAAAGAAAGCCTTCAGCTAACAGACGAACAAAATATTTAAATGCTATATTGATCACATTATCAATATAAAATTTATGACTGTCTCACTCTTTTAGCAAAATAAGTTTTAAAATTTGATTCACTGATCACTCTTCATTAGAACCATTTTAACAAGACCTTGGACTTTTAGTAGGACCCCGCTATCTATTTCCTGTGTCAAAACATGTTAAAAATGACGCTGTTTCAAGCAAAATATGCACCGATTGTGTAGTCTTAGCTCAAAAGCCAGACAAATCTTGTTGATTTCAAAGAGCCATGTCTGAGTGGCAAGTAATGAAATAGACAGGCTTACGTTACATCGCTGTTTGACACAACTACCCAAAGTCCAAGCTCTTGTTAAAATGGTTCTAACTTCATCTTCCCAAGTCAGGGGTTTCTGCTCTGCTTCTCAAAATGAGAAACGGAGTGGTTCAGAAACCTGGACTTGTGAAGATGAATAAACTTGGGTTTTCTAAAACTTTTTAAAATGCTCATAATAAAATGTATTTTCCATTCAAACATTGAAGTTCCTGTATTGACAGCATTTGAAAGTCTGTTTCCTGTTCATATTGAATGTGATTAACCACAAATTAATCAATGCATAATACATGTATAGTCAAATAATAATGACACCATTAAACAATGAACATTTTAGTTTCTGGAATACACATTTTAAATACGGGTAGTGAAAATTGCTGAATAATACCGGTATGTTTGAATTTTTAAAAAAACCCAGTCTTAAAGCATTTGCGTAGGTGCAACATAACAGAAAGAGCAATTTCCCAATCGTCTGGTATGATAGATCAAGGTAATATGTTTTACTGTAAATTCCTAATTAAACACGAGGAATTAATATCCGCGTAAAATCGCGAGAAGCCCGTCTCGTGAATTCTAAAATCTCGCTTTTAATTTTTGGACACATGTAAACTACATGGAATATTATAAAATTTCGGTTTTACAGCAAAACTGTTATAAAGGAAAACAACCCAATATATATTTGTATATCATGTAAATATGATTTGAATTCAGTCAGATGTGTTAATATATATATATATATATATATATATATATATATATATATATATATATATATATATATATATATATATATATATATATATAGAATAGTTTTCATATAGCGGGATACCAATTCAAATACCTGTACAATGAATTTCTAGTATTTGTTTAAATTTTTAACAAACCATATACATGAGCTGTCAGTGTTATATACAGTCATAAGAAATACACAATATGTAAGCTTGGCTGAGGCAATGCATTTCATGTTATACAATTTCAGGTAAGATTGCATGCTTCTATGCATAAATGCAATACATACATGCTTGTTAATACATGTATATCTAATACTGTACTACACTAGGGAATATTTTTCACATACAACATGTTCAAATTAAAGTATGTCAAACAATAAGTGCTTTCGTACGGCATCCCCCAACATCTTGTAGACATCATCAAGAGTTTCTACGTCAACTTCAGATGCAAAGTTGGAAACTCAAGCATCGAGTTTGATGTCAAAACTGGAGTTCGCCAAGGTTGTGTAATGTCATCAACGCTCTTCATCATAGCCATCGACTGGGTCATGAGGAACACAACATCAGACATTCCAAGAGGCATCAGATGGGGAACGTTCACAACACTTTAAGACTTGGACTTTGCCGATGATATTGTCCTGTTTTCCCACTCCCATCAGCACATCCAAGACAAAACACATAGGCTCCACGAGTATGCTGGAAACATTGGACTGAAGATCAATGCCAAGAAAACTAGTCATGACCCTAAATGTGAATAACCCACAAGGAATTAAAATGGACAATCACATCCTCCCATTTACAAACAACTTTACTTATTTAGGGAGTATTGTCACAACAGATGGTGGAGCAGACAGGGACATTCAGCAGAGACTAGCCAAAGCCAGAGCAGCATTTAAGAACTTGCAAGCTGTGTGGAAATCCAGCCAGTATACCAACAGGAAAAAGCTCAAACTGTACAAAAGCTGCATCATATCAATTCTTTTGTACGGTTCAGAGCGCTGGAGAATGACAGAGAACGACCTTAACAAACTGTCAACTTTCCACACCAAGTCCCTGAGAAGAATCCTAAAAGTATTTTGGCCAAATACCATCTCAAATCAGGACCTTCTCAGCAGAAGCGATCAGGAGGATATGGCCACCATCATCACCAGGAGACGATGGACCCGGATTGGCCACAAACTCAGAGGGGACCCTGAATCCATCATAAAGACAGCCCTCTTCTGGACACCAGAAGGAAAAAGGAAGAGAGGGAGACCAAAAGTTACCTGGCGGCGAACATTGGAAGCCGAGATGAAAGAGCATCAGAGAAGCTGGGGCACTCTCCAGAAGCTAGCCAGTGACAGACAGGGATGGAGAGCCCTCGTTACTGCCCTATACGCCAAAGGCGTCACGAGCAGTAAGTAAGTAAACAATAAGTATTTACATCTACACATTCTGAAATATTAATGAGCAAACGTGCAGTTTTAAACTATTATCAAATCTATCAATGAAATAAATACTCCTCGGTTTTCTTTAATTTTTGAAATAAAAAATAATCAAAATACGCAAAGAAACAGATTTCATATTGTCTCTGTATTGAAATGTGGATTTTTATTAAGGTCAATTCAATCTCAAATTTTTATATATCTATCAATTTGCCATGCTTTCATACTACAATTATAGATAATTGATCAAAGGTCTAATATCTATTTGAATATGTGTACAACGAACCTTAATTAAAAGATAATTTGAGAAAATCATTAAAAAAGTTAACAGAGTTTATAAAGATTTAATATATCGTACCCATAGTGTCTGACAAAAAGTTAGGAAATTAATTTATTATTATAAAATAGTTATTTAATATGAACATCAACTTTTCCAAAAAATTGGAATGATAAATATATGACATTAGAATTGACCAGCTCGACTGTTATACTGATACATGTACTGTGGAATCATTAAAATTCATGGGGGCCAATTTTCGGGGATTGCTTAAATTTTACAGGCTCATGGGGACCTAATTTCGTGTATTCTCATGTACCTACAAAAGGAAATATGAACTTAATGCCTTAATTTATTAGTTTGTGGAGGATGTTAATTTGTGGATAAGAGGTACCCACGAATTCCACGAAAATTGAGCCACCACGAAATCTAATGATTCCACAGTACTTATTAATGATAACTTGTAACTGTCCATCATGAGATTAAAGGCAAAATGTAACCCTGATATTAAATTTTTTATCTGGCTTCTTTTTTCCCTTTCTACAAGATGTTAATACTAAGAGAAAGGTTTCACCTGAAATATCCCAAATGCATCAAAAATGGCATCAGAGCTATAGGAAGCTATTAAAAAAGATCTACAAGTTAAGACTGGCTCGAGGAAGGAATATTCTGTGATCTAGTTATACAGGTATGGAAATACTTACTAGAGGTGCAGTGTCCGTCGGTTCCTGTGAAAGAGGTACAAGGAGGATTTGAACTACATGTACACATCAATCGAAATATACTCAGTGACAGGGTCACTGTTTACCAAGCTATTAAAGTATATTACTGAATCTATGGTTATTATAGTACTGGACTATAGGTGCATGTGCATGAATGAATAATTACACAATAAAGAGCTAAAAAATTTACAATGAGGCTGAGCAAGTGAAGCCTATAAATAGAATGTCTTATATAATTGATTTCTCTAAAATGTTACATTGTCAGAATGTCTATTGAGTATTCAGCCTGCAATTTGAGGCCTAAAATCATTTATTACTCTGGATGTGAAATTTTCTTATCAAAAAAACCTGTACATTCCAACTATACCTTGGATTTTCAGATGAAAAAAAAGGAAAAGTTGTGACAACAAGTGTGAAAACAAATAAAAAAATGTGTTTATATCCATGAAAGATCATTTTTTCAAATCACACAGCAAATTGAATATCAAAGAAAACTTGGCCCTTCCTAGAATGGAAGTTCTAAAAATCTTTCAGCAAGTTCAGAAGTAGAAGCAAATAAAAAATCCAATATAGTTGATATAAAAAAAATTGTGTATTACCTGCTTAGATGAAGGTCTTGGTGGGGGTGAGATGGTGAGTGGGAGGGGTAGGTCTTGACTCTGGTTAGTAAAGCCGTCTGATACAGGACTAATGGCCGAATAGGGCGGAGGCATTCCTGATATAGGAATCCCCGTAGATTTCACTGGAGCTACGTTAACATATGCTTTGGCATTTCTGGAGGCCGGGTCCTGGGATGGTTGATTTGCAGAAAGGAATGGATTAGTGCTTTGTGATGAGTCATTCACATTATCGACAATACCAAATGATGTCGTCTTTGAAAAGTTAACTGTTCTTTGATCAGTTTGTAAACTGACGTTTTCGTAAGAGCCAGAGGGTTCTTCATTTTTATACACAGGTTCTACCTGAGCACTGTCAGTTACAATGTCTTGTTCAAAGGGATTTGTGGATTTTCCAGCTCCAAGGTGACCTTGATGGGCACCATTGGATGTCTCTGATCCTATGGGAGGGAGGGGACCCTTGGCTGATAAGCTTGGCCGGGGAGGTACAGGGGGTATAATCTTTCCCTTGTAAGTCTTTTGCTTTCTCGCAATTTTCCCCTCTTTCTTTCTAGGGGCTTTATCTGGCTTCTTTGTGATATCTAGTTCAACAAAGTCCCCTCCATCCACTTTATCACTTCTAGAATGATTCACGGATGAAGCCGAATTCACCACACCATTAGGTGGATTGTTCAAAATCTTTGTGTTTTCATACACACCCTCAGATTTCTTGGATCCACTCCCTGCTTCCTTATTGTTTCCGTTTCCATTATTGTCAAACACACTCTTGAGTTCCGTCAAATCATTCAGCGTCAATCTCTCGAATCGATCGAAAGGATCATCCTCTGTCTCAAATAGCGAGAAATCAACAGGCTTTTTAGAGGATCCATCGTCTTCATTAGAAGAGTCGTTCTGATTTGAAACATTAACGGGAGTCAATATATCATTTGAAATCTTGGGCAACACTGGTCTGGGTGGGGGTTGCTTACGACTCACTGGTGGAGGCCTAGCCCCACCCATAGTCGGAGCAGTTTCACTGTTATTCGTCCAACCTTCATTCTCGTACTCATGGTCTGAGAGTCCCGAGTCGTCGGAACTTTGTTGCCCCGCCTGCTGCTGTTCTTGTGCCCTTGCTAACCGCAGTTGCTCTTCAATCCGTTGCTGAGCAGCTAACTGCTTCTGTCTCTCATCTGCCCATTTCAATACTCCTTCCTCTAAGGAGAAGTCATACTGTAGATAGAAACCAATGCATGACATTCATTATTTTAACCAGTTGAAATTTCATTCATTTAATATTTTTCTTTGAATATGCACACTCAATTTATTGTACTAATTTATTCCAAAAAATAGTTTTAGGGAGGAGTCCTTTTTGGAGCTATCAAACATTTATATTAAGCAAGAGTGTTGAGATCACCAATATTACAAACAAAATCGAATGCTGCAGTAGAAATTCATCATTACCTCTTCTTCAACAGCATTGACTCTTGAGAACTTCAAATCTGCTGAGCTAGCAACCTGAAATAAGTAAATACACTGTAGACTAGTCCAGCTACATCAATAGAGCAAATTAATTTTTTTACTGTAACTTTTAACAGTCGATATGGAAGATAATATATTAGAGCATGTGAAAAGATTTTAACTTATGATACCTTGTGTTTTTGTGTAAAACTTGATCCAATTCTAAATGGAATACCATCCAAAGCTGAGTGGCTAGAACTATATGCTACAAAGGAGTTCAAATCATATAATGTGCACATGTATTTCAGAAATAAATGCTATTACAGCATTTACAGCCTGTAATAATAACTTGCTGTTTATATCTACATGTATGAATGGTCGTAATTACAAAACAGGAAAGAACATGTTTTCTAAAAATACATACAAACACTATTCTCTCTCTGGAAAAGTCTATCCATCATTCAAATCAGCATCTGCAAAACGTTGAAGAGAAATATTTCGTCATCATAAGACTGAATATTTAAAAAGATATTAAAACATTTATCTCAATATTTTACATTTTGGAAACAATCTCTAAGAGCCAGGATTGCAATACAATAGTATGCAATTGCCATACATACAAATTAATTTAAAGTAGCTGCCAAATTACAATTTGGAGAAAGGAATTGTTAGGGGCAGGGATGTATATAATGTCCTTTGGTTAGGGGTTGGAGTAAGAAATGGACCGATCATGGCAATATATATTTGTTTAAAACTCTCTTTCATGTGAAATCAAATGGCTTACACAGTTGATTTAACTTAACTTTTCATAAGGCACATGCACGTCATCTATAAATAGCATATGATTAATATCTTTGTACAATTACTATTGTTTACTCTTTTAGTATTATTGGGCAATTCCAATTTTCAGTCAAATTGGTTTTGTATCAAAGAATACAAAAGAGCCTATAAAAATTTACATTGTTTAAAATAAAATGAAATACTTGTAGCTGTTTCTGAGCTTATTCACTTTCACCAGAGACCAACAGACCAATTAAGTCAGTATACACTGTATTTAGCAAGATAAATTTTATTGCCATGCATTCAGACATGAAATGAAACGTATGGCTTTTTAAACAAGTAATACAAATTTTCAATTGCGTTTCAAAGTAATCTGTTCAATAGTTTGATTTCTGTACGTTTTAATTGTCTGAGAAAACACATTCACGAAAATATATGTCGTTGTAGCTTTCATTAAGAATCTAGAATTATATATTTGTCATACAAACCTTTCCGGTATGTCACACAAATCACACACAAACATTACCAAATTGGCGATTTGTATTTTTATTTCCTATCTGTCTAATTGACATTTTCCATTATCTGCCATGTTCGTGATGTCATTGTCAGCTGCACAAAGGGAAATAACCCAACTTAAACGTTTCCCTAGGTAGTCCGAACCCGACCCAAAAGACTCAATTCATTTATTTACACGTACACGATTCCCTGGTTCTATAAGCACAGTTACAATGACAATCAAGATTTAATAAACCTAGTGAAATCTTGCTTTTAAGCACAAGAAAGAAAAAGCCTATTGACTAATCAACATCCAAATGAATAAATTGTTTTCTTTTGGGAGGCATGATATAGGGTTTGCAAGGGGAAAGGGGGGGGGGGGGGGGGGAGGGTGACGGGCAATGAGGTCTTTTTAGTAAAAAAAAATATGCAAAAAAGGAATTTTAATCAATTTTAACACCCCCCCCCCCCCCCATATTGAACCACTCTTCATCTGTACTATCAAGTGGAAAACCCAAGGTCAAACTTATATATTGAATCTTATAAGTAATTAGTTTTACAAGTCAAAAAAAAAAAAAGAATATAAAAACGTATTTGATGTCTTTGAGAAGACATTTTTATTAGCACAACCATAAATAGTGAATACTGATTCAATGCAAAGTGTCATTTTACTTTAAATTGTAAGGAAAAACATTTTTCAATTGCACAAGTAAATTTTTAACCATGATTTTCTAAAGAAATACCAATATAGTTTAATAATCAATACAATTTTTCTCATTGTCCCATTTACTTCAAACTCATTAATTTCCATGATTCAACATATGTATGTAATACTACATTGTTAAACCTTCCCAGTTTAAAATCAAAATAAATTGTCATACATCCTTATTGTATATTCATGATTTTATACATATGACATATTTTCAGTAAATAAACACAACTGTGAAACTTTTAGGTTTTTAATACCCCCCCCCCCCCCCCACCCAAAAAAAAGAGACTAAAAAAAACCCCAACAACATTGAAAGAAAAGTATCAAATACATTTTACTAGTATCTAGATACAAAAACATTTTATTTGTTCACAATGTTCATGCTTTGCAATAAAAAATAATATCAATCCATAGATGTAAATTCATTGCAAATATTTCAATACACACAATTCATATATATACTGTAGAAAGATGATTAAGTATTGGTACATATACATGTATATATAATGCTATAAAAAAAATTGACAACTTTTGACTAAACTTTAGACTTGAACAAAACTATCCACTATTCAGAAATATGCACTATTTTTTGTAAAAATCATCAGATTACATCCAATTTATAACTGGAAAAAAGCGTTTGCATCATTTGTACTACAGCACCAAACAGAAAAATTACAAGCCACAAACAGCCAGCATCCACTATAGGAGCAGTTAGATCCTGACGACTGCAGCCATTCTTCAAGTATAGGTATATACTGCCCATCAGTGGTGAAAGAAAAACTGGGCCGTACCAACAGTGAGTATATCAGAATGATATCACAGGGGTAAACTAATATGAGTACCGATACGCATGTACCATGCACTAGTTAAGTAAATGCACAAAAGATCTATTGGTAAAGGCTGCGGGGATATGGCACCGTTAGCATAGTCAGTAGATGAAGTTTCTGCCGACCGATGATGAATTTGAACAGCCAGTTCCACCCTTCCTTGGATTTCTTCAGGTAACGTTGTTAGGGGTGTGTTGTTATCCCTGACCCTCCATGGACATTGCAATTGCTTGTTTTAACATTTCATCCTCTGGGATGTCTTCTGTAATCAAATAAAAAATTTTTTTAAATTGAATTCATTTTCCTCGCTGCATGTAAATTGATACCTACATGTGTAGACCTTAGTTGGAGTTTAAATACAGGGTACATGTACTTTGTGTAGTTTCCCCAGTATTTTACATGTAAATGTGAAATTTATATATGACAAATTCTTTTAGATTCAATGATAAAAGATCCAGGTACATGCACATTCATTCATTACATCAAATACAATGTTCATCAACCCATACCGCAGTTCAATTATCATTTCACTTAATCACAAAATCTACCAATTCTAGAAAAAATGGTATTCAACAAATTCTGGAGACAACTTATGGACGGGTGAATGGCACTAAGTTAAGTTAAATGAATGCACATACCATAGAATACAAAGAATTGCACGTAACTCCATTAATAATCAATTTAACAGAATTTTCTCTTGTAATTGGTGATTAAATGTGCATTTTTTTAGTAATTGTGCCTGTGTATGGTTACATACAGTCATGTACCATAGTTGTATATCATCCAAATTTTCCAGCAAAGGTCAAATCAAAAGCAATCAAATGGGATAGAATACCTTCTTTTGATTCTTTCTCCATTTGCTCCTCCTGTGGAGAACCCTGGCTTTCCTCTGGCTGGCTGACTCCCTCTGGCTGGCTGACTCCCTCTGTTGCAGTTGATTTAGGGTCAGTAGGCTCTGTGGTCCTCTCTTCTTCCTCAGTGCCTTTGGCTGTCTGGTCCAGCCGCTGTAAGAAAGCTAGTCTTTTCTGTCTCAACTCCTCCTGTGTGGGAGCTTTGACCTCTTTGGAAGGGGCCTGAACCTTATCTTGACTTGGTCCTGGCGGGGGGTTGTCATCTTCTATCACATATCCTAGTAGTGGGCAAAATGTCATTATGAAACATGTGTAGGGCACACACACTAAACCATTCATTCAACACAAAACAAATTTATTTTGAAAACAGAAACTTTTATAATTAGATATTATAGACCTATAGTTACTCATATAATTAACAATGTGGCATCATTTTAAGTTCATTGAATTGTTTATTTTTTAAGAGGCTCAAAAATCATTGTAACCCACTGCTTATTTTTTAATGGTCTCAAAACCACCGTCATTCAATATTTTGCCTCTGACAATGATGGATCTTGGAGTGACAATTTCCAATGTTATCTTAGCTTGCATATACCGGTAATACACAATTAAGTAGACTTTACCTACAAAATTTCCCACCACGGTACATATCACCACTGAACATTAATTAAACCACCACACAAACTGAACATACCACAACTGTACATACCATTAAAATGTCCCCAGTTGCATTCCCAACTGTGTACATACCCTCTAAGCTCATCTGTAATGCCCTCTGTAACATTTTATCATCCTTCTCGTTCTCACATCGACTCTCCATCAGCGCCCGCTGTAGCTCGGGGTCGTCTGTCTGTGCCTCCGACTTACTGATCGACTGATTCTCGTTGATCAGCCTCGGTTTGATCAGCTGTACTGCAGGGGCAAGGTTCAGGAGGTCGTCAGCTTCACACTCTGGCAGTCGGCCAGTTACGATGAATATGGAGTAACCTGTCCATCAAAAAATTATAAATTTAAGTGGGTGTTTCGGAATGGGAGAGATCACTTCTGTATTTTGGAGCAATTTGATTTTTGTTTCCACACATTGACTATAGATTTATAATCATTGCAGTAATAATGCATGTACGAGGTATGTATTATTGCTGATTAAATTTTAGAGGTTTCTAATAACTTTAGTCATAAATATAATTCGTGATGTAAAAAATATGGTCATCATCTTGGTAACTTTTTTTTGAATTTTTTGAAATTAGGCATTAATCTTTTAGAGCTGTTTTTCCAAGAGCCTGGACTTTTGGAGGGATGTTACTATCTGGTTTGCTCATCCATTTTTTCATGATCTGCACTGTTGAGTCACAGTGACACTGTTTCAACTGAAATATACAGCCCTTGGATGAAGTCAGACAAGTGTCATTGCATTCAATGTACCAATGACTGGACAGTATATCCAGCTTTCATCAAACTGGAGTTTGACACATACTGCTCAAAGTCCAAGCTCTTGTAAAAATATCTCTAATATTAATAAAATTCACTTGAAACAAGCATCATACATAACAAAACAATAATCTAGGAACCAGAGAAAGAGAGAGAGAGAGAGAGAGAGAGAGAGAGAGAGAGAGAGAGAGAGAGAGAGAGAGAGAGATCACCTTCTTGTTGCAACTGTGTGAGAAACAAGGAGAGATAGGTATCAGATATGAGTTCAGGACCCGTAAGGAGGGAATTTAGGTTAAACCACTGCTTTCCAATCTTCCTGATACAAAACCAGTGGTCTCGGAAATTGCATATATAAGCATTCTTATCTCTGAAATTCGAAAAAAAAAAAAGATCTGTTGTATTTGATGATGATTAACACATGAAACTTTATTAAGAATTAGTCAAGAGAATAGAGATTCTTAATACATTTGAAGAAAGAAAAAATTTTGCAGAGGTAAAGAAAAAATAATTATCTGCTTTGCATCTTACACTGGATTCTGTCTTGCTTCCCTAGCAATAGGGTCTTGGGAGTTAAATTGCACTAGGTTTAAGCCCCATACTTGTATGGCTTTGTCTATTACTTGTATGGAGAAGAAGCCACTGTCATCAAAGTTACTGGAACCTTGCTGATAAAATGTAGGAAAGTAAATACTGATGATTAAAGTAATCATTTAGTCTTAAATGAAAAAAATATCATTTAAATCATTTAATTCATTAACTTAGTGTGTTGATACCATTTTAATCATACTAGCCAATGGAATGAATTGCATTGTTAAAATGCTTTCTTTAACAGTATAAACTGGGTTTGAGCAGTTTATCCTTCATAACTATTCCCATGCATACAGAAAATAATAAATTTCACATAATTGATTATAAACTGAATGAATTTTAGCAGACTGATATGTGACATTGACACAACTGAACTCATATACATGTAAACTCATAAACATCAGGTAATTCAAAACCGACACTATGCAAACTATCAAACTTTTAAGTTTATCAAATTATTGTATGATATAACTAAAACAAGCAGAGACTGACCCGTATAAACCTCTGATACTCTATACTCTGTGTCCCTGCTTCTGCCATCCTTAACCGTTCTGATTCATCCAGCTGACGAGCAATGTCGGCCAAATCTACTGCACTGAAGTACTGTCCTTGTAATAATGCATTCAAGCAATGCTGAGCACAAAGTGATCCCTCTTGCTGGAAAATATTATCAAATGGGGAAATTATTTATTTATGTTACCTTTGTAAACAAAGATAAACATGTACTTAGTTTTGTATTTCCCTGACTTCACCCCCATTTTAGATAATTATATATTAAACAGTGTATAATATTTGTACTTAAAAAATTCATAAACTTTTCAGACAAGAACCTTTTCTTAGAGTTTACAATAGTTATAAAATTGTCAGCAGGAACATACAACTATTTGAAAATGAAAACTATTAGTCTTTACTTATAATGCTTAGACCTGTAGAAATTAGATCATAAACATCTATTGTGCCAGGATATATGAAAACACCTTGTAAAACAGTAATTCTTCTTGAAATATCTGATTTTTTTTCCCAACTTCACACTTTTATAAATTCTTCAATCATTTAATCTTTACAATAAATCTAAGACTCTGTTAAACTACTCACTTCTTCGTGAAATATTGCGTCCATTTGGATTTGTGATTTTGTCAAATTTTGTGTATCTTATCACATTGTTTACAAATAATGCGGATCTCGATCCCGACTTAAATTTGTTGGACACTCGTTGGAAAAAAACCCCACTAGATTTCTAATTTGAATACAACTGAAAATTTCAAAAAAAAATTATTGAACAAAAACTAGAAAGTAACAAAAATATTTAAAAGAAATAAGGTTAATAGTTATTAATATTTAATCCATTTTCTTGTGATTTTTTTTCTTCAGATAATGTAAATTTTAAATCAGAGCTACGCAAATCCCAATTTTGCAATTTGTCTTCCTGATCACAACATTACAAAAATAAATAATTATCAGATTATTATGGATAAGCTGATGATTGGGACGATAAACGAAAAATATGGAGTAAAAGTCTTACTGGAGTTGTCTTTCGTTGCTCTCCTTTTCGGCATCGATGTATACATACAAAGTCTTGTATCGCGTCATAAATAAATATTTTTTTTTTGGTAAGATAATTTCCTCTACTTTTATAATAACAAAGTTATTAACTTATTATTATATTATAGGGAATTATCTTGTTACAAAAAAAATATTTATAACGTCAGGTGCCTGTACATTTATCTTTCAGAAACATTTTTATCAAGCAATTTATTCTCCAATAATTACCGTGCGTATTACATGTATATCATAAATAATACATTATTAAATATAAATGTTCAGGTACTGTGTACACTTTCACATGCAGTTATACTGTGAAACAAGTGCTTGTAAACCATTCCGTCTTTACTAAAATCATGTATAAAAACAAATTATAAATTTTAAGTCTCAACTCTAAGCAATTTATTATGAGAGACCATGCAAACGACTACATATACAGTGTATATACAACACCATATAGTTTGAGAAAAACCGATCATGGATTTTAAAACTTTAAATATTACGTCAAGTTTGATGCGACATAAATCGCTATCATAAATTATAGCACCACTTACTTCACTGTAAGCAATGCCAGTGATCTGATATTGTAATAATAACATTGCAAAATCAATAAATTTCAGAAATCACTTATCCCTTCAGAAATCATGATGGTCTTACTTTTGTCATTCAATAACCCAGAACCACATCTTACTTAGTAAATTAAGAAACAATGCTAAAAGTCTAAATGGTGACCTTTTTGATCCATGAAAATTCAGTCTGTGAAAATTGTTGGTATCATACTGAAAATGCATATAATGTTTTCTTTGACTGTCCTAAATACATCTATAATGAAGAAAAACAGTGTGTTTTTTTTTAATTAAATATCAATTTTAACTTACAAAAACCAGTAAATTTAGATTTGTTGTTATTTGGAGATGATGACATTTCATATGATGAAAATACTGTATTATTTAAACTAGCTCATAACTAAAATCTAAGAGATTTATCATAACTATCGCTATATATCCAATACATGTACGCAAAAGAAGTATACTTATGCTGTAACCGTACTTTTTAAGTTTTTGAGTATCTTGGTGTTTTTTTTCTCATTTTTTTCAACAAACAAGTTTTTGCTTTTTCCCCTTTAATATATATTCTTATGCCTACATCAAACTATTTTATTTTTAAAAAAGTGTATAAATTTGTCATATATGTCTTGCACTTTATATGTATTACCTTGCACATTATGGAGAAGGCTTACATAGGCATTGCCTGCTGCCTAATCCATTTATGTAAATATATATATGCATAATAAAATATGTTCAAATCAAATCAATAAATTTCAGCTAGGCCGTAATATTCATAGAAATATCATTTGATACTAAATTTAAAAAATGATAGAAAAAAAAAAGATCGTTGCTAGCGCACAATATTGTACATTGACAAATTTATAAAGCAGACTTCAGAATAAGATCAAATATAATCAAATGAATAAGAGTACAGAAACGGAATTAATTTTATTCTAGCATATAAAAAAAAAATGAAAAACCAAATCGAAAACAAAACAAAATGGAGGAGGGGGGGGGGTTAAAGAAAAGAAAAAATATTAAACAAACTTGACAGTATATGATTCAAAGAGAGTTTTTTAAAGGAATGTCTATACAGTTCTTCATGCAATTGATCAAAGTCTGAAAATAAATTAAATATCAATATTGCATGTTGATATCTATATTTAATTATTATTATTTTTAATATTTAAAAAAAAATACCCCCCAAAAGTTATCTCGGCTGCCCTTGACTAAATTTAATCCGCAATGCGACACAGTAAGAGTAGTGGAGTACATCGAGAGATATCGATCGCGGAGATCGATTGTCCGATAGAGTCGGATAAACCGATCATTCATATGTCGCATTGCGACAAAAGTGGCTACCCCTGACCGCATTGAAATCTTTTTTTTTAATTGTTAAACAAACTGAATAAACACCGACTATATCTTCAACTGAATACAAGACCCCCAAAAATTGATCTAGTTTTACAAACAAACAATAATGAGAATGCAGCTCGATTTGAACAATAGAATTTCATCAAAGTCGCGAACTACAAAGGATTTTTAAGCGTATATGTGCTAACATTTAATAAATGAAAGACCCCCACCTTCCCCTCTCAATTTTCTTGCGACGACTTTGAGGTGAAGAAATTCCTTTTTACCTCAAGACTCGCCGAGCTACTTAGCCTCAGCAGACGTGTCGAAGTCGATTGCTTGTAGACGCGAATTGTAGATAGGATGTGTCAGCTGCTAGTCATTTTACTGGCTTTCATCTGTCCTAATTACCCTTGGTCCCCATTGAACCGTCACCTCTTATGGTCTTCAAGAGAAACTTAACAAGCTATCAAGGGTATTGATTGGGTATTCCACATACTATAAGTATTCTTTATATCTGAGGGCCCTCCTCTAGTGTATGAGACGCAATGGCCGTGAAATACCATCTCTATGTATTATGCATCTATTTGATGACCATTTGGAGACAAATCAAATGGTATTTTAAGGCAAGAATATAAAACACGGGATGAAATGACCACTGAATCTGATGAGCTGTGAATATGGACGACATTGATATGAAGATTAAAACATGTATACGATGACGATAATTTTTTTTTTTGTGGGGTTGGGGGGTTGGGTGGGTAGGTGGGGGTGAAGGTTGTCAGTCATAATTTTGTGTAATTATAAGACTCACTTCCAACTGGAAACAAGTCTATGGACACATTCGGAAAAAATGTAATAATAACAGATGCAGGCGGAAAAAGGAATGATCGAAATACTGTTGCTACTTATCGAACGAGTGCACGATGACGCAATTCCTTTCAGCTACATGTATCATTGGAAGAGTGAAATCCCAAAAGACAACGCTTCTAAAGATATTGAATTCTAAGACTTGTTATGGAAAATGAAATTAGGGATCATGCACTTTTATCTCGCTCTCTTGTAAAGATTAGTAGTGTGACAATGATATGTTTTAAAAATATTGTTTGTTGCAACGTTATAATATTCATTGGATTGGAAATTATTTTATACAATAGTTGAAGAAAATATATCTCTTTAACAAATATATACCATTATTGTGGTGCCATAAAGTGAACATTACGCATTTATTGAGCGTTAACAGGAATTTGTTCAGTAGATGAAGGGTTGACGTAAATGGTAAATCTTATAGTATTCAGTGATAATTATTTTATCACCCCTTCTTGAAACATCACAAAAACAATATCATAAGTTTTCACTTTGATGTATTAGTGAAATCACCAAAACCACAAAATACAAACATTACAGATATGTAATTTATATCAATTGTACACCACATATTACATGACTAGGAAGGACGGGAAATGAATGGGGGGGGGGGGGGGTATCGTAAATTGCTACGTATACTGTACTTCATATAAGTCAATTAGAAATAAATTAGATTATGCAATACCAGAATTTGAAAGGAAAGTTAAACTAAAAAAAAATGTTTATTGCTTAATTCAAACTTATGTACTTTAAAAAAAATCTTTGAAAAACTGAACGATCAATGAACGGTACACAAAGAAACAACCGAGCCACCGTCAGCTACTGTGTACATGTATCCCAAACCCCCCAAAAGAGCCCACAACAATGACACAGTATACGCTATATAAAAAGGTGTCGCATTGCGGCATATCGCTATAACAACTGTCCGAGCCTTGTGTGTACGTACGAAGTGCCATACTTTATATTCTTCTAATAGATACATAATGGCGCTTAGATAATAACTGAATATTGATCTGCGAATTGACCCGAAATTCAATGCTGTTTTGCCCGAGCACTAGCTGCGTTCTTCAGGTGCTATCATATTTTTAGAAGAGGAAGAGCCAGACATAGAAAGTATTTATATCGCGACGTGAGGCTGTTTCTATTGCGACTGGGGAACTTGTTGCGGTATATTGATCCCTAATGAAAAATAGCTTTTATTTTTGTTTTGTATATATGATACGATTAATTGTCAGTTCAAGGAAACTTAGATTCTCTACTTATGACTTATGCAATATGAAAATGAATAACTAATAACATAAATGATCGAATTCATGAATTTTGCCATTTTTGTCCAACTTATATTTTTGCCACCATATACATGTAAACAACATTGAGACATTAGATGCGTTTGAGGGTTTTTTTGCATTATACATTAAACGTTATAAAGTTATAATAAATGAACGAATTTTTGGTTTGTCGACTAAAGCAGAAACGTCAGAAAATTGATGGAACTGTATGATTTTAGAAAATAAAATCAAAGCCTTTTTTTCCTAAAATAAAGGCATGGTTTTCGTCTATAATAGTAAGAAAATAAAAATGTATAAGTGTCTTCGTTTTTAAAAAAATATTTTAAAAAGCAAGCCTGTAACAAAAGAAAAAGAATAATAATCACCGTTGGAGTCAAATAAGCCTGATTTCGGCACAATATCTGATAGATGCTTTGAATAAAATGCCACTTTCATTAAGGTATGTCCGACTTTTGAAAGCGTCATTCAAATTATTTGTTTGAACGTCTGACAAATTGTTACTGATGCCGACCCCGCCTCAGTTTTCTCATGGAATATATTAACAAACAACCCCACCCACAAAAAAACCCCGCTACAACCCCCCCCCCCGAAACCCCCACCCCCAAAAACACAGAAACATTTATACAAATTTTGACAAGTGTGTGATCGGTTTTATTTTTTTAAGGCCAAAAGATCAAATTTACCCAAGTTTATATTAAAAAAACACTAGTCAAACAATGCTATCTTTCTCCTAACAACTGATTATTTTAAAAGTTCACAGATCAGTCTTGAAATAACTTTTTTTTTAAAAAGAAAGTTTACTCGAAAGACGTCAAGATTAGTCAATAGGTCAACAGGTTTACCAATAAAACCATGTAAAATATACGGGGAAAGTTGTTTGCATATTCCATACAAATATTTTATTTTCATTTTAAATCTATAAGGATGTTACATCTTGCTTAGGAGTATTGCATAATTATTCTATATGTTTGGCAGTGCGTGAAGAATTGCATCTTTTTTCTGGGACAACAAGTCTACAGATGATGCCAGAATCATGACGTCATTATCAATATGACGATCAATAGTTTTGAAACACCTGTATATCTATTTCTAAATTTGCAACATACCCAGAGAGTTATAGGTATATTTCAATAACGTTTTATAAAAAATATAATTATTCCATGTTAAAAAAAGTAAGCCAAATTAAAATATTTTCCTATGACACTGTGATTAACGCCTGCAAATAATCCAGATTATCTAATCAGGTTTGTGTATTAGTAAAGCACCAAGGTTTTTTGTGCTGTGCGCTAAGAGTACGCATTCATTAAACTTGATACCAATTCTGACCTTCGGCTTCCAAATTCTGGGGACCATTTATATACAAGAAAAAAATTAACATGCGGCACGGGACACACAGCAAGTAATTAAGACAGAACATACACACCACACATAATTACAAACAATCTAAGCCCTCAACCTTGACTTCGCCGACAATGACAACATAGGACTCGTAAAATGTACGCTAATTCTAGATGGTTCCCTTTGATACGATTAAGAATAAAAACAATTCGTCTTTTCATGTGCATGACAGGCTCACAATGTCAGGTGTTGGAGCAGACATGATCCCCGCAACAATATGCGGGATTTGTTTTGATTTACGAACGACACCATCAAATTGCCATTTCCGGTCAACGCTAAAATGGTAAGATTGTGTAAATGTTTCCTTTTCGACATTATGTCTTTTGGTTATTTTGATTTCTCTGCACGTTTTACAATTAAATTTGCAATCATTATGGAGGTATGTCTTTCCTATCATAAGATGTCAAATTGTTCATGGAATTTGTAAATATTATCGTAGTAACTTTAAGATTTTTATTCGCAATGTAGAACAATTTAACTTCTGAACAAGTTGCTGGTAAGTAAATGTATTTTGCTGCAATTTTGCTGCAAGGTTTACTAATAAAAAAAAGAAAAGAGTGATCGCTATTATTAAAAACAATGTTACACGCCTAATACAGATTCCTTAATTTCCATTAAAAAATAAGAAAAGTAAGCCAATTGTCATTTTGATATTTGTACATGTACTACCTAAACTATTCTTAATGCATTTTGCAGATTTGATCGCTTTAATTAACAGCATGTTTAATTGTTTGTTTAAATACAGATTTAAATGCTAGTACATGTACATGAATACGACTGTTGTTTCAGTATACAGTTTTAATGGATTTTTGTAGAAAAAAATTTAAAACTGTTTGCATCAAGTCCATATTGAACCATATCAAAACATGGGTAACCAATTGACAGAACCCGTATATAATAATTAAGAATGTGTAATTTTCACTGAATTCTGATCAGACATGTTGCTATTTGTATAACAACTCTATATTTTTATGCAATCGTATCGGGAAAAACGTTTTTTGTGTCACGATATTTTTGTTGGAGAAATATATGAATGGACAATGAAATGATCAATAAAGGTTTTAAATGCCTTTGACCTGACAACTGGGTGTATAAGAAACTCTCAAAAGAAATTGCTGAACATTGCAAGTTCACAGCATGCATTAAATTTCCACAACCGAGTTTTACTCTGAAAATATAACTCAAATACTGTACCAAGTTTGATTTTAGAGACCACTGGAATAAATAAAAAAAAATTAAAGTATTAACTTTTTAATTGAAAACTTACTGGAACATAAAATACCGGTAAAACAATATTTTCTTGAATTTTCTAACCGTATTAAGTGTAAAAGAGAGGGAAGGATATCCGCAATTGTGTAAATATTTTAGAAAGATGTCCCTTTGACGAGTTTCCACTATAATTCTAGAAAAAATATTAATGATTCTTTGGAAAATTGATTGGTTTTAAAGGCATTTGTGAGTTTCTTCATGTAAACGGGGTTTTATTTTATACTTATGAGCATTACGCCATTAATAATGGGGTTTTTCTCTACAGAATTTAAAGAGGCGTTCAAATTGTTTGATAAGGACGGGGATGGAACGATCACAACGAAAGAACTGGGGACGGTGATGAGGTCTTTAGGACAAAATCCCACAGAGGCCGAACTGCAGGACATGGTCAACGAAGTGGATGAAGATGGTAATCCCATTTAATGGCGTTCGGCTTATGCCGCCATGTTTAATTTAGTCGTCATCATCAACGTCAGCCAAAAGCAATCGGCAGCTAAACTTTACAATGCTTACTTTGTGCTCTATTTATGACGAAGAAAAAATAAAAATAAAAATTAATGTCGCTAATCACAAAATAATACAAATGTTTTTAATGTGTTTGATTTTGATTTTAAAGGCAACGGTACCATTGATTTTGGCGAATTCGTTCAAATGATGTCCCGGAAGGTTCAGGACGCAGATACGGAAGCAGAACTTCGGGAGGCCTTTGCAGTGTTCGACAAAGATGGCGATGGCTTCATTGGGGCCACTGAGCTCCAGAGCGTGATGTCACAGCTCGGGGAGAATCTGACGCTTGAGGATGTTCACTCAATGATCCGTGAAGCAGATCAAGATGGCGACGGTCGAATAAACTACAAAGGTATCCATAACTTTTTCACCCAAACCAATCTAAAACAGAAATTATCTCGTATTTCAATATATGCAAGTATGGTATAGTAAATGATTTTACAAATGATTTAACATACATAATTTAATGACTTTTCAATAACACAAATTTTGTTAACTAAAATAAACCCCTCATTTTTGCAGAATTTGAAGCTATGATGACCCAGAGATAGCATTTCGAAACGCATTCAACATCACTAGACACTACACAAGCATTTTCGTTGGAAGCAAACAGTTGAGATATTCAAGTGCTCCATTGATTCATCGATTATTTATTTATTTCGTTGTGTTTATCCGAGTCATTTTGGAGTTCATTGAAATAATTGTGATATAAGATAAAACAGTTCGCGATTATTTATTTTTGCGAGTTTTTATTTTTGTTGTGTTTGGTTGTTTGAAATTGCCATTGATTTCATTGTATATGTGATATCATCTCAGTTTACGGAGATGTATAATATTTCAAACGCAGCAACTTATTGTACTAAAAATGTTATTATTTGTTTTTATACACAGACATAATTCAGACTATATATTGTGTGATTTTTTGTTCTATTGTTTTGGGTATCTTAACTAATCAAAGTGTTATAAACTCTTTACACAAAAAAAAAAGAAATGAAAATATTTTAGTGAATATCACTTCGTTGCTTATTTTTGTGAGATTTGTAAAGTTTTTTTTTGCAAGTAATGAATTCTCTATTATGATATTTTCCTTGATAATACCCTACTTTACCAAAAATCTAGTTTGTCTTTTAACGTGAAGAAACTGTCATATGCAATAATCTTTTTTCAATAACAAATGCTCAAATGAACTGCAATAAAATATGAATTTAACGACACTTCCCAAAACTGGAATCGATTATGCAATAAAAGCCTATGGCTTGTCTGGTTGAGGTTAAAAAAGAAAATTCTTCTTCTCCTGCACATTGGCTCGAATACTACTGAATAAAAGTCAGTTTCAAAAGGGATTCTGAAACCAGAAGTCGTTTAGTAAAAATTGTGGTAAAATCTTTTGAGAAGAAAATCATTATTTACTCAAGGAAAGAAGAAGGGAGGAGAGAGAGAGAGAGAGAGAGAGAGAGAGAGAGAGAGAGAGAGAGAGCAGGGACTTTCAACAGTAAAGCAAAAAGACCTTCCGATTATTGGGCAGCCGATACAATCAATAATAACAAAAACCCGATGACATGGAACGATTGGTGGCTTAGTTAAATACATTTGGAAGCTATTATTGAGTCGATTTCTAAATTCACACAGGACCAGACTATGTAAATACAGCGTAACGCAACAGAAAGCAGCAACCGTACCGTGCTCTTTTAACCAAGAAACATTGTCACTTAGGACGCCGGGGCATAGTGTTATACACTGGAATAGGATAATCAAATATCTAAAAAAGAAAACCTGAGATGGTAAGTAGATGTTTAATAGATTGATGGATTAACAAATATCTTGTGTCCTTTAGTTTTTCAGCGCATCATGTTTTTTTTTTTACCGCGATGTATGAGGGATTTTACATTATTGGTATTTGTTTCTATTGCTAATTGGGTAAGCATTGCGTGTATGCAAATGGTGTTTTATCTTGTAAAATCTATCAGTTATCCTTAGTAGTGAATTAATTTTATTTTCTTTAAATGGCCATTATCAGTACCAGGGTACATTAACATTGAAATTAAATCAAAACAAATGAAATTCATGTATATGTATGAACTTTACAATAGCTTGCCATTTCTAGTAAGCTTTTCAACTAAAAAGCAATTTCTCTGCTGTTTTTGTCATGATAAACAAGCTAATTTTTCCAATGGAGAATACATACACTATTTAGGTCTTTAGATAATTTTGACTTGATAAAGACACAGAAAATTCTATATGTATATATGAACAAGAGAGCTTGCGCTTCAGGTTAAATCTGTTCAAATTGAAAGCATTGGTTTACTTAGAAATTAAATATATAAAGTTCACGTTAAAGTGAAAAATGATGTTATTCAGCTAATGAAGATCTTATTGATCAGAATTTGGATTAAGGTGTCTAAAGGCATTATAGTAATTAAGTTTTTTATAAATGGAATCTACCCTGTTTTCCTCTTTGGATTATCAGACAATTTTCCCCTGATGATCAATACGTAATTATATCATTTTTATCCTTTAGGCCGACGAACTGTCAGAAGAGCAGATAGCAGGTGCGTTATATTTAGTAGCTAGTAAAAGAAAATTATTCTAACCCACTTCCGGAGTTCCATTGGGGTCCGGAGCCAAAGTTCCGGAAATTTGAGATTCAATCGTCATTGTTCATTGAATTTCAATACTAGGCAATCAAGTCGAAATGTCTTCATTGTCAGAAAACTAATGAAGAACAACATGGAATGATCAGGAGTAGGGGAGAAGAAAAGTGCAGTCGATATATAGAAATGATAGCTCTTCTTATCAGTAGGCACGCAAACATTTCCATATTTATTTCCAGTGCAGCAATTTTTTGGCTACAAAATAGAGAAAGCGAGAGCCAAGGGTCAGCGTATGTAATTGCACTGCAAAATTTCTCAATCAGTTTGGAACTTGAATAAACATGACCATGTAGCTTCAGTGGCTCTGTGCACGTATACTATACCTGTAATTAGAATTGACCATATCAGAAGTGATACATATAACTATTCGGAAAATCCGTAATTTCTAATTATGGACAATACAAAATCAACGCGAAGTACCAAAATCTTAGTAATGCTGATTTACATAATTACGGGTAATAAATTCAAAAATCAATTTTTAATATTAAAATACGTTAATTTTTATTCCATTTTATTACAAGATGCACTTATATCAAATTTTGATGTCTAAGCTTACATAATCATTGGCAATCCAATGAATTTTCTGGCAATGCCCTTAAAAGACATGGACCCAAGCGAACCATTTACGAGTGTAATGGCGGAACATTTGATCCCAGAATCCCCTAGCACCGGTTTATTTTTTCCTCTTAGATATATTTGCCAAAGAATTTTATTTTTTATTCTTTGTTGGGAGAGCTAACAGACATTGACAATGTAATACTGTGAACTAATATTTGAGCTTTGCTGTGCTGATTCATTTGCACTGTAGGCCATTGATTCCGTGCAGGAACCTTTAGCACAATTTAGCTCTACTTGTCTTCTCTAGGAAACGGTTCGATTTATATGTCTGTTGCCGATATTTTTGTGTTTTATTGAAATTTAATGCCCTTATATTGTCCTTTACACTTTTAATTCTCTTTCGTCTGGTTCTAATAGAACAATACCACAGAGTACAGGAAAAAATATATCAATTTAGTCGTACTGCGAAGTGTGAAAATCCTTTATTAAAGAAAATTGCCTTAGTTTCCTCTATTGTTGTATTTTATACGATCGATCAGAACAATTTTGAAAACAGTTTCAACAGCAATTGTACACAATTATTTTACAGAATTTAAGGAAGCTTTTAGTCTTTTTGACAAAGACGGCGATGGAACCATATGCTCCAAAGAACTCGGTACCGTAATGCGGTCTCTAGGTCAGAATCCAACCGAGGCTGAACTCCAAGATATGATCAACGAAGTCGACGCCGACGGTAAGAGACTTTTTACCCCCCAAAATACCACGCCAAAGAAAATAGTCCGCAACAAATCTTTGGTCGTCGACTTTTTTCTTCAGTGTTTGATGAAAAAAATTGAATGTAAGTTGTGCTGTCCTTTCTAAGATTTTATTTACGACCGGAAAGGGAATAAAAAATAAAACCCTATGTGAGTGCCTGTGAAGCAATGGTTGTTGGCACGATAGAAGGACACGAAATTAAACTACTCCTTTTTGAATTCGAAATAATGAAATATGACTAAATGGATGTAAATCAAAAAGTCGGGAAAACGTACATACAGGCTATTAATTTCATTGTAATTGGCATTGATGATTTTCGTATAGTCAAACGATTTAGAAAGATACCCACAGCAGAATAAAGATTGAAATACCGTTGACAAAGTATTCAAAGGGTTGCCTTTCCAAATTACACAAACCTTTGACTGAAAATTGCTCATTGACATCATAGTCTGCTTGAAGTCATCCGACACATCAATGGCTATATGGATTCCGGAAGACCGTATCGTATTTCTATCAATATTTAACATGCCTTGTAGGTTCATTATTCAGCAAAGCGGGCATAAAATGATAATGACCGTTCCTATTACAATGGTAGTTAGGTTATCAACATTAATAAGTAATGTAAAGAACTTCGAATTTTAAGTGCATTCAGATAAATATTGAAAGTATACAGTGTATATCGAATTCATGTATTATATATAAGTACATGTATAATGTAATTCAAATATTCAGTCTCCATTTTCTGATCATGGTGAATTGTAAACAGGAAAAAAAAATGTTGGACAACGGTTACTTTCTTAAACCTTCATAAGAAATTCATGAACATATCAATGTTTTTAGAGCAATATGTAACAAAATAATTGAAGATTAATTTCTGAGATAAAACTGCCATTTTCAGAAACATGTTTCCTTTGAGGTCTTCCCCATAAGTCGTGAAGTTGTCATTGGAATGGGTGATTTATGGTTCTCTCTGATAGAAAAAATCCAAGTTATGTCCAAAAGAGCAACACTATCTTTTACTGAATTGATTAATGGCACCCAGCTAGAGTGAGTCCTATTGATTTTACCGAGAGAAGCATTGGTTCTCCCCTTTTATCTGTGATTAAAGCTATCTGTCGACTATATGTTTTGTTTGTCGTACAGATTAGAAATGGCATGTCCATCCATAAATTTCAAGAAATGTCTATTTCAGGAAAAATGATGTATAGATCAACATCCTTAACGGTAGCCAATCGGATCTGGTTTTTAATTTACTTCCTGCAGAAACGAATTAGACATATAAATCTTATGTCTGCGATTCATTTTTCGTCTGTTATTAAAGTTTGGGTGTATTATCCTAATTAATTCTTGCGTAAGACTTGGACAGAATTTTGTTGTTGCTTCACACTGCATCTTTCTTTCAAACAGGCAATGGGACAATAGACTTTCCAGAATTTTTGACAATGATGTCACGGAAAATGAAAGACACCGACTCGGAAGAGGAATTGCGGGAGGCCTTCCGAGTGTTCGATAAAGACGGAAACGGGTTCATCAGCGCGGCTGAATTACGTCACGTGATGACAAATCTCGGGGAAAAACTCACAGACGAGGAAGTAGACGAAATGATACGGGAAGCGGATATAGATGGCGACGGTCAAGTTAATTATGAAGGTATCAGTTGCACTGTGGTGCCATTGCAACTTTCATTCACTTTTTTGCAAGTTGATGTTAAAAAAAGAGAAGATATATTAGCATTAACTAATTTCAACATCAGAATTTACAAAAGAAAACCTACATAAATGACAAGTTCAAATATCTAAGTTTCAGCGGTTTCCAACAAAATATTTTATTTACACACATTTTTTTTGGGGGGGGGGGGGGTATTCTTTTGTCATGTTATAGAATCGAGTTTAAAAACATTTTCATTAATTTTGTTTTCTGTTTTGCAGAATTTGTTGGAATGATGACAACAAAATAGAAAATAGTTTTCTCCATTTCCTCTGTTCGATGAATTTCTGATCAACTCAATGGACTCTGTTTGAGGGACAATCACACACCACCAAAGAGAAACACAACTACTGTTCTTTAATCCTGATCTCATCATGCACAACATGGGTGTGTGCTCCATCAAGCCCCGCCATAGAATCAGCATCAGAAACCAGCAGATATACAGACAGATAGACCAAGTTTCCTATTTATGTATTCTTTCTTAGAACAATTAACTGTGGACAATTCACACGTTATACCTTTTTTCTTGATTTAATGTTTTTATTTTTCATGAATGCATATATATATCATGTTAATACATTTAATATATACGTATTTTCATTAAATATAGTCAAGTTTTATTCATTTTCATTTTTTCCCACACAACCGCTATATGAGGTATAATTTAAAAACAAGAGCAAAATGAAAAAACACGTAAAGTGTTCACAATAAAAACATTAACTATCTTGCTACAGGTACAGTGGTGATAATTTTACTGACAAAGGACCACTTTTTCTTAAATTTTTTTCTTCAAGAGTTTTGAAACTGTTTTACACTATTTGAAAAAAGGGACCTTGAAATATCATTCATGAGATATATTCTAATAACTGTTAATAATTTGCTTAACTCGAAATCCGTTTGTTTCGCTCTTAATAAAACATGTTTTGCTTAGTAAATATCTAACATCAAAGACATAATTATAGTCTTTAGTATGCCCACGAGTTAAAAGAAAAATTATATTCATCGTTATTATGTTAATTCGTTACGTTTTGTAAACATTGCGTTTTTGAGAAGTTCACTAGTATCTCGTAAACCGTCGATGAAATGTCGCAAACGTTTTAAGAATCCCTGTTTTGATATTACTTCAAACATATCAGCTCTCACGAAGGTAAACAGACAACAATAGGGGTTTTACAAGACTAAATATCCTCCAAGATTTTAGCATTCACGCAATTTGTACTTTACATTACCATTCCAATTCATAAAAATCATGAATGTTCTGAGCAGTGTAGTCTGACATTGCAGCAAGGGGATTAAGATATCAATTGGCGTATTACGTTAAAAGATGACCCCTATCACCCGTGTAATGAAATATTTTTTTGCACACCCGAAACCTGATATGCAGTGAAGCAAACAGATTTGAGAAGGCACAAGTTTGATGAGTATTCCGTGTTTCCAATGACAAACTAAGGGTGCATGGACGACGGGCCTCAAATTTAAATTCCTAAATCAAGACAAAGGAAGTTGCGATCCTTCTGATATCCTTACCATTAGTTTTATCAACTTCAACATGGTAAGTCAAACTTTAAAACTGTTCGAACTTGTTGATGTCAAATATTTCGTTAACACATATTTTGTGTGTTCAGTATCATGATTAAAGAAATTGTTGAATTCATTGATGAAGTATGCATGAATATATACAAGTATATATTCACAGATAAAGACTGCATGAATATATACAAGTACAAGTATAGATTTAAATTACCATTCTGAAGCACGGTTTTAATGCATGTTATATCGTAATGTGATATACATGTAACAGATAAAATAATACAATAAGGAAACAGTTTTTTTTCTTGACCTCAGCATCATTTGAACTAGCTGCAGGTCTGTAGCCCCCGGTCTGAAAAATTCGGATAGACGACCCAGGTCGTCCATCCGAATTTTTCAGACCAGGAGCTACAGACCTGCAGCTACATTTGAACACAAAAGATGATTAAAAATCGTTTTTGACTTAAATGCATGTATTTGATCTTCTGTGTTCATAGATTGCTATATAAGGCAAAATAGAATACATATCGAGGTATTTGAGACGATTGTACCAATAACCCATGTCAATTTCAGTTGCAAATACATTTACCAAAATTCTATTAATTTTGTCAAGAATCATTTTCTTTGACCAGAAAATAATCACATGAACAGTAAATATAACTTTGCTTACGTAATCGATGATGATCACGTTGTGTAATCTCCTTAAAAAGAGAAATTATCAACATTTTGGACTGTATGTACAAACCCCAGTTTTCAAAGTAATTATGTGAATTAATGTTTTCAGGCAGAACAGCTAACAGAAGAGCAGATTGCAGGTACGTGTTACTTTCTATTTCAAAATCAGATATTTCTGTGAACGGTCTCTTAGGTATCCTATTAACAACAACCAGGAAGCTTACGAATTTGGAGACTTCCTTTCTTTCCACAAATTCGGAGAATCTGGTTCTTTCGAAGCATGCACCAAAACGTTTGTTTCGAAGGATGATTTTAAAATAAATTATTTCTGTAAACAATCTTTAAATGCCCTATTTATAACAGCATTTGAGAGGCCGAAAAATTCGGAGAAATCAGTTCATTCGACCAAAACGTTTGTATAATATTTAAAGGATTTATTGTTGACTATAGCTGCAAGTCATATAAAAATATGGCTTAAAAAACCCAGAAGTTTCGAATTGCATGTAATTGAACAGGAATTACTGCATGTGTTATTAAAAGCCTTTATCGTTGTATTTATTGTCACTGTTAATTGTTCGTTTATAGCATGCTGAACAAGGAAACTTATTTATACAAAAAATAAATCTGCGATACTCTTGCTCTTGGGAACAGTCATCAAGGTTTAATCAGTATATCTTTATGACAACATGAATACGGAATGAATTTTTGGAATTATCACTAGTATTTTATATACCTTATATCCGAAACATAGTTTTTTTACACTTATTCAACTTCAAGGAAACGTTAGCCGTCCTTCAAAGTTTATGTAAATATGCCCACCCCCTTACTTAGTAATCTAAATATATCCTGTCAATCTAAACATGCGTCTTGGCAATATTTGCAAAACATATCTTACAAACGATGATGATGTAAGTTTGCTAAAAATCAATCTCTGTTTGCCTATTCATAGAATTCAAGGAAGCGTTCAGTTTATTTGACAAGGATGGGGACGGTACGATCAGCAGTAAAGAACTAGGGACCGTGATGAGGTCCTTGGGCCAAAACCCCACTGAAGCTGACCTCCAGGACATGGTCAACGAGGTGGATGCTGATGGTAACAATATACTGTACTGACATCTTTATCGAAATATCTATTATGTAGATCTATTGTTCCAATATATCTATCATAATCTTTCTGTTCTGTAAAGGTTATCCTGTAGCATTATATTCATTCCATTAATTGCAACAAAGATGCCTTCTCGAGTGTGTAATTCAGTACCATACAATGGCTCTAATCCAGTACTTCCATAAGGAAGCATGTCATCACTCGGCACACCTTGGCCGATTCCTAGGTTACCGAATCGGCCGAGGTTTGCCGAATGCTATATTTATATATTAACTTCTCTATGTAAATTTTATTATCACGGTTATATGGGTAATACAGAAACTTCAGTTATCACACGTATTTATGAATAAGTTCAATTCAGAAGCAATGGAACTTAATTATTTCAACGTTCCTACAAAGGTAATGGGACGATAGACTTTCCTGAATTCTTGACAATGATGGCGAGAAAGATGAAAGACGAGGATTCAGAAGAAGAACTACGAGAGGCATTTAAAGTTTTTGATAAAGACGGAAGTGGCGATATCAGTGCAGCCGAATTACGTCACGTGATGACAAGTCTCGGAGAAAAGCTAACGGACGAGGAAGTAGACGAGATGATACGAGAGGCAGACATTGACGGTGACGGAAAAGTTAATTATGAAGGTAATGAACTATTTTACAATGTTATCATTATTTACAAAATGAGTGTATTATATTACATTATATTTAAAGCTGCTTGGTCCGATTTTATATCAAATTTTATGCACGCTTTTAAACGATGGCTATGCTTAGTATATGTATAATAATAGATATTGCAGTAGTTTTACCTGTCAATTATGCCAAATTTCAATGAAGAAAAATACGTACAAAATTTGCTAACAAAACAAACGACATTAAAAGGCACCTCGTTATTTCGCCTCATGTTAAATTTCACCCCTGACGACGAGACGGGTATGGTTGTATTACGACTTTGACATCGCATTAAATAAAGGTCGAAATAATCAGACAAATTACAAATAAACATGTGTACGTTTTGTTCGCTAATATTTCCAAAGTCTGCTTTCTTTACAATCGATGCATAGCATGCGGATTGAATAACCCCAATCATTCGGGGGACGAAACCAAGCGGTTTCCTTTTCTAAACATTCCCGTGATGCATTTTGGTTTGTTTTTTCGTTTGTCCAAAGAGAAATTATTTTTATTTACTTTGAATATTTCTAACTTTGAAAGGAGACTGATTCTGCTGGTGTAAATAGGAGAAAGTCCATAACTTTCTAAGATGAATGATTTGTATGAAAAAAATCTTGATACTGTAATTACAAAAAAATCGGACCAAGCAGCTTTAAATTTATAAAATCACATTTTCTTAATAAGCCTTGTTTTCTTTTTCTGTGTCACAGAATTTGTCCATATGATGACCCAGAAATAACACGGAACTTCTCCTAACCACCGGTGATGTTGTGTGAATGAAATTCGAGAATGACGTAAATTCTATTCATCTTCAGTATTGTCATGATCATACGTGTACAGTTAACGTAAAAGAAATTGTTAGCAGAATATTGTATAGTGTTATACACAAGGGAAAGACTTCGACTTCAGTATTTGCTCTACAAGAATGATATATTCTAAAAAAATGTTATAAGAATCGATTTCTTTATGCAAGGGAATTGGTTTTGTATCAAGTATTTTAAAAGTTGAGAATGAAATTCTTTATTTTACTGAGGTATAAATTTATTTTCTTGGTGGGTTAAGGAATGGTAACTCTACCAATCTTACCCAGTCACTCAGCCGACTTCAATGTTTTCTGCTAATGTTTTGTCAGTATTAAATGAGATAAATATCGTTTAAAACACTTCACGCCTGAGTTTGTCTTTTTTGCTCGTGTTGCTACTAGTATTTAATAGTTGCATTTTTGTAACATTTTGTATAATATCTTCACAAAAATCTCTGCGTTCAAAACAAGTACATAACAATGCGCCTGCCTTATTAATTAATATCCAATTATTGATTTGATAAATTATCATCCTTTTTGTTATTTCTGCTCTAATCATGATTATAATTAAGAGTTACAATTCGAAACGTGTGTAAACACACGTGCATTTTTTATTTTTTATTTTTAACCAAAGATACACACAAAAAGAATTTAGTGTGCTGTTATTCATGTTAGGCAGACCAATTATCATTGTAAAAACTAAAATGGACCTGTATATTAGATAAAAAATAATTATATACGTAATTAGGAAACACTAGCTTGTATTAAAAATTAATAACTCGGTCACGCGTATTTTCCTGTTCGCCTACAATGACAGCTTTTCTGTCAATTTATATCTTTATATCAAGTCTTAAATGATATTTTAAAATCATAAATATTTTAATATTGAAAGAAAAAAAAATAATCAAAATGTTTTCAAAATTTAAGAAAATTAGAGGAAATGCAGGCTAAGCAATATCAATTTTAGATGAAATATTTATTCCACTTTAGTAGTATAAGCTGATAGACATTCTGATATTCTATCATTTCAGTAAAGAATAGAAACGCCATATGTTAAACAGATGTCTACATAACTGCAAATAACTATATTTATTTTTATCATCCTTTAAGTTGAGGAAAAAGAAAGGGACCTTGACCTGACCTTTATGCGAAAACAGGATGGTCAAATTTGATTAAACTGATAGAATCATTGGAATTATATAATCTGTTTGACTGTGTTAAAATTTCATGAATTTCTTAATATAAGATGTATGTCAGATAACGAGAAGATCCTTCCTTAATGAATAATAAACTTTTTGGAAACTCATGGGATTTCTCTACATTAGACAAATTTCGACGGAGTAGTATGAAGAAAACCATGGGTTCAATGGTGTAACGTACATAGAAAGCCTATTTTAGTAACACTCTCCTTGGGTTCAAATGTGACCAGTCACTAACTTTTAAGTAATTGGTTATACTAGCTCAGTAGCTTGTGTTTTTAAAGACTCTTCAATGTTTAGAACCGTTTTAACAAGAGCTTGGACTTTGGGTAGTTGTGTCAAAATGCAATGTGACGTAGGCCTGTCTATTTCATTGACGGCCACTCGGCCATGGCTCTTTGAAATCAACAAGATTTGTCTGGCTTTTAAGCTAAGACTACGCAATTGTTGCATATTTCGCTTGAAAACGCATCATTTTGATTTGTTTTGACGCAAGAAATAGATAGCTACGCCCTACTGAAAGTCCAAGCTATTGTTAAAATGATTCCATTATGATACAAGCTGGCATCGTTATCTTTTTTTTTTAAACTTCATTTACATTGACCCATTGAACTAGATTTTTTAACTGATTAACTTAAAGCCATTCGTAAGAAAAAATTTAAAAGGAAATGTTTCTTATATTTCTGCAAGGCAGGTGGTTTTGATGGGATTTCTGTAGGTCTTAAACTTACAACCCTTTAAAATAATTTTGTTATTTTTAGGTCTAATCACAAAACTAAAGTTTTAAAATTTAGACTTTTACCCTACACATTCTCTAGAATACAGGAGCTTTCGAGGGCTTCGCTCCCTTGAACCCATAAAAATAAAAGGAAAGGCAATATTACTTTATATATTTCTGCAAGGCAGAGGTTTTTGATCAGATACAGTAACTGCAGGTCTTGAATTTTACTTTTAAGTATACTCACGAAAAGAAATATCACAAATGTCTAAATTTGAAGACTTCTTTTATACCCTACAAAATCTCAAAAATCCAAGAGCTTCAGGGGGTCTCTTCCCTATCAGGGCTTTGCTCTGACCCACTGGGGGCCTCAAGGCGGCCCCGAGCCCTTGCTTATAACTGGCGCCCTCTCTAACTTCGAATCCTGGATCCGCCTCTGAATGTACAGGTATGAAAGGAAAGATACAAGTTTGTAATTATACAAGTCTGTTGATTTGATTATGGAAACAACACATTCATTTCTAAGAGGTACATTATCCATCACCGCCCCCCCCCCCCCTTTAAATGGAAAAAATATTAATATTTTTTAAACACCAAAAATGTTAATCATAATATTCAACATTAGTGGAAAAAAAGAGTAATGACGACCATTATATACTTAAAACTTTGAAAATATGTATCATGTTCATTCACGTATAGGATTTATTTTTAATTTTACCCGAAAATTACAAGAAAGAACTATTTAGCGAATATATAACTGAGGGATAACTAAAGGTACATGTATATCTAATATTGAAAATAAGAAGGGACATGTAAATGTCTATTTCTAATACATTTGTAAATAAAGTGAATTTAATCTTCACCCATACAGTTGACAATGAATAACTAAAAAAAAGATGGCTCTCACAACGAGTGTCTCTAACCTTATCATTTACTTTTCTCTCTTTGAAAACATTGATTTACGTTTCAAAAACAAAACAAATGATAGCCAATAAAATCAATAGTCATTCCACACGGGACCAAACAAAAATAATCGCTCTCGTGGTTGCCATTATTCGGTTTCCATTTTTTCAAGCAACAAATGCACGTTCGCAGGTATTACCCCGACACGTTAGTCCTCGTTATCACATTGTTCTCGGGTAAAGTTTCCTGCAGATCCATTCCTTAATTAATTTATAACGTTTAAATATCTATCAGTATGGAGGACAATGGAGTATATACCCATACCACTATTGATCCCGAATTTAAAAGAGGTCAGCTCTTTAATGCCTCCATTCTTTACCTTTACACGTCACAGCATTGTTTGGGATTTGGCTGTGCAATTTTTTTTTTTTAAATTCGATGAATTAGTACGTACTAAGAATATACCTAGCAATTCTCCGCGTGTAAACATGACTTGATGGCCAACCTCATTCGCAAATGCAATTAGACAAGTTCCATTAGCAGGATAAATCTTTAAACATGGTTTGTATAATTTGCCTATTGTTTTCTTTTACAATCTATGCCTGTGAAACAGGGCAGTTGTGCACTTATCCGAGGGTCGCATACTGTAAATATATCTTTCATTATATTGATTGAGCGAAATGGATTTTTCTCTTCAAGTCTAATTTCTTGTTTAATTTTTTTCAGCTTTTTTGAATAGCATATCAATGTTGATTTGTCCTCTCAAAGAAAACATACTTTACGTCAGAATCTGTATTGTATGTGTGAACTTAAAATGCAAGAGGCGTAACAAGAATTTATTCAATAATAATATGTTTATTTATGTGTAAATTGCTTTCCATTATTGGGTTTATTCTACCTCTTTGGCAATGGAAGAGACAGCAGCGCGGGTAAGATTCCTCTATAATTAAATGCAGGTTGATCGAAGTTAAAATGACAAAAGTAAATTTGAAAGGTTTAGGTATGCATTCTTATTCATATTTCAAAGAAATTGATTCTAAAAAAAATGATGCTGGATTCTATTTTGGGCTATTTTGATATGATATATTAGGTTATTGACATTTGCCTAACTATCCTTGCTGGCAACGCAACTTTAACTATTGTTCTTCAACTTATTAATTTAACAGACTCATCGTGATATTTTTAAGCCTTGATCTGATAAAGATTGAATATGGGCATTCGGATACCAAGTTTGTATACCATCAGATATGAAATATCAATATCTTATTTATATTCGTTCTTGAGTTGATCTTATGTTCATTTTTTATCTGTTTTCTTTCACCAATTGCTATAAGTGATAACGCTATCTGAACTAGATATACATGTATCATTTATAAAGTGTCTATATCATTCATAATTTGATATTATATATACTTATTGAATGTACCATTACTTGCACCATTTAAAAGTCGAATGTTTTAAAACATTATTAATTAGGAATCCGATGCCTAGTGCTTATTAATTGTCGCGTGAGATTCTTTTTTACTTTTTATTGAAAAAAAAACAAACAAACAAACATGAAACAGATTTTATGTAAGATATTTAACGAAACTCTGAAGGTGTGAATAGCCGTTAACGAGAGATCAATACATTTCATTGTTCCATAAGTATCAAAGAAAGTTCATCAATAGAGGCAGTGGGGTTTGCTATTCAATACACAAGACCACATGTATCAATTGTATTGAAAACAAAGTGTTTGCCAATATGTTACTTCAAAAGTAACAATGATGTTGTACCAACTGTAGCGACTTTATTCTCATGATATTTGTATTTTTTTTTTCTTCAGAATGCGGAAGATCAGGAAATTTTGGAAAATCTCACAGAAGAACAGATTGAAGGTACTGTGCCTTTCGTAGAACCCAAATTCAAATCTCTAACATACATGAACTTATGAATTGTTGAATACAAATTCTCTTTTAAATGAAAACAATCCAGTTTATAGCAGATTTTCTGATCCAACGCACATGATAAGAACTTGAAAAAGTAAAAACCTAATGCGCTTATGATATATATAAACCTTACTTGAGTTATGTCTAACAAAAGTACACAGCATTTGGAACCGGTAAAGATTAACCCTTGTGTAATTCGAAGGTCTCGTTATTAAGTGCTGGTCCAAGATTGTGTCATATGCTAGTATTCCTTAGTTTGCTTTGAAAAGTTTCATTGACATTTTGTAATCCGTGTCTAATAAGTACTTGCCAGAAATTATTTCTTTCACTTCTTATGCACTACGTATAGAAGCTTTGTACTTTTAAGCTTTAGATTTGTCTTCAAATGTAATAGTGGAGTCATATTGATTCATTAACTAAGTAATACAAATACTGTTAATTTATCACAGCTATATATGTGTCTCCCCCCCCCCCTCTCTCTCTCTCTCTCTCTCTCTCTCAACCTTTGCCTCTTTCTAGAATTATAACAAAAATTCAGATAAATATTGTTTCTTTACAATGTCTGGACAAATTTTAGAGAGACACATTATAAATAAAATTAAAGGGTAATACACTACATTTCCAAGACTATTCGCTAATACAGTTTTACATGCATTTTATGGATGACTTTTTTTAAACTGTAGAATTTAAGGAGGCGTTTCGATTGTTTGACAAAGACGGATCTGGCACCATATCCAACGATGAGTTAGGGACAGTGATGAGGTCCCTGGGACAGAATCCCTCGGACCAGGAACTGACAGACCTCGTGGAGGAGGTCGACATAGACGGTAGGGACAGGGGATCGAAACCAACATTAGATACATGTAGTACCAATATATTGTAACTTGTTAGAGCTACACTAATGCCATATCAGTTCTCTTCTAACGTTTCGTACTAAATTACCTCATTACCTTTTATCCGAATGTAAGCTCTTTGATAATTAGGTATGTTACTGTCACACAAAAAATCTTGTTTTTTTCTTGGGTTCTCCAGCGCTTTTGATCGAATATTCCGATAAAATATACAGGTATTTGGCAAAACCCACCGAGCAGTGTTGTATATCATTATGTATATAAACAAGGCCATAATGAAGAATATTTATATAGCTTCATGTTTATTTTTACCGTGTATTTTATATCATATAAATGTACAATTCAAAATCGACACAGCACAAAATGAAACATATTGTTGCATAAATTACATTCGGACATGTAGAAAATTCGATCATGAACACAATAATATCTTTTGAAAGAAAGAATAGTAGAGAAAAACCTTTTGACATCAAATTTTTGTAGAACTCGTTCAAAATACTTTTAACGATTTTTCTTCTCTCTAAAATATTCAGGAAATGGAGAAATTGACTTTCAAGAGTTTCTCCTGATGATGGCAAAAAAGATGAATGCCGTAGACTCTGAGCAAGAAATTCGAGAAGCTTTCAAAGTGTTCGACAAAGAGGGGTCAGGGTCAATTAGTTCCGCGTACCTACGTCACATCATGACCACAATGGGGGACAGACTGTCAGATGATGAGGTGGACGAGATGATACAGGAAGCGGATATGGATGGCGATGGAGATATAGATTATGACGGTATGAGTTTGACACGTGTCGCATGTTTTATATGTAAATGGTTAATTCATTGGGTGACAGGAAATACAATTTACAACACGTAAAAGTGTCATGTAAGTGTCAAGTGTCAGTAAATTCAAAATTTGCAACATATAGTACACATGTCAATATGAGGAAATTGACGTAATGCTATCTTTCAACAAGTGTTATTGAACAGTTAAGAACACTTATTTCGAATTCCTTCCTTTTACGGTATACGTAATAACACAGCCTGTACTTATTTAGGAATGTTCATTTTCACCGATATTTGAAACAATCAATTTTTACTTCCAAAAAAAAAAGATCTACTGAACCCTTTCTTTGTTTTCTATCGATAAGAAACTTAGTTTTTTTCCGTAGAATTCGTAAAAATGTTGGCTGGTGCTGGACAAGAAGAAAAAGAGCAAAAAGCCGCCGCCCAGAATGCGCAGAAGGGTGGCGCCACCGGAAGCACACCAGCGGCGACTAAATCAGACACAAAAACGGATACGAAGCACGATCCAAAGCACGGAACACCGACCAGGAAAAAATAGGAAACTCGGACTAAAAACATATACATTGACATACTGTACATTTTGTAAATATTGATTGTTAACTTTGTTTATATATTTTGTGTTGACTTTTTCTGTGAAAAGTGCAAATAAATTTTATATCGATTGTTTTTATATTGGAAAGAGGAGGGTAGGTTGAGTGCGCATATTAACCATTTTAGTATAGAAAACGATGGAGAATTATTCAAGGCGAGATGAATACATGCTTCATGTATATTTCCCTAATGTTAAACTTCAAATTTGGCCAAAAAAACCCCGTTGAGACTAAATTGGAGATAATATCGACTCATTGCTAAAAAGGATACGAACAGTAAATACATGTTCAAACACAGATTAGCTTAATATTCCTGCACTCTTTGTGTCACTCAATAAAAACTGAGAGAATAGGAAGATTCATGTAGAAGTTCTCGCCATGAAAACGTTAGAAGATTTACCATAATCATACTATTTACTTTTGATTTTCTGCTTTTTGTACAAGTGCTCAAAATGAAGATTTATGAAAACGATTAATTTCGATTTAAGAGGGATATTGCATACTCAAACTAGTTTTATCTCCTTTCAAACATTAACAAAGTCTCAACCTTGTGTTTACCTTTGCCATAAGGTGTTTAGATCGCATAAAGCTGTTCTTTACACCAAGTGCTTGAATAATTTTCATAAATTCTATAACATTGAAGGGCAAAATATTCTGCATAATATTCTCACAAAGAAACTTAACAGAACCAAACAGTTGAGTTTATCTTGTATATTTGCCTGAATTATTTATGTACACTTTATAATCGTAGATTTAATATTCAACAATTTCTATTATATTGATTGCATTTAATTCATTTTAAAAGAAGAATCCTATGATCGGGTCGAATGCCACTTCAATGGAAAATTTATCAATGCCTATTTTGATAAAAGCTAGAAATCTCGTGTATAGAAGACCCAGTTTCTTTACAATTTCTTGCACATAGACAATCTTCAACTCATCATCAAATTTCTCCAGAACAGCATGACAAAAGTTTGTCTGTCATTTGAAATGTACACGCATTGTGGAACAAAAGAAATTTAAACCAAAAATATAAAACTAGAAAAAAAATTACTTAAAAACGGGTTTATGGAATCCTTATAATTTTGAAAAAAAAATTATTGAATTTTACATTTACGAAATGTGTTTTCTATAAAGAAGCATTTTTTAATTTGATTTCATCAGAAAATTTCAAATTCAACACAAATTGCGAAAGTAGATGTTCAAATAGGTAAAGTATGGCCTTGTGTGTAAAAACAAGGAAATGCCACTAAAATTAAATATATTGCATTTGTTTTTTAAAACATCATTAAGTCATGTATGTAGTTTCTTAAAATTTTCATGTATGTGTTTGATATATTTGTACAAAAACACCATTAATTTACATAAAGCTGGATGTCAATAGCATGATATCCAGGTAAAATCAATACCTGTCTCTTGTGAAAATTGACGATTGTGAGAAAATATCGCTGTATAAATGTTGATAGCCTCGTTCAAACTAAAAGTTTTCAACGTGTTCTGAAACAGAATTCAACATTAACCTAGCTGTCTTCAAATTTGAAAAGGGTGTATGTATGACTTTTTTCTTTGAAGAGACATTTCGTTATTTGGCCTCGTTTTAGCAGACAATATTGTCTGTTTACATTTTTCATGTAAACACGTACAAAGGAATCAATCAATTTGATATTTCACACGTGCATTTACTTAAATGGTTCTTCTACCAAATGATAATAGAAACACAAAGTTCTTCAAACACACAGGAAAATGATTTTTCTTTCGGTTGACACGATTCAATGGTAAAAGATATCATGGCAAGAAGAACCAGTGACAATGAGGTAAAAAACAGTTTTGTTTTTTTCCCCCCATAATTATAAATGACCTTTTAGCATTTATTAATTTCCTAATTAGACACAAAATACGTTGTTGGAAAAATACAGTAGCTCGTGTTAAGAGGCTTGCAGCAAAAAAATTGATATTTTTCTGGTTATATATATTTTTTTTTTGTTAAGAGATTTCCACAAATTACCAAGCTGGTTTTGGTAGTAAGGTATTGGTGAACTAAGAACTGGTTTTTTTTAAAAGTTGTCTTCCAAGTATCAGCCCTTCCCCCTTTGTGACCTGAACCCCCCCCCCCCCCCCCCCCAAAAAAAAAAAGAAAAAGAAAAAAAAGAATGCATTTTGTTTGGGTCCCGAGAATTTGGTGAAGCCTCATCTGCACTAATGAGGTGAATCGTGCATGGACTCATATTGTTTTGTGTTGGTCAAATTTCTTGGGTTGTTGCTTTAGTTGTTCGTGGGGTTATAATTCCGTGGGTTATCCACTCACTGACGAAAAAGTACACGCCAAAATATTGTTTATCGTTTCCCAATAGGTATATTAATTTTGGGGGTTTTGCTATTGCTAAAGCTTTAACACACAAAAAGAAGAAGTCTTGTAATGAGATGTCAAACTTAATACGAATGCGTAAGGTCAATCAATGATTTTCTATTTGTCATATCTGGAAATAGATATAATGGATGTTTCATTAGAATCAAAGTCCAGCATCTACTCACTTTTAAGTTACCCCCCGATACATCAGGAAATCCTATATGTTCTCACTATTGGATATGTCTGTGTATCTCTCACTGAAATACCGCCAAAAATCAATCTAATCAATTTCCACGACATCACTTTCTTGTTTATCGCGCTGTTTGTTTTAATATTTCATGAATTTCAAAACAACGCCTTTTGTCAACTACTGAGTCAAATCATCAATATAGTTCTTTTGATAGTCGGTAGGTATTCTCGTTCATTTGTTTTCATCGAGAGAAAGTGTCTTTGTTAGCCTTGAAAAAAAATGAAAGACCCTCTTTAAATCAAAGACCGTAACAATGCATGACGGTGGTGTAAATTAGTTTGAGAAAATATCAATTTATTGATATAAAATTTTATTCACTCAGTTTTAATTACGGCTTGTTTGGACAGAAAGACGGTTATAAATTTTCTATTAATAACTAATGATGATGACACATGTAGTGGTTCTGAGTTATTAGGACGATATAAGACATAGGTAAAGTTTATTTAACTCTGTATACATGTACAATGAATATGTGCATTAAGAATCAATTTTGTAACTAGATATTAGCATGCAATTTACCAAAGGAAAAAGGATCTATAGATCTTTTTTTGAAAAAAGAGGATAATGTTTCTTTTCTTATTAATTTTTTTTTAAATTAACATTGCTAAACGTCCACATATTCATTAAAACTTGTCATTAAGACAAGAGATTAATCCTATGATATAATGAACTGGGGGCAAAACAAAAGAAAGACTGGGATTAGATAACCATCGTTCATTGGGTTACTTAACACAGAGTCAGCGCAGTCCTCAATAGAGCCCGGCCATTGTCGTTCCATTCGGGGAGTATCTCACTATCAGCACCGACTTATATCGGTTCATATGCTGTTTAATATTTTGTAAATAGTTCAGTGCTGAAGCACAAAAAATGGTAAGTTTTTGTTTATGTTGTGATTTCCTTAATTCCTTATCCTTAGGAACCCCCCCCCCCCCCTTTTCTTAAGATATTATTACTTAAAATGGCTATATTTCACGGTTTTTTTTAAAACATGTTTTTATGATAATTTTGATAATATTTCAGGATGCGTTGACAGAGGATCAAGTCGAGGGTAAATATGAACTAGGACATGTAACTTTCATAAATTAATTTACCAAATGTATTTTATCTGACTATTAAGTCAAGTAACGTCAAAACTATGTTAAATTTGGAATGTCGTTACATGCAGAGCATATTGATATTTACTTTATTTTTTTTAATTTCACGTGCATTGTACATATGCTCTGTGGTTCTTTTGTTTCGTCTTTAAAAACTCTATTGATTGATTTATCTGAAAAGTTTGAAGAATATTTTCAAATACGTAACAAAAGATTTCATTTCTTTTTGCTCTCTCAGAGTTTCGGGAGGCGTTCAGCCTGTTCGACAAAGATGGCTCCGGGAACATTTCCGGCGGTGAGTTGGCGTCAGTGATGAGGTCCCTGGGTCAGAATCCCACAATGGCGGAGCTAGAGGAACTCATCAACGAAGTGGATCAAGATGGTAAGACACTTCTGAATAATAGATAACAATTCTTCTTCTTCTTCTTCTTTTTTATTTTTTTTTCTTCTTCTTCTTCTTCTTTTTCTTCTTCTTCTTCTTCTTCTCTATACAGTGGATTCAGCAAGAGAGCAGATACTCCAATATCATAAATGCAAAACTGGAAAGCATCGTGTTCAATGTATCTTTGAAGATATATTTGTGTCAATTATACTTGTAGCTGTACATTATTTTGGAGTGTTTAAGAAGTATGTGTGCCGGAGATGTTTCTATCAAACGTACGCTTTTAACGAGAGACTTTCTCCATTGATTTACTCCAGGTAATGGGGAAATAGACTTCAACGAGTTCCTTCAAATGATGTCAAAGAAGATGAAGGAAACGGATACCGAGGATGAAATACGCGAGGCGTTCCGAGTGTTCGATGACAGCGGAACCGGGTCCATTAGCTCCAATCAGCTGTTCCTAATCCTGACCACTATGGGGGACAAGCCGCGACTGACGGACGAGGAAGCGAAAGAGGCAGTGAAAACGGCAGATATAGACGGAGACGGTGATATCAATTACATTGGTAAGTTGTCTATCCCAGTAAGTAAGGAGACGGCGGTATCAGTTACATTGGTAAGTCGTCTATTCCAGTAAGTAAGGAGACGGCGATATCAATAACATTGGTAAATTGTATATCCCAGTAAGTAAGGAGACGGCGGTATCAATTACATTGGTAAGTTGTATATCCTAGTAAGTAAGTACACGGCGGTATCAATTACATTGGTAAGTTGTATATCCTAGTAAGTAAGGAGACGGCGATATCAATTACATTGGTAAGTTGTATATCCCAGTAAGTAAGGAGACGGCGGTATCAATTACATTGGTAAGTTGTATATCCTAGTAAGTAAGGAGACGGCTGTATCATTTACATTGGTAAGTTGGTTATCCCAGTAAGGAGACGGCGGTATCAATTACATTGGTAAGTTGTCTTTCCCAGTAAGTAAGGAGACGGCGGTATCAATTACATTGGTAAGTTGTCTTTCCCAGTAAGTGAGGAGACGGCGGTATCAATTACATTGGTAAGTCGTCTATTCCAGTAAGTAAGGAGACGGCGGTATCAGTTTCATTGGTAAGTCGTCTATTCCAGTAAGTAAGGAGACGGCGATATCAATAACATTGGTAAATTGTATATCCCAGTAAGTAAGGAGACGGCGGTATCAATTACATTGGTAAGTTGTATATCCTAGTAAGTAAGTACACGGCGGTATCAATTACATTGGTAAGTTGTATATCCTAGTAAGTAAGGAGACGGCGATATCAATTACATTGGTAAGTTGTCTATCCCAGTAAGTAAGGAGACGGTGATATCAATTACATTGGTAAGTTGTCTATCCTAGTAAGTAATGAGACGGCGGTATCAATTACATTGGTAAGTTGCCTATCCCAGTAAGTAAGGAGACGGCGGTATCAATTACATTGGTAAGTTGTCTATCCTAGTAAGTAAGGAGACGGCGGTATCAATTACATTGGTAAGTTGTATATCCCAGTAAGGAAGGAGATGGCGGTATCAATTACATTGGTAAGTTGTATATCCCAGTAAGTAAAGAGACGGTGATATCAATTACATTGGTAAGTTGTCGATTTCAGTGAGTATACCAAGGTACCGAGACATCTGCCATGGTAGAAATGGGATTATCTCGCTCCACGCCAGTTCTGGTTTTTTTTTTAATTAAAATTTCCCCTGGATGAAATGCTTACTATAACAATATACATTTATCTTGATTTGTGATGATTTTTTCCAGTGTAAAGAAGCCTGTTTCAACTCGATATTTATTTGATAACATTAGCATGTTGGCGTTACAATCAGAAGTCCTTATGTATTATGTATCATTCGAAAATATGTATAATGTATAGGTACATTCGAAAACTGGCGTCTAAAATGCATATGATTTAATTTGGTCAATGTTATATCCCTCCGCAGTTTGGAAAATTTCTTACAGGGCTCAAATACGAGCATGATATAACAGTAACGTGTATCATATTAAATCATAGAGCAGTCCAAGTTAAATATTATCAAAATAGTTGTATTATATCATTTTTTTTCCAGAATTTATAAAAGTGATGACGGAATAATTTGATATCACAACATAACGAGGAACAAGCACAATTCTGTAAATATGTGTTACGGATTCAAGCAATTCATGGACTAAAGGACGATTTGCCAAACCAGCTGCTAATTGAATTGAGTGAGTTGTGTAGGAATGATTTAACAATTGTATATAGGCCTAGTATTGTACTTGTGTTGTGGAAATTATAAATTAATGTTTGAAATTAAGATATAATAATATTTTTGCAATGTAATTTGCGTTGTTAAATCTTGATTCAATATTTTTGTTATTATTTGAAATAAAATGTTGACTACAAATCTCTTGAATATATTCTTTTCATTTTACAGCATAAAAAAACTTATATATGATGCACGTGTACATGTATACAATGTTGTTAACGTAGACATGTACTTAATCTATCCATAATACACATGTACACACTAAAAAAGAAGAGAGTCTATATATATGACTTAAACCTAAATGAAATGAATTCAAGTGCAAAAAGGTCGTTTAAGAAAGGACCAATAATGAAAACTCTTATTTGAATATTTTTGTGTATATATGCAGAACGTTCATCGTGTCACCTACAAACTTTGAAATACTTTTGTCATTAAGGTAAATTATAAATCTGAAAAAATAAAAATTGAAAAAGGGTCAGCTTAATTACAAGTATAAAATCGAAGTTTAACATAGTTAAATGTTCTACTGTGTATTTCTATAGCGGAGATTTTAGGTCAAAGTATGCTAAATATGTTGTGTAACCCGATACTCATGTGTTTGAATTAGTTATTATCGGATTTTTTTTTTGCGGTCAATTTTTGAAAGTAGCAGTAGGCTCCATCAGTGTTTTAAAATACTTGTCTCATTGTACATCGAATTCGATAATGGCAGATAAATTTGAAAAGAAAATAAATATACATATGTATGGTCATGATAGAAGCAATTATTACTACCATGTACACTGAAAAAAATCTAGAACCGTTCACCTTTTTTCACTCATAGCTAGACTGAAAAAATATTGACTTCACTATAGATTGATTTTCTTCCGTAGCTCTGCATGCCCAACAAATCAATTAAAAAAAAAGGAGAGAGAATGATTCTTCAGGTGAAACTATGCGTGTATAAAGCGTATATTAACTTGCTATACCAACGGAGGGTTTTCTATTCTGTTATTCCATCTCCTTATAAAAGAAATTACGTCCAATTTTTATTTTTAACAATAATAAATTTAAAAGTCGTCCACGCTATAAATACTGTCTGTGAATGGCCGAATAAAATTTAAAGTCCAGTGATTTCGGATCCCCTTCGCTCTGTATATACCTGACAAATGATTTGGGTTTTGTTTGGAAACATACATAGAAACGGAAATCTATGTTGATATTCGCGACTTCCCTACCATGTTGGATGTAGGAAAATAGGACATATTCATATACGTAAGTCAGATTTTGTTTTACTTACTAAATCCATTCCACACTACACACCCGTTGAATGGAATTATATCTGTCATCTTAAAAGGCATTTTAATAAGCTAATATCGATAACTACCAACGACTCGTATCGAGAGCATTGTAAGCCCTTTACTCGATTGGTAAAGATAAAAATACCCAATAATCCACCGATCGCGTATAAGCTTGAACCGAAGTCATTCAACCGAGGCATCGATCTGTTTTGATTCTTTCAAAGGTGGATTCATCTTCCATTTTTTTTTCTACATTTCCATTTTATTTCATAGTTACTCAACATTCTTTTGACAGTGACTGGTTATACATGGTAGAAATATACTAGACAACAATCTTTTTGTTTGACGAAATCATGTCCTCTTCGGTAAGTATAGATCAATGTTTATTTTCTCAGTGTGTTTAAATCCGATTCACAAACATCGAAACATTGCTACAATGTTGTCTTGTAAAGAAAAAAAATCAATGTTCATTTAACCAAATATTGTGTTTTTACTCTAGAATACGAATCCATTTGGGGAACAGGTACAAGAATTTCAAAGCACCAATTTTATATTTTTTGAATTCTTTTTATTTTGTAGCTTTCTTTATAAATATACGTAAATATTTTTATCCTTTATCTCTTCCCCTTTTACACTCCATAGTTTCTTTTTTTTCAGGGACCCGTATGTGTATTCAGTATTCAAAATCTTGTGTTTATAAAAAATATATATCTTGAGTTAAATCGATATTAATGAATAAAATTCAACAATGTGTTTTCCCGGCAAAGTCTGCCATGCAAATTGGTTTGGCAGTATGCACGACATTGTATGACGGGTTTATACTTTAAGCAAATATTGGACGTAGGCAAATTGAAAGTATTAAAAACGATACATTATTGGAACCATCGGCTGTATTTGAATCGTCTGCTCTTCAGTGTTACTGCATTCATATGTAAAAGCCGTTTTTGGTCGATATAAAAATGAATAATATATATCGCCATTAGAATGATATGAACTTTTGCTTCATATTCACTGTGCAACATGAGAACAAATTGATCTGTTGAACCTATTTCCCTTGTTTTTTTATTGTTGTGTTTTTTAATAGCCACCGTCATTTAATTTTTTTTCCACATTTAAAGCCGAAACATTTTGAGCACGATTGTGTATGTTTTTGTTTACTTTGCACTGCTAACAATTTGTTTGTTAACTTTTTTATGTCGATTTTTATTTTGTTATGTATAGATGTTTACACGTAACAATTAATTAATTGTCCACATACATGTACTCAACATTTCTCACTTGAAATTGTCAAACTGCTAATTGTACATAAGTTTAAAAAAAAATGTCATCATCATTAAAGGCAATCTCAACAGGGCATGGTGCTTCGTGATGCATTATTTTATTTTTTTAGTTAATGGCAACCCAAAATAATGTGTTCACTTTATCAAAGATCTATCCTATATCATTACCGGGAGACAACTTTTATTGCATGATGGTATTTTTCTTTACCGCATAAAATATTTGGTTTGAAGATATTTAATTGTTAGATGGCAATAAAAAGGAATAATAGGCAGAATTTCTTTCATTTTTCTTTTTTAACCATAAAAATTTAATTCAAAAATACCGTTTTTTATTGACATATTCGGCTTTTAACACATAACCTGAGCCTAATGCCACATAAAAACTATCATTATTGCTTGTTTTGTAACCACCCTCAAACTGTTTGAACTACCAAGATTCACCATGCAAGCAATAGTATATAATACCAGCATCATATTACATCATGATTGTTTTGGTTGTGACAAGCTGTCCCATTGTTAAATGTAAATCTGTTGTAACATTCACCGTTAAAACACACATTAAAAAAAAAATCTATTAATTCCAAATGTCTGTCTGAATTAAAAAAAATATGTAATTGTGTTTGTAACCATGTAAATTAAACCCCTGTTTTGGTTGTTCGATAATATCTGCCTTCTGTGTTTTTTTCTTCATCATTTACAATTTCTTTTGCAGACGTACCAGTTAAAAGATGATATGGCTGCAGGTATGTGAAAAAGGAATAAAGGAATCATTCTTTGAGTATTATGAGACTAGAGACTCTGAAGCCTACTGGCTTCGCATTTTGCGTGCCTCGCATATGTTTATAAATGTAATTATGTTTAATGCTAATGAGCTTATTGCTCAAAGTTGAAATAAATAAATAAAAAATAATTTTGGTCAGGGCGTGATCAAATCCAATAAAGCCGGAAGGGCTTTATGATAGATTGGATCACGCCCCGACCGAAATTATCACCTCATAATATTCAAAGAATGATTCCTTATTACTTATATTTATATAATTTTAAGCCATCGTACGACTAAATATTTAAATAAGCAAACCCCGCTGGCGCCTCAATTTGGCGTCATTTGTATTATGGGTTATATAATACAAAATCGATACGTAGTGTTATCACGGGCAAATAAATATTAAAAAATGGCCATGCTGTTTTCGGATTCTGCGTAATTGAATTTTATCAAATTATACTTAATGCATTGCATTTTTTTAGATTTCTCCGAGGCCTTTGAAATGTACGCAAAGGGGCGGGGCTTTATTCATCAAGATATTCTGAAAGAATTATTAGAACTAGTGGAGCAGCCCATGCCAGAGGACGAGATTAAAGATATCATTGAGACGATGTGCAAAGGTAGCAAGGCTATATTGTAACTATTGTAGTTACATGTCATTGAACATGTTCATATATATACGACTTTTTACATTATCAAACATAACAAACAATGCAACAAAATATTTTCTGAAAGAGTATAAATTATTGTGTGAATTTTTAGGATGTATGAGAGAGAGAGAGAGAGAGAGAGAGAGAGAGAGAGAGAGAGAGAGAGAGAGAGAGAGAGAGAGAGAGAGAGAGAGAGAGAGAGAGAGAGAGAGAAACATCTTGTGCAAAAAATGAAATATTCTATATCTTAAATTAGCAAAGTATTCGCATTAAATTATATGTAATTTTTAATTACCATCTATAATTAGGTATTCATTTTAAATATATTTGATGTTTTCATTTTGCAGGTAGCAGTAGATTAGACTTAGAAGCCTTCTTACAAATCATGACCCACAAAATGCGGTCAACTGACCCCATAGAACAGCTGCGCGATGCCTTCAAGGAGATAGACGCGGACGGGAGCGGATCCATTGATCGATCGGAACTCAAAGAGATGATGATGTCTATGATGTCTAACGACTACACAGAGGAGGAGATCGATGCGATGATTGACAAGGCCGATCTGGACGGCGACGGAGAAATCGACTTCGAAGGCAAGTCGTTGATTACTTTCTCTGGTTTTATGGTTCCGTCTTTTACACATTAACACATTTTCAATATCATCAATGAATTCATGACTGTTTCTCCATAGACTATGAATCACTTGGAGGATGTATTACATATTGATACGAATTTTATTCTGACTTAAAAACACAGAACTGGAGACAAGCATCCAATAATAGTACTACTATCAGATTTTTCACCATTAAAGTCCATTTTGAAACTGATGCTTTTAAAAAAAAATTAAATCCCTTAGACAGATGTACCATATTACAAGTACATGCGAAAAGAAATTGACTAAATGAAAATCCGTGACTTTGTTTGATTTGAGTATTCGGGACGATTATTGACTCAATCTGAAAAAATTTCTTGTCAATAAATGTTAAACCTCATTTCATTTGTAAACCTATCCGGTATACATCATTTAACACAGTGCAATCCGGGTATGATAAAACCTCTACGGGTGTGTGTATGTAATTCAAAAAAAAAAAATGAGCTTGACATGTATGTAAATGCATGCATAATGTGGAGGTGAATCGCCATAGAAAAGAATTGATAACAGATTTCACGTTTAAAAACCGCTCATTGCTATTCATCGTAGCGTTAACCCTTGAAGCCAGACTTTGTGATGAGTAAATGGCTTTTATGCATGTGGCATCATATCAACACCTATTATCGTATGGAGGAATTTATAATCTCTTCAATAAAGCTTTGACACCATTTTCGGCCCTTTAAATTCCTACGTAACAATTGAGGGAGAAAAAAACCCTCAAGAGAGCAGTATTTTCATTCTAGCTAGATATACAACTTCAAGAGAATAAGTTTCCTTATTGAGTGTGTTTTGCTAGAATATTATTAATCAATTCTCGTGACTACATTCAAGAAACAGTTTTAAATTGTGTTTGACGAATGACGATTTGAAGTTTTCGGAGTCGCTATTTATTTTTTTTGGGTGCTACTGTAACTTCTATTTTGTACAACAAGCGACCTTGAGATATTCATGTTACAGTGGTTTTAGCGCTCCGTTAGAATATAACGTCTTTGGATCGTGAGATCAGATATTATACTTGTACGGACATTGTATATATAGAACATTGTGATGACCCCCTCTCCCTAGCTCTTCTTATTTATGAGATAGTCTCTTCCAAATGTATACGATAAAACAAATAGATAAATATTGTACCCATGGCAACGTGACCAAGCCGTTACTATGGAAATCGATGTTCCGTAATCCAATAGGCAATTATTGGAAAGTAATTAATCATTTCATTGATTAAAATCGGGATTTGCCCATATAAGGACCGACAAGCCAATGTGACACTGCGTGGTTTGTAAAATTCGTGGAAAAATTCCCAGCTCTATCGTAAAAAAGTGCGTGGTAAAAAAATATCCCTAGATTGGAAAAAAAATCGGAAGTAATTGTTCACGAGATAAGTCGATCTTAGCTATTCAGTTTATATATGTCTCTCCTCTGTAATAGATAAGTACTGTTAATTTGCTTTAGCTAACACGATCTGCTTGTAAAAAAAATAATAACACTTAAGTTCGAGAATATATTCAATATATACGGAGATACTTGATGAAATGTCAAGTGTCAATCAAAATCGACAAGAACGTGGTGTTCAATACGAACTTGGCGTGTAATTTTTCCTTATTCTTAAAAAAAGGTTTTAAAGTTTTCTAGGGCATGCATGTACATATACGAGCATAGGCAAGGTCATCTACGATAGCATCTTAATTTTTCCCTGTTGCACAAATTGAAGTACTGTCAAAAATATAATATTCTATATATTAAAGATAATGGAATATCAAATATATCTCCTCAATTTTTTGAATTTTTTTTTTAATATGTATTATATTGTTTCGTCTCAATTTCTGACATATTTGATATTATTTTCATGTAGATTTTAATAATGCAAGTCTAGGTTAACACATTTTTACGTCATACTGATAATAATTAAAAAAGTATATTATTTTCTCATGTAACATTATCTCCAATGTTTAATTTTTTGTCTCTGATATGAAAATTAATTTTCTTGTCAAAATACAAAGTCTAGACAAGTAAAAAAATCTTCTTTTTTTGTAGAATTTGTAGCCATGATGAATGACGCCAATCCTTGAATCTGGATCATCGATGCGCTTGTAGCAAAACATTGCAATAGAGAATCCTTTCTGTATGAATTCGAACGAGAACTTGTGAAAATGAGAGATTTAATTGTTATGTGAATGAAACTTGTATGTGAATAAATGATTCCGTCCATTCTGTGTATAATTCATCTCTGATGTCTTACTTTGTTCTTAAAAGAAGATGCAGACAGCGCATCAATCTAATATTTACATTTAGATAGCTTCGGACGAAATTACATTATTGAAAAGCTTGCGACAATGTCGGTTTTCAAGCGGAAATACGTCACGTTTTCTGTACATTATCGACACCATATCTTATTTAAAGCAATATGAGCTGTATTTCTTCGAATTTTATTTTGCTGCAAAAAGCTGCTAGAATAAGTCTGCATGTAACTTAAGCTTTAATGATAAATAAGATTTTAAAAATCATTAATTTTTGTCAGAAGAAAGATTTCTCTTCTAAGGAATACTGCGAGTATATAGCATATCAATTTTTGTACAGGAAGACAATAATTCAATTTTGCTCCTATTAAGGCTTCTTAACGGCTTTTTCCACAAAAATATGGCTAACAGAAATTTAAAAACCATGATATATTTTGTCATTTTAGTAGAAAATATCATTTTCGTTAAAAAAAATTCAACATGAAAACGCAGCTCATATTGCTTTAAAAATTGATAACAGAATCTAACATTAGTCATCAAAATAGCCCCCCCCCAAAAAAAAAAAAAAAAAAAAATAAGGGTAGAAGAGGAGAAAAATGAAATACATAATTACGGGAAGTTTTCCTACTTCTCTTTTTACTGGTAAAAGAAGAATATTGTTGGTCACCAGCTAAGTAACTTACCAATGGACAAAATGTAATCAACTCTATAGAAAGGTTGTAATAATGCTTTCTATGATACTAAAGGAAAATATTCTCTTTATCCGCACTCGAGAAATGTTAGATGGATATAAAAATTATCAAGACGTGCAATATCTGTTAAAAAAGGGCAATGTTCTGATAGCCTACTGGCCTTGAAAGTAAAACCTTCACACAAGTTCCGAGAAAATAAATTCAAAAATTGAGAAGTGCCAAAGAACGCATGCATCATGTAGACCCCACTTTACACCATTCTTTATCAAACATCGACCACTATCATGTCAAACAAAGACAGGGTAGAGCCAGGATAACCAAATTCTATATTCGTACAGATAACCCACATTTCTTACTACTAGTGACTGTCCCCTAATCCCGGGAATGAAGGCCGTATGATATAGCCATTAATATACCCTCTTTTCTCACATAAAAAAGACGTTTGGTAGCCCCTTTTGGTCCTTGATTGACAAATCTGTCGTATTAACCTGAGTCTGTGTTTACACAGCCAGTAGGAGATCGGAAACCTCAGCCCTAGTAAAATATTGCCGATAAAATGGACAATTATATATGATTCTTAAATGGTTTTACCCACGAACTAAAAAAATCATTATACCCAGTGAACAGAAAAACTAAACTACCCCAACGCTCCCGGCCCTTGTCTCCAAAACTTTTTCGATTTCTGGTTATCGATCTGTTATAATTTTTTTTAATCTCTGAAGTGAACGATTTACTAAAGTCTTGGATGATCCATTGGGGCTGATGGTTTTTGATTTAAATGCATGGCCGAAGTAATTGAGCCACCAACTAATAGTTGTATTTTAAACGGATGATCGGATCAGGCGTCTATAGCTAATGATAAGTCAAGAATTAGATTAAGTGTCGCTAGAGGATTTGAACAATAGGTTTCGTCTCAAGATCTGCACATGAGATTTCTTTACTGATTTGGATTAAACCATTATGGCTGTAAGTACTTGCTGATTTATAAACAAAACTAAAAAAACAAACTCGAAAAATGCTGTAAACCTAACTGAAAAACAGGTTCATTTGACTCGTGTTGGTAAAATGTTTAGTGTATTATCAAACAATGCTAATTTTCCAGAATTTGATATAAGACTTTATTGGAGTTTTTAGTTGTCTGCCTATCCTTCTTATATCATAGTGTTAGAAGGTGTGTTTTTAATAAGACTGAAAGCAATATAACACCAAGCAATGCAACATATGCAAAAACGATCTTGTTACCTCACTGGCAGCATATGAAAATTTATCAAAGAATTTTATCTGTACCCCAATATGCAGAGAATCAGATTTTAACCGACACATTTCTTTGCTTCTAATAAATGCTTTTAAAAGTGTCCATGAAGTCAAAATCAAAGTTTCTTTTAAATTGTAGAGACTTGAAATTCGATATCCCAAAATTTTACATTCGAATGTCCCGTGATAAAAGGGCTATTCCCGTTTAAAGTCAGCTGCATACATGCTTATTTTCTCCTTTGTAAATACATGTTTTAAATCATCTTGGGAAAAAAAATCTGCAATTTCACTAAAAGTTGCAGTTGATGTTATCAGTTGGTTTCTGCTGTGTGTTTTTCCAGCAGTATATGAAAGAAGTAGGCGGAAAACTATGTTTCTTTGTCACCAAAATCTGATGTCAACCGAGGAATGCTAGATCACTTGCTAATTGTTATTGACATAGATTTTCTTTTTCATAACAGGGCCACAGTAGAGCCTGTTCTATAATATTAATGACACCTCAGAAAACGAAACTCCACCAACTTACTTTAAAAAAAAATAAATTTAAAAAATGTTATGGATCCATGGCACGTTGTGTCCTACTTACCAAATTCAAAATCTATATTTTAATATTATTTATATTAAATAGTCCTGTAATTTGTTAAACACTAAAATAAGAGGAAAGGTTTTGGTTTTTGTTTCAAATCAACAGACATGATGCAATAATTATATTTTTTTTTACCCGTATGAATGAGAATATCGTAATACTTTAGGATATGTACATGTAGTAAGGTTGAAATAACAATGATTATGTCCTCACCTTTTTGTAGGATTTGGTTGCAGAATTATCAGAGGAGCAAATTTTAGGTAAACACGAATAAATATTTGGTTTTCCCATTTTATAAAGCAACAAAATACGCATGCATCCGAATAAATACCGTTTTAAAATATATTTTTAAGAATTCAAAGAAGCTTTCAGCCTATTTGACAAAGATGGAGACGAAACCATCACAACCAAAGAGTTGGGGACCGTTATGAGGTCACTGGGTCAGAACCCCACGGAGTCGGAACTACAGGAAATGGTACAGGAAGTCGATGTTGACGGTAAAAATCTCATACTTGTTGGAATGAAACTGATATTTAGGAAATGGTAAAGTTTTTAATTAATCACTATGCTTTTTAGCAAAGAATCTTCTTTGCAGTTATACCGGTATATTGTGTCGCATAAATTTTCTTGGAATTTTTAAGGCAATTTTTACGTGTAAAGAGCACTCACATGAAAAGATTTTCGTGTAGTCTTGTATAGTGCGTATTATTTTTCTAGCATTCAGAATCACGTGGAATTCATGCGAAGCAATTTTACTTATATTCACTCTAGGTGAACTCAAATGAGTATTGTCTAAGTGAATGCTTGCTTTTTATCACGATAAATTTACAAGATATACAATTGGCTACATACTTTCCTTAATAATGCATAAGAATAGACCCTAAAAAAAAACCCCCACCCCAACCCCCCCAAAAACTTTTTTTAAAAACCCGTTATACATGTATATGTGCACTGAATTTACAGGTATTATTATATAGAAAAGGCATGACTATATACAATATTTTATCTAACCAATCAATTTTGTCATTTCTTGCATACATTTGTATGTGTATATTTTACGTTTTAAAAAGGAAACGGAACAATCGATTTTGACGAGTTTCTTCAAATGATGGCCAAGAAGATGAAAGACACGGACTCCGAAGAAGAGCTGAAGTCAGCGTTCAAAGTGTTCGACAGGGACAACACAGGCTACATTAACGGACCCAACCTGAGGAACGTGATGACGAACCTGGGGGAGAAGCTGACGGACGAGGAGGTGGAAGAGATGATCAGGGAGGCGGACATGGACGGGGACGGCCTCATCAACTATCAAGGTCACTACACTGACCTCCTCAAGGTCATTTCTAAAAATAAGGGCTGAGTGTTATTAGATATAAATTATTTCATTTAACAGAATCATATAGTTCATCTTGAAAGGGGGCAGATAATGATATTATCAAAACTGTTATTCCATAGAGTTATCAAGGTCCAGTAATAAATATTTTTGTCTTATTTCTACACATGTAGCTATGATTTATTTGTTTCAATAAAACAATGTGTATTATTTACATGTTTATAAAGAGATATAAAACGTCTTACTAAGATTTCCTTTTAGCAATTTTAACGTACGTATTTTAACATATCTTTTTTGCAGAATTTGTGGCAATGATGACCGGTAAAAGATGATAAAATGGCGGATTTAGACATCTCTACAATTTGATACCATTTATTTCTCATTCATCTACAATGTGAACTACAAGTTTACATTTCAACCATCTATACGCAATTTTTGATGCATCGAAAAATTCTGTAATGCTTGCGCAAATGTAACTGATTATACAGGTACATGATTAGGTTGTGTATAACATCTCATTGTTAAAAAATCATTTGAGAATACATGTAATTGTCTTTATGGAGTTATGAAAATAACTGGTGTATGTAAGGTAAATAATCCAAGACTGCACGAGGTGCACTGTGCAATCACTTGACGTGTAGTGTTTAATAAATTTTGTTTATAATACCATAATTATTCATGTTTGTGTTTTGTATGTTAATATTTGTAGGCAGGACAGATAAAGTCAGATATCTTAAAGTAATTTGGACGATTTGGTAGCTCCTTTTGGTTAATGGTTGACAAATCGGTGGTATTGGTCCCTGTTTACCTGCCAGTAAGAGATTGGATACCTCAGGCCCAGTAAAATGTTGTCGATACAATTCCTAACAAGATTTTCCCCAAACTAAAAAAAAGCGTTATACCCAGTAAACAGAGACTTCTTTTCTGTTTTTGCCTGCAAGTACTTGTTAGTTTGTAAACAAAACACACACAAAAAAACAAAAACAGAAAAAAACCCAAACAAAATAACAAAAAAAACACAGAAAAAATATGATAAACCTCATTGAAAATAAGGTTCATTTGACTCGTGTTTGTAAAAAATTAAATGTAATATCAAATAATGCTGGGAAACATTTGAGTTTGACCACCGATTTTGTTTTTTTTTTTTTGTTTACGTATATTTGACTTTTGATGATAAAAGTAGTCTACCCAAGCTTTCTTGGGTATCATGGTGTCAAACGGTGTTTAAGTGTTTATCTTTAAGACAGTGATGTACATGATATATATGCATAAGCAATCTTGGTACCCCTCTTGCAGCATATAAAAATGAAATCGAACCATTTTACAAGAGCTTGCCTGGACTTTGGGTAGTTGGTGTCAAACAACAATGTGACGTAGGCCTGTCTGTTTCATTGTAGGCCACTTAGCCATGACTCTTTGAAATTAACAAAATTTGTCTGGCTTTTGAGCTTAGACTACGCGATCTGTGTATATTTCACTTGAAATCAGCGTCATATTTAACTTGTTTTGACGAAAAAAATTGCTTCGTCCCACTGAAAGTCCAAGGCCTTGTTAAAATGGTTATAAAAGCAGTTTATCTGTACCTCAATATGCGAAGAATTAGATTTTATCCGACACTTATGTTTTTGCTCATTATGAATTCCTAACCTACTACACACAAAAACTATTTATATTTACATCTACTGAGTTAGCTGCAGGTCTGTAGCTCACGGTCTGAAAAATTCGGATGGACGACCTGGGAGCTACAGGGCCACCCATTGAAAAAATTGTATATTTATTGCGCATAAAAACGTGCGCTAGTTTTGGACTAATTTACCTTATATATACGCAAATTCTGTGAAAACAATTAGTACCATTAAATTTTTCATGCAATTTACTACTGATATCGTCTCTTCACTTGCCTCGGCTCTTTTAAACACCATAACCAGTCCCGTAAATTCATGTGGTGCACTTTGTTTACATGTAAAAATGGCGACTCTCGATCTCGATGTAAATTCAACATACTTGATTTTCCGAGGTCGGTAGCGTGTTTCGGAGAAAGTCTGGGGCAAATAAAGAGGCGATATCAGTAGTAAATTGCATGAAGAATTTAATGGTACTAATTGTTTTCACAGAATTTGCGTATAAATAAGGTAAATCAGTCCAAAACTAGCGCACGTTTTTCTGCGCAATAAATATACAATTTTTTTTCAATGGGTGGCCCTATATCTCCCAGGTCCTCCATCCGATTTTTTTTTCAGACCGGGAGCTACAGACTTGCAGCTATTACTGAGTAGGCCCGATTCCCTCTACTTTTACGGAAACTTTAATTAATTCATAGCCCCGTTTATTGATTGGTCGAACTTACAGTTACCTAAAAAAAATCACGGACTGCACGAAGTACATGTAATCATGATGATATCAGACTCCATTCCTAAAGGAGACGATTTGGCTGATGTACATTAAGTGAATTTAACTTAATTTTTACAATCATTATATTAATTTGTTAAAAGAAAAATGTAAATATAAACAATAAAATGCTTTCTTTGATGATTCATGCGGGTTATGAAGGAGGTTATGTGAATTTTTTCTGCAATGTCGCCACCTTCATAGTCCTCATGAATCACGAAAGATATCATCTTATTTTTTAAGTATATGCATAGTTGTACTCTACTGACAGGGCAGTTTTACATTCTTTTCAGTGTATACCCTTAATTTTTGATCATCTTGAAAATATTCTGCCATTACGGTTGCAGCTGATGTTGCCAGTTGGTTCCTGTTGTGTGTGGTTCCAGAAATATAGAAAAGAAGTGGGCAAAAATCTATTTTAAAGTTTCCCTGTCACTAAAAATAATGTTAGCTGAGGATGTATAGATCACTAGCTGATTGGTTATGACATTTTTTTTACCATAAAAGGGCCACAGGAGAGCCTGTTAAAAAATGTGTTGAATGCACAGAAAAGGAAACTCCACCTATATGATCAGTTTTTAAAATATTTTAAGAAATTGTTGTGCAGTCATTGCTTGTTGTGTTATACTTACCAAAAGCAAAATTTACACCAAATTGTTCATAATATATTTCTGTAAATTAATGGGGAAAAGTCACATTCTCATCATTATCATTTTCAAATCGTCAGACATGATTGCATTATGATCATTATTAACCCTTTATAAATAAGAAAATCGTTATAATTTATGATAATATATAAGTAAGTTTATACTAGTAGTTATAATGAATTCACCTTTTGTAGGATTTGGTTTCAGAATTATCAAAGGAACAAATCTTAGGTATGCATGAATAAATATTTGGATCTCCCAATTTATAAGAAAAGGCAACAATACAGATGCATGCATACGGATGAATGTCGTTTAATTTTTGCAGAATTCAAGGAAGATTTCAGGCTTTTTGACAAGGATGGGGACAAGATCATCAAAACCAAAGAGTTGGGGACCGTTATGAGGTCAGTGGGTCAGAACCCCACGGAGTCGGAACTACAGGAAATGAAACAGGAAGTCGATGTTGACGGTAAAATCACGTATAACTTAGTTAAAATTACTACTATTACATGTGCTCGTTGGAATGAAACGGTTATTTATAAAATGGTAAATTTTAAATTACTATACTTTTAGAAAAAGAGTTTTTGGTGGTTATACGGGTAAATCGTGTCTCGCGAGAGTTTAACTTCGAAATTTTTACATTCAGTGTGTTCATGTTCAGTGCATATTATTCTTGCATTCAAAAACCAAGTGAAAGTAATGCGAAACAATTTCACTTTATCAAGTGAATATGTATTAAATTAAAGTGAATGCTTGCTTTTTATCACGATAACGTTTCAAACAGGAAACGGAACAATCGATTTTGAGGAATTTCCTCAAATGATGGGCAAGAAAATGAAAGATACGGACTCTAAAGAGGAGATGATATCAGCGTTAAAAGTGCTAAACAGGGACAACACAGGACTCATTCAAGTACGCGACCTCCGACTTTTGATGACGAACCTGGGGGAGAAGCTGACGGACGAAAAAGGTGGAGGAGAATACCTGGGAGGCGGACGCTGACTGGGACGGGCTCATCAACTATCAAGGTCACTACACTGACCTCCTCAAGGTCATTTCTAAAAATGAAGACCGATTGTTATCATGCGACATTATGCATGTGGGGGACAGAGGAAGGGGTGTATTATTTTGAAATTTTGAAAAAATAAATTGATAAAAAGGGTACAAGTGAGGAAAATAAGGAATTCGATCAGAGTTTTCGAAATCAGAGAGAAAAAAATAAGAAAGTTTGAAAATAACTTGGAAATACGATAATAAACATTTTAATAGTTCATCACTGTTTAGTATGAACATAAAAACGCACATAATATTTTGCTATAGAAATATTAAAGAGTTTTAGAAGGACGTAAATAAGTTGAAATTGTATGTCTAACTTGACAATTTAAGTTTAGTGACAAACACTTTAAACTGAAACACAGGATCATTGTATTTAAATGGAGCAATTATATGTAGGTATTACCCATTGATGTACACAACAGATTATATCATTTACCCGAATTAAATTAGTCCTCATGATTAACACAAAAAATGTAATTACATTTACATATCAAGGTTCAATAATAAATTACATGTACATGTAATTTTCTTTTAATCTCTAGCTATCAGTATGAGTCACCGTTTACTAGTAATCAGTTTCGATGAAACAATGTGCAACATTTACAGGTTTATAAAGAGAACGTATATGTTTTCCTTTTAGGAATTTTACATCTAACATATATTTAAATACTTTCACATCTATATTTTCAGAATTTGTGGCAATGTGGACCGAAAAAAAATAACGAATTAAGACTTCTTCTACGATTTTATAACGTTTATTTGTCATTCATGTAAATGGGAATTTTAAGTTTACATTTCAACCTATCTTCGCTAGCGCTCTCTACTACTGCACTATACCTGGGTAATAGATGAGAAAAGCGGATCGGACACTCTTGGCTAGCGAAGATGGTTTCAACCATATGTTGTACGCAATTTTTACGACACCATATTGTGTTGTTATACTTTCATGTTAAATACTGAAATCTGATTGGTTAAGACGCAGTTCATAATCCTTTCTATTACCCTCAGCGTTAGCAACGCACTTAGCAACGGGTAACATTAAAAATTGTAACATGCGCGAAAATTATGCGCGTACGGTTCGCTGTAGAATTCACGTTATTCCTCTATAAAAGAAGTGAACTTTTCTTAAAAATTAAGACATTCAGTATAACAAAATAAATAGTGCCTGTTTGGGAGGATAACAGTTGAAATTGACACCCCTCGAAAACCATTGTCAACCTCTGCTTCGCGTCGGTTGACCATGGTTTTCTCGGGGTGTCAATTTCAACTGTTACCCTCCCAAACATGCACTATTTATATAATGGATTATATAGTTACACAGTTAACTGAAAAGTTTGTGTTTTTTAAAGAAACCATCTGAGAGTACATGAAAATGTGTTTATGGAGTTATGAACAGATCTGGTGAATGTAGGGTAAACTATCCAACACTGCATTAGATCTACACTCTTCTCGTAATGACACTAAAATATAAAAATTTTTATCTATTAAAAGTTAACAGTTTACGTGTATAAAAGTGGGAAATAATGAACGGATAAAGTAAGTTATTTTTAAAATCACGTGGACTTTTACTTGACTTTTCTTTTATAGAGGTGCGTCTTTATCAAAACCTCATACGCTAATAGAGCTAATAAAAATGTCAAAGTTTTGCCTAAACATTGATTATTTAGATGAACCTAAAAAAAAACCAGATAGAGAAAGTTCTGTCAGAAAAATCGTTTCCCTGCGCATAAAAAAGAGAGTTTCTATCAATCAATGTATTATTAGAAATTTCTTTTTTTTATATTCTACTAAATATGGACAAATACATATATGGTTAAAGAACGAACGTTTAAAACAATCGGTATATAGTGTTATTTGATAAAGTACATGCAACGCATACAGACTAAAACCCCGCTTAAACAACGTAATTTGCCTGATATGAAACTAAAGAGAATATAATATTTAAAAATAAAATAATGTAAATATATCAATTTTACATCTTACAAGAGAGTTATAGGCTCAAGGTGCTGTTTTCACATTGTTCAAATATTTAAATAGAAAAGCGTAGTCATGTTACCATTGTTGAAAAAAAAAATCCCCTTCTTACATGAACGTTTGCAACAATGCATATTATCTATTTTCAATTTTATGCAAATTTCCCGATTAAGTTTCCTTTTAAACCCCGCCGTTTAAAGCCCCAAATGCATACACATGCATAATATAAAAAGCCTTAAAATACTCGCTTGACAAATATGGGAATTTTGTAAACATACTTCCTCCATAAAGCCTTCCATGATAACAGTGAAATTCATTGATAATTGCCAGATCGCCGCAACCACGGATATATACGCTTGATTTATGGCCGTTCATTACCCATGAAAACAAACATCTAGCCGACTCTAGGGACGAAATATAGAATGTTTTATCGGTGAAATGTACCCCCTTGTGAAATCTGGAATGTTAGTCTGTATCATATATGCGTTTGCATTGGAGAAACTGATTCGGTGAAATATACGTTTTATTTTTCCTCCACAGTTGAAACTCGTGAACATTGTGTACATTTCCGGTTTCTAAATTAATGTGTTGTTTCCTGCATGCTCGACTCGGATAAATATTTTCGAGGTACAATCACCCTTTTGCATCTTGTATAGTGAAAGCGAATGTGCTCGTATCCACACATTGTCAGTTAGTGAACTTTGGACAGGAACTGCTAAAAAATAACCCCCAAATTGTTGCTCATTTACGCTACAGTCATGGTAAGTGTAATTTTCTTTTTCCATAAACGAATATCCAGCTTGCGAAAGCAGGTTGTTATGATAAAAAAAAATTAAGTGAACAAGGGATGTGTGGGTTTTTTTGTACAGCGATCCTCTTTGAATCAAAGTACTGAGAGAATATCGGAGTTTACACCAAAAAAGGGAAGCGTTTCCTTCACACTCCTCTGTGTATGTTTTCTGTTTTGGGTCCAGCCTTAGGGATATATAAAAGCATCGAGTTAATGGCTTAATTACTTACAGCTGACCTTTTATAGTATACTTACCACCGAAATAATATAGGTCAGTTTATACTATATACATGTATTCACGTATATAGACTAAGTGAATGGTCTTTTTATATTGCAGACGAATAAATTCACATCGGAGCAAGTTGAAGGTAAGTGACATTGTTGATATTGACGGGATGTGGAGACCTCGGGGCTTGGATTATGCTATTGTTATCGCGTCGGAAACCTGCGGACATTAACTGCCTAAATAATAATAAAAAGAGAATCTACTTTGATAAAGTTTCTTATGTTAAAGGTGGTTATTTTTTTAAATGTTGCAAACTTAAGTTACATATACTTCGACCAGAAAACCACAATTTCCTGCGTCATGCACCTTCGCAGTTATTTGTTGTTTGTGAATAAAGATAAGAAAGATTACTGATGAAATCTACTTACATGTAATTGTTAAAAGGAGATATTGGCCAACCGCAAGACTATGAAAGAAAAATGGTTATTGTGTCTGAATAGCGTGTCGAAGTACGGAGTATTGTGAGGGAAAAAGGATTATCTCGCCTTTTCTGCATCTGTTTATAGAAAGGGAATAGGGGGGGGGGGCATCATTTAGGGATGGGGGATCTAGGAACTTGGGGATGACAATTTTACTCTCTACAGAAACTGAGTCAACATATAACATAATTATTTTCTAAAACAACATCCTATTTATAATTTTTTTTAACGTTTTTACATGTACATGTATGTGTGAACAGAATACCGAGAGGCGTTTGATTTGTTCGACAAGGACGGGGATGGGAGCATCACCACTAGCGAACTGGGCGTGGTCATGAGGTCGCTGGGTCAGGAGCCAACCGTCAAGGAGCTAGAAAATATGATCAAGGAGATCGACGAAGATGGTATATATAGTATTTCTGAAATATATAGCTGCTAATTTGCAACTCTGTAGATCTACGGGAAATTTGGGTTTGTTAGATTTGCTAGCTAACTCAAATTCCCCTCTCTGTGCTACAGATCTGCAGCTAAAATCATTATGATTGTATGATCAGTACTCTCATTATAAATATGATGGCTAGAAAAAAAAGCCAAAGAGTTTAGCGTAAAAAATATAGTATTTCTGAAATATATAGCTGCTAATTTGCAACTCTGTAGATCTACGGGAAATTTGGGTTTGTTAGATTTGCTAGCTAACTCAAATTCCCCTCTCTGTGCTACAGATCTGCAGCTAAAATCATTATGATTGTATGATCAGTACTCTCATTATAAATATGATGGCTAGAAAAAAAAGCCAAAGAGTTTAGCGTAAAAAAGCCCAGAAATTAGACAATCTTCTTTTAGAAATCAAAATACAGATCTATATGATTAAAAAAAAAATACAAAACAAACAAATAAGACGGGAAAAATAAAGCTCCTGTATATATCTGTATTTTGAAGAAAAAAAATAATGGCAAAAGTTCCAGACGTCAAGTTAAATTGCATATTCTGATCAAATCTATCAGAAACATAAAAATAGACCGCTATCCGATACCACATGTACACATCGTATTCCCAAGCCGTGAAGTGTGACAAATTTAAACAATAATTTGCTTTCTTTGGTGATTCATTCGGGATATGAAGGTAGTGACATTGCATCGTGTTAGCGGGTTATGTAGATTTTTTCTGCAATGATCGCTACCTTCATAACCCGCATGAATCATCAAAGAAATCATTTTATTGTTTATATTAACATTTTTCTTTTAACTTGTCAATAAATTGATTATGAAAAGTTAGTAAAATTCACTAAATTATTGTTAATGTAAGTACATTAGCTAAAAAAACCCCATCCAAATCGTCTCCTGTGAGAATTTGAGTCTGGCATCATCATGATTATTATTTCGTGCAGTCCGTGATTTTTCTGTTTCGCTGTAGGCTTCAACCAATCGATAAACAGGACGTGTCAATTTCAGTCCTGTCAATTTCTTGCCAGTTTCAGCCGCTGTAGATTTCGACCAATCGATAAAGAGGGCGTGCAGATTTCAGTATGGCTGTTTCTATAGAGCTAAGAAATAGAGGAACTAATATTTGGTAGATGTAAATATATACCTCAAACTGTGAAGAATTAAGATTGATAATTATGTAATGAGGTACAGTCTATTTTCTCATGAAGGCTGCTGGGTAAAAAAACAACAACAGGGAAGCCTAACCTGCAATTGTTCTAACTGTTACTGGAAAAAGAAGAGATTCGATAATACTAGTAATTGATATGACACTTGCACGGTCGACTACTCGGGGTGTCTAGTATTATCTGTATGAAAGTAGTGTACTGTTTCATAAATAATGAAATATTGACGCACATGAGAGTAAGTTACGATAGATGTTATAATATTAACGTCGGCCCGGTTTCCAATTTAAAACCAGTATCTAGTTAAATGTATTATCAACTACATGATACACACGGAAATGTTTTATCACGATCAGGAGATATGTGGAATTCCTTTCCATATTTACTAGTCCTGACGATTTTTATCACATAAACACTTAAACTGTGTTCTGGTTTTTGAAAAGAAAACTATAGGCAAGTCTTAGAACCCCCATACAGGGGTTTTCTTACTGTTTTTAAACTGGGTCCAGGGTCCGTTGAATTGGGAAAATTGACGCGTAAACTGTTCAAATTGGGAAAATTACAAAAATTACTAGTTTTATTTGAGGACCAACCTATGGCAGACAATTCATACTTTATTACTTCTTCCCCACAGAAATTAGTGAGAAGTTTGGAAGACTTAATTTATTTTATTATGTAACAATGATATATACAGACTTTACACTTAATTTTTAAATAATAAGTGTTACTGAAATTAAATAGAAGCAAACACACACTTACATTCAAAGATTAAAAGAAATACTTTTTCATCCAAATTTCTTGAAGTTTTTCAATTTGTAAAAGTTAATTAAAATCCTGCATTTTTACCTTTTATAGATGAAATGTTTCTTTATTATGTAAGCCAATTGACAAACATGCAATAAAATAATTCTTTGCAATATGGCAATGATATTTGCATTTGGGGGTATTAGTCCTACCCTTTGACCCAATTACAACCAATATACAGTTTAATTTTGTAAATAACTGCAGATTTACGATTTTATGATAGTTTTAGCATTTAATTGGCACAAATATTAACTAATTAAAAATTACCAATTTTAATAAAATCATCACTATAAATGCAAATAACATCGGTTGAAATTAATGCACAGGATGAGGAAATTCTGGCGAAGTTACGGAAAGCGAATGTTTCAATGAAGTCACCCCTAGTTGGTCCATTATTTATGCTCAGTAATAAACACATATGAAGAAAAAATCTGTTTAAGTTGCATTTTATATACCAGCAGAACATGTTCTGATATTTAAAAATATTGACACTTGATTGGGAAAAATGGATCTTGATTTGGGAATATATCGGTAATTTTTGGATTGGGAATGGGTCCTGTAAACGGACCCAAAACTTAGCAAGGAAAACCCCTGCCATAACAATGAAAAAAACAACAACCCAGAGTTGTCTAAATAATAAACGTTTAAGGGAAAGGCCCTAAGCCTCTTCCTCGTTGCAATGTGCCTTCAACCCCCCCCCCCCCCCCTCCAAAAAAAACCCCACCAAACCCCCCCCCCCCCCCAAAAAAAAAAAAAAAAACCCCACAAAAACCCCCCAAAGCAAAACAGGTGCATGCACATCACATGTATTAGAGAAAAAGATAACCTTTAAATAAAGAATTCGAAATTATGTCCTTTAAATGAGAATAATTTTGTCAAAATACATGTATGTAAAGTTTCGAATATAGGTTATTGTTCCAATCCTTATTTGAATAGTATAAAAGAAATAAAAGTTACAATGTACATTAGAAACAGATATATAATTTGCATCCAGAAAGACGCGGGAAACCTCTTTCCGCCGTACCCTCTCTCCCCCTAACGCACAATGCATCTCGCACACACTCACACACATCACAGAACACCCCAATTTTACTTTGAAAGCAGGTGCACATTGCAGTCTCCTTGCTTCACCTGTTGCGGGTGTGCGACGCCATCAGGATTTTCATTCCATGAAGGTTGCTTTACCGACCCCACCCCATGAAGAAACTAATCAAGAATATATCGATGGCGATTATTAAGAAGTTATTGGTCTTCAAACATTTCTTAAGATTTCTATTTACATTGTATACTAGTATATTGTATCAAAAGACGTAAAAAATCTAAAAGAAATAAATATTTTCTTTGGTCATAGAGTGACAGTCATACTTTTGAAAAATTGACGCCACTTAAAAGCTCTGGAAAATGTGCTTGAATAAAAAGTACTTTAGATAAGAAAATTATTATCTTTTTTACATGTTTAATACCTTATTATTTACTAGCAAGAAATGAGAAAAATGCAATAGAGCGTACATGTATATGCATGGAATTGACACATGCATATTTGGAAAATCGATGTAGTTTCTGTAAATCAAATAGCACCTTCTTAATGAAACACCATTCCATTATGAAATAATATTGAATCTGATCTTGCAAGATCCTGCCCCCTCCTCTTTTTCTCACAGCAGACATATTTCTTACATATATTTACATATATAAGATTGAATAATAATGGAGTTGCGCCTTGAACAATAAAATCCGGTGATATTAAATGTTGAGAAAGATCAAGTATGTTCTTAACTTTCACACATACTGAATAAAAATGCATTTTGCCATGGAGTTTTCGCGAAAAAAATGCGTATATTTCTTCAACACATAAATTGCTATAGCAACAGCACTTTCGTGTTGCATAAAAATGCTTGTGTGAGTAGATTATAATATTAACATTACCCCTTTTCAAAAATAACTTTTAAAACATATTAATATTTAATATCTAATGTTTCTTATTTTATAATTTCGTTACTATAGCAACGGATTCAGTACAAGATATTCATGTTTCACAAAATTAATATCGATTGCGATGCATGTTTAAAACCGAATCATTTGTCTTTATGTTCTTAGTAGAATGATAGCAAATAATTCAAGAACCCAGCGTTTTCCATGTTACATATTCTTCACCATTGAGTAGAACCATTATAACAAGAGCTTGGACTTTAGGTAGTTGTATAAATAGCATAAACAGCAATGTGACGTAGGCCTGTCTATTTCATTGCTGGCAAATCATTTATAGTTCTTTGAAATCAAAAAGATTTGTCTGGCTTTTTAGCTAAAACTACGCGATTTATTCATATTTCACTCAAAAACCAGCGTCATTTTTAACTTGTTTTGATGTAAAAATACATGTAGATAGTTATACCCTATCGGAAGTCCAAGGTCTTGTTAAAATGGTTTTATTTCTTACGATATAAAAACATCCAACATGACAACTGTTGGTTTTCATATTTGATAGGTTTATTGTTTGGCTATTTTATTATTGATGATGCAAAATTGTTAGTGAACATGCGGCAGATAATAATTGCTAAGCTTGGCAACAATGCCAGACGAGAGAAATCCCTGTTATGTCGCCCTTTGCATTCGGCATCGTGTTAAATTACGAATCTACAATGTTTAGCACGTGTTTCATTTCCTTTTTTTTTTAGGAAATGGTGCTATAGATTTTGACGAGTTTTTACACATGATGGCCAAGAAACATGCCGAGTGCGCGGATCCCGAGGAGGAACTGAGGGAGGCGTTCCAGGTGTTCGACAAGGACGGGAACGGTTACATCAGCAAGGAGGAGCTCCACCTTGTGATGAACAACCTGGGGGAGAAACTGACGGACGACGAAATCGCCGAGATGATAAAGGAGGCGGACGCCGACGGAGACGGGCAGGTCAACTACCGGGGTAAGAGAGAGAGAGAGAGAGAGAGAGAGAGAGAGAGAGAGAGAGAGAGAGAGAGAGAGAGAGAGAGAGAGAGAGAGAGAGATGCGCAGTAAAATTATTGGGTGGGTGAGCCTTTGTCGTGTCGTTCATACGAATACATTAAACATTATATAAAATTGACGTATGTGTGACGTCAATACTATGTTCAAATAATCGTAAAAATGTATTGCTTTTTTCAAACTAAGACATTTTTCATCCGTATTATTGAATATTTCTACTAATTGCATTGTTGTTTCTCGTATAGAATAATGATTTAGTAACTAATATCTGTTTATCGGTAGTACATGAAATATCACAAAATCAAAATAATTTATAATGATGCCGTGTACTGGCATTGATTTCTAAATCTAAGCATATTCATTGCAAGCGTCTCAGAAAAGTGATAAAATCTGTTTGTGTAACAAATCGGTCACACGTATATATGAAAGTGTCAGATGCAAAGAGTAACACCTACATGTAGCTCTGTTCGAACAACTGGCGCTTTCTGTGATACATGTATTACAAAACTAGTATCTCGCGTCCATATATATATATATATATATATATATATATATATATATATATATATATATATATATATATATATATATATAATGTTCTGTTATTGGCAAGAAATTTCCTGTGTGAATGCCCTCCAGGAAAGATTCAGCAATTTAAACACACTTACATAACATATACCGAAAAATCGTGTAAAGGAACGTCGAATAACGACCTTTATCTACTTCTTTTATGGTTCACATTATACTAAATAATTCAGAACTTAAATCTATAAAATAGTAGGGTTAACACAGATCTTTTGTAAATTCTGAACATAATATGAACCTATGATTGCAATTATCTTTTTTCTTCTCGGTCGTTTGACTTATCAATGCTTAAAATGTGATTGTTTGATATATATGAATTATTGATAGATCAACAAAATTGAGTTAGAAAACATTTCATTCACACCGAGTCAAAAGCAGCTTAGAGTTTTTGGCCATAAAACCAAAGAAAAAATGTCTCCAAAAAGGGTCGCCTAGTACATTTATTTATACAAATGGTTAATATCTTTTTCAGAATTCGTAAGCATGATGGAAAAACCTTCCACTACGTCGAATAATACGTGATGGTATCTTCTTTTTTTTTCTCCGACAAAATCAACATGACTCGAGCCGTGGAAGGACTATATTGTACTTGTAAGACGCATCGGTTCCTTCAAGAGTTCGGATGGCAAAGTTAAGGGAACCTCAAGATCTAAGCACACAAAGAGTCAAGTTTGTCTTGAATTGTAGTTATCATTTAAAAAAAAAAAAGACTTTTAAAGTTCTTGTCTTCTTGTGTTCTTGATATTATCATTAGACATAGGTTAATATTGCTTATGAATGAGTGTATTTGTTTGAGAGAACCAATGATCTGGAGTAAATAAAATATGGGGGTGTTTTTGCAAAGAAGAGCGGCTCATCTCCATGTATTTCAAAGTTTATATTTATTTAAAAGTGAAAACGTTATGCAATTTTAACAAGATGTATACATTGTATCCGTTGATTTCCATTACGCATTTATATTTTATGTTGAAAAATAATAGATCTGATGTCAAATTCATTCCATTATTTTATTCAAATAAATTTTAACCAATCGTTGTCTTTGTTGTTGTTTTTGTTGTTGTTGTAATGGTCCCGTCGTAACACAATTATAAAATGGTGTACATATCGATCACTACATACATATAATCAAATAACAACACCCATTCATTTTTTCTACATTTTGGTACAGCATGGCTTGGAGAATCTGTGTAACGCCCGGTTTTAGTTTATACAGGCTAGTGTGTATATTGATAAGCAAACCATACTTTTTTAAGCATTCTCATATCTCTGAAAAAAAAAACCATGTAAGAGGTAACAATATGTGTTACAGAACAAAACTGAGAGTCATAAATTAGTCCCAAAATTGTAATGGATAGATTTACTCGCCCCCAAAACGCATCACATGTATTAATCTTTTGTAGTGAAATGACTGATAAAGATAAACTACATGTAATACACTTTGTGTATGTAAAGTATATTACTTGTATTAAGTGTTGAAATATAGTTTTAGTAGCCGTAAATATTTCTTGTCAAAAAAGAGACCGATTCAGCTGGTGGACTATGGTTTTGAAAACCTATAACTTCTTAGGGAAATTGTACTAAAGTGGTTTGACACTGTTTGGAGGTTGGATGCGCAACAAATTACCCATCAAATCTATCGTTCAGGTAGTTTTGTTTGTTTGTCAAAACCTATACTCCTTATACTTAGGAAATATGTATTCCTGATTTTGTTTAGTTTTAAAATCATGTTTTTCTATATAATCTTATGTAAAGTTCTTCTTCCTAAGGAGACCAACAAAGTCTTCAAATGCATGTGATCATCGAGCCCCCTTAACCGCCTAATGAACCTGACCGAACTGACTTTACGCGGTAAAGGAGTTCATATTAAAGAGGCCGATTCCTGTTCTTCAGCTATCAATAATAAATTACGTTGATAATGTTAATGTGAAGTGATTCTCTTAATATCTGCATTATTCTTATGAAGTCTACGGTGGACTATTTTGCACCCAATCAAGATCGTTTTATGTGTAGCAACAATTAAAACAAGAAACAACACAGATTTTTGACTGTTGTGACTTTTGGAAACAAATTTTTCAACTGACACATATAAAAATGAATTTTAAAAGAAGTGCCCTCTTTTTCTGCCTTCTAACCTCCTAATAAAGTATAATAGTATCTTTTATTGCTTCCCCCCCCCCCACTCCCCCTCTTTTTTCCTCATTTTTTTCATTTTGTATGTGAATTCGATTTTTTTTATATAAAAAGTTTGGGACAAATGTTAATGTTGTAAAGTGCAATGAACACCTTAATCGCGCGGTGTTTCAACAACATATAAAGCTTAAACGATTATCAATCTTATTAATTTTTCATTTCAAATAGTTGCAAAATTTATAAATAAAGACGAATGATATAGGTAAAGATAACATTGTATGTACGGTAGCTTTGTCTATAAATAAAAATGCGTTCCAGTCGATTTTGCAGTGTATATCAGGTAATGATTTCTAAACAAATTGTTTCTTTTGAGCACGCCAGACCAGAAATGCAAACCTCTCAACAGCTAACTAACGTTATTTAAACGAATTACAAAGAAATTATCTAGGTCAACGCATTTTTTTAATTACTGACCAACTAATCTCAATTCTTCATTACATTCTTTTAATGATCGGATTTTTTAATCAAATCTTAATTTTCAGACCTAACAATGACTTGGGAAGACGGGGTCCATGACTTTGTAAAGATAAAGGACATGAAATCGTTTCTTTTGATCGGCGAGCGCGGTATTATAAAAGGTTCTAAAGTGTAACAGATATATATTTTTGGGGGGTATTTTTTGAAGTTGAATAAGAATTTTAAAAAAAAGGGGCAACAATAGAGCGGCTAAGTGCAGTTTCTATCAGACAAGAGCACACATAAACATTTATGGGAAAATACCACGTCTATTATCAAGTTATGCATACTGTTATTGCCATAGAGTCAATATTTGGAAACACTGCATGATTACACACCGTAAAAAAAACCGTTTATTTGACAATAGAAAGCAAATGGTCGGTAGCAATTGGATTTTTTTTTGTGTGTCCGTGTGTGCATACATCGACTGAAGAAAAATAATAGCGATATTGTCTCGCATAGAAAATAATACAGAAAGAGAAGAAGCCCAATGCGACACATAATGTGCCCAATTTGGTAAAAAAAATTGTTGCTTCGTTGCCATTTCCTATCTCTCGTCCTCGGTTGGAGAAGAATGTCGGAGCCAAAAAGATTCTTTAGGAGGGAAACATAATCATAGTTTACCGTAAGTATTTGTATATTGACTTCAATGGTTCCATTGTGTAATCAAAACCACTACGCTAGAATTGAATATCAATTAAACTCGTGTTATTTTCTCGATTATAATTGATTTTTTTTTTTCGCAAACGAATTTAGGTCTTACGAGGAAAAAAAACATCAATAATCAAATAGCGAGTTATACAAATATATTACATGCATTATTGATATTGCAAGTTTGTTCAACAAATAGGAACACTTGAAATCAATTTGAAATTAGCTTATATCTGAGCTTTAAGATACTAGGATCGGTAAATAACGCGGTTAAACATCGAAAAAGTTTTTGAATTTGGTATGAAGATGTAAATGGCGATTTACCATTTTTTTTTGGTAGACGGACATGGAGAATTTATCAGAAGAGCAAATCGCAGGTAAGTTTTAAACCTGTTTCTTTTAAAATTGTTTTAAACACATTTTTCTTTTTAAATGTACGGTTTACAAAAAACGTAAGTAAAAACTTAAACAGTATGTGTAAAAGACATGGCAAGCTTTTCGATAATGAGTAAATAGGATGTGAATTTGGGTGGTGTATAGTAGGATAGTTTATTAGCATAAAGCCACACGGTTTATATGCATTGTATAAATATGTGTTATTGCACAATCAGTGAAAACAAATGTGTTCAATTTGAACTGAGCTAAGTTATTGGATTCCAATATTTAAAATTTCATAAATGTACTAAAGATCGCCCAAATGTGTATTAATTCAACAGTCATGATAGTTTTCTATACACGACAGTCTTGCGGGGGGAATTCAAACTTTAAATTTTTATATATTTTAATGATAACATGATTTATTTTTTCATCTTTGACTCATTTGCTCTGAACTCATCAAATTATTACAAGTTAGATATTTATGGGTTTTTTTTTTGCTTCTCCAATCAAATATGGTCTGTTTTCCCGTTCGATTTGATAACGATTACATGGTAAAAGGGGGGGGGGGGGGGCAAGACGTTTCTTATTATAGGAATAAGGAAAATGATTCATTTATCACAACTACAAAAATAGTTAAAAAAGCATGTAGCGACGGTCAAATCCCTATAAATACAGACTACCATGTGAAGTGCACGTGTTCCCGTTTTATTAGTTAAAACATTAATATAAGGATAAAATTAACGGGCCAGGAAATGATTTAGTTAATTAGTTACGTAACAGTTACACTAAACTGGAATAAAAGCGATGCAATCATTGGGCATGTACTTACTTTAAGGTCACCTGAATCACTCGCGTGATCTATTGCACTCAGTCTTCGTCCGTCGTCGTGCGTCATCCGTCGTCCGCCATACGTTAACATTTTTACATTTTCAGCTTATTCTTGAAAACTACCAGGCCAAATGTTACCATTTTAGGTGTGAATCATCTCTATGGTAAAAGATATCTAAATCGTGAAATTCATGGCTTAACCACCCCAGGATCTCATAGGCGGGACCAAATATGCTGAAAAAGGCCACATTTTAAAAATAAAATTCTTCTCTACTTACCTCCCACAAATTTTGGGAAAAAACTATATGCATAGTTATAATGTCCATAAAGCTCTCTACTAATATTGTGAAATTCATGGCCCTTGGTCAGGGGTTCAGAACTAGGGCAGGACCAATGCTGCCATATGGTGAAAATGTAAATGTATAAAAATTTAGAAAAATCTTAGAAAATCTTCTTACTCCCATGAATAATTGTGAAAAACTGAATTTATGGTTTTGATGTCCACGAAGTCCTCTACCTGAATTATGAAATTCAGGGCCCCTGAGGCAGGAGTTCATCAGACTATAGGGTAGGAACAATATGGCCATTCACGGTGTAAAACTATTAAATCATAGAAAATCGTTTTCTCAATAATTTGAGAACAACTAAATGCATTGTTATGATGTCCATGAAGTCTTCTACCAAAATTGTGAAATTGAGACATATAGGGTCTCTGAGACAGGGATTCAGGCCCTTGGGCTGGGCCAATATGGCAACATAGTGAAAATGTTTTGATTTAATGATATTTTTTTCAGAATATGTACTATTTAAGTCGTGGAAGATTGTAATGAATTATCAATTGTTCATATATAATATCCTAATGTTAAAGTTGATGCTTTTAATGGGGTGGGGGATAAATATGACCATATATTGAATATGAATTTTCAATAAGGGCAATGGCTGTATGTCATACATTAACAAATTTAACTGGAAAACTATATGGTAAATTGTCACTTGGCAATATAGAATTAAATATGTTCTTTTTAGGAAATCTACTTTGATATCCTGTGTATTGTATACTAGTAAAATTAAAACGCAGGACTCTTATTACCAAAATTTACAATTATTGGCCCCAGGCTAAGATATAGATAATCTGAGATTCCTCTGACTCTTGCACAAACCCTTTCCCCTTTTCATGAATGATTATTTTTAAATATTAATGAATAAAAGCGGGGTAGCAGGTGTCTCAGATTAGGGTTTAGACTTTAAAGTGAAGCTTAAAATGCAAATATAGGACACTCTGACAGTCAATCTAAGAGCTATGGTACTCAGGTGACCGTCAAGGCCTGTGGGCCTCTTGTTCTTAAAAATTGTGAATCTGAGTGCATTGCAAATCTAAGCTATCATATCAATTTAAAAAAAGGAATATGGAGTTTAAGTAGTATTTATGACATACATGTACGTTAGAAAAGCGCTCTGTTTTGCCCTATGATATGATAACGTCATTTTGAACAAGAACAAGGATACAGCATACGTTTAGAATAATGTTTTTTTTAAAGAATTCTTGATGATCAAAATATAGAAATAAAACTCTTCAAATTTGATCAGATATTTTGAAGGATAATGGTCAAATTTTACTATGCACGGTCATATTGAATTGATTTCTATTCTTAACTCATTTTTTGATAATTGTCAGAAATGCGAGAAATCTTCAGTCTCTTTGACAAGGACTGTGATGGGTTTGTAGACGTACGGGAATTGGGGAAGGTACTGAGATCGATGGGACTGAATCCGACGGAAGTGGAAATAGAGGACCTAATAAATCAGTACCGAGACGTGGACGGTAAGGTTAAAGGTCATCCGATGTAAAGAATAATCCAGAATTGTAAATTCAAATTTTATATTCATGGCTGTAACGGTATATAACGCAGGCACCCAGGGCATGAACAACCCCCCCCCCTCCCTCGCGTTTTCCGACTGTGGGCGATGTGTGTGTGTGTTTTGTGGGCGATATTTAAAAATAGTTCGTAGAGACGGGGTACATTATCGGAGATATGAAATGATATGCATTTGAGGGGGGGGGGGGGGGTTGGGATAAAAAAGGTGTGTTTCAGCTTATTTTTTTTCATTTTCAAAATAGTATTGAAGAGTAGGGAGTCTCCCAGCCCCACGTGTCGGTAGTGTGTAGCAGAGAATCGTAATTTGTTTTTACCAATTTGGAGAGAGAGAGAGAAAGAGAGATTTAATATAGATATTTCACTTTTCCAGGTTTTCAAGGTTTTTTGTTTAGCTATGATCTACTCGATTAATCTTGTGTATGTGTGTGTTTGGGTGAGTTTTTAGGTTAGATCACGATTATGGATATTAATCGTGAATATCTAAATAAGGACAAACATATTCAAGAAAGTCTTTTGAACCCTGGTGTCTTTGTACGCGTTATGATCCTTTGGCAGACACGAAACCAAGCATAAATATCAACTTTATCTCTTTGTCCTTAGATATTGAAGACGAATCGGAAGGTATCATTTTGTTTCAAGAATTTTATTTTGCTTTCCTAGACAAATTAATTACGAGGTAGATGGGTAGTAATGAAATGACAATGCACAATGTTGTTATTGATGAAGGCTATAATCTGTTTATCGAACACATTTCTTCAGTTCTGAAGACACTTTATATGAGTTATACTCCTCTTTAATTTGGTATAAGTACAACGTTGTATTTTCACAGAACTTAAAACCTAATTTGTAGATATACGAATCCCGTGGATGAACGAATCGAATACAATTATTCTATTATGGGCATGCGATTATCTTTTAGTGAGTAAAGAATCTACACGCAGAAATGAAGATGAATATTTGATTGACATTCTATAGAGAAAATAACACCCAAGAGTAAAAGTAATCTTGTATAATATATATATATATATATATATATATATATATATATATATATATATATATATATATATATATATATATATATATATATATTGTCTTGGCTAAACTGATTAACCAACTCTATCTCATCATACAGAACGTTAATTCTAGTTCGAGTCTAAAAAGAAATAAGGGATGGTCGATTTTTTTTTTATTTAACCGGATTAAACTGTTAATTCAATTTTTTAAACCGGATTTACCTGTTATTCGACTTCTGTTAATCGGATTTACCCGTTATTCGACCTTTGTTATCCATCGCCAAGTTCTAAGTTTGTATACGGTTTACAATAGGTTTCTGACAGCGACTTTACTCAAAGAAGATCATAACGATCTATAAGGTTTACTACATGCAAGGACATGTAGATGGCTTATTATGTAATAGCGTGCATCGGGTGTGAATTGACGAGGAATTCGTGCAAGGGGAAGTTTAAACTATCATCCGAATTTGTTTTTTGAACTATAATCACGGGAAATATGATAATATAAATGTGTTTGTTCATGACCGTATGTATGTGTCGCTGGAGTTAAAAAAAAAAAGACAATGGCCTATATCGACTTACATGTATAATCATCTCTTTTCAGCAATCTTGCGAATTGCTTAAGGAATTTTTTAAAATACATTTATGTTATTGCAAAATATACATCTGAGAAGTTTTTTTTCTGAATGATTCCTCTTTTACACAAAAGAACATGCATCTGTAAAAAGAAAAAAAATTTGACTCATCCATTGGTTATTAAATAATGCAAATTTTTCAACGACTATTGCTAATCATAATTATATACAGTTCCTTTAGGTTCATTATCTAGCATATTACAGCAAACACTTGGGGTAATACTATTAAACAACTACATGTTTGAGCACATGCACATCTATGGTTGGCTTGGTTTGGTAATGGGAACTGAAAATACAACCATTAGTTTTGAAACATTTGTGTACATTATTACATCATTCAAATGTTAAATATTTTCTTTAAAATCATTATTGATTTTGGTATATTGTTGTTTGGACTGTACAAAAAAAATATGCTTTTTATTAAGAATTTAAGGTTAAAATACTTAATTATCAAATGCATAGTATATCATATTAAAAACTTATGGATCATCATTAATATTTCTTGGTAAATAGTAGTTGCTTTAAAAAAAGACCATTAATTTCGAAAAACAAATTTGCAGATTGAAATTCATAATTGCATGGTTTTTCGTGTACGCAGATGGCAAACTTGACTTTACGGAAGTGATAAAAATTTTGGCCGTCAAAACAAAGGAACCACCAGAGACAGAGGAATATTTGCGCGAGGCGTTTCGAGCGTTTGATAAAGATGGCAGTGGGAATATCACCTTAATCGAGCTAAGACAAATAATGACAAACCACGGAGAAAAACTTTCAGATGAAGAAGTAGCGGAAATGATACAGGAAGCAGACGACGGGAAGGGGGAGGTTCATTATGAAGGTAATAAATCTAATATGTACACTCTGGATTCTTGGGTCTAACCACAATCAAAAGGTTGTTCCCCAATACTATACAAATGTATAATTTTTTCACCTTCATTACTTTCAATGTTTTTACAAAAATTAACGATCTAGAGTTTTAAAGTCCTTTTTATTTATTAGAAGGTTTGTCCAGAGTAGGCAATCAATAGTCAACAACTGGTTCATACTAGTCTTGTACTTTCTGTATATATTTTAAATAACTGTACATTTGCAATGGTCATTTTGACACTGTACTTTCACTTGCATTCTGTTGAATAAATTCGTGTTATGTAAGAATCCCCGTCATATGCATGTGTAGCGAAGAGAATCAACTTCATTTATCTCGTTGGATCTATGTTAAAGCAAAACAATTTTTTTCTACATAACCACTTGATAATATATGCTTAAATCGATACATTCATAAATCCTATCTTTATTACTTGATCCTATTTTTTTATATTTACATCATCCAGTGTCTTTATCTCAGATAAAATGTAACACTACGAATCGAGTTTGTAATGTGTGGTCCAATATAGGCCATCAATGACTTTTATTACACATTTAATTGTTCAATTGCTGAAAATTATAAACATATGCATGTCAGACTAAAGTAATAAGGAAGTATTCTTAAAGTATTATTAGGTGACCAAGTACGGTCAAATCTATCATATAGCTTTATTAAATTTGATCACTCCATACCGTTATGGATCACCTCATAATACTTAAGGAATGATTCCTTATGCCTTAATTAAAAACCATTTTGATTCTTTCAGATTTCGTCAAACTTATTCTAAGCAAGTGAACGGAAATGGAATCGTCTTTTTTACTATATATTTTGTATCGCATGTTCCATGAAGTTGAAACATCAATGCGAACGTTCTGAGGGAGAAGAAACACATCTTCTTCATTTACTATGTATATTAAAGATTGAAAATGGATTTGAGGTGTAATATACAAGCAAAACTTCCTGAGAACATTAATTTGTGAATTATTTATTCAGCAGCAAAATGTATCGATGAGACTATTAAACAAAAATGATATGAAGTACTGAGAAACGCTTTTCTGCTGAAGCTAGCTTTGCAATGATTTTTTTTTCAGTTTTCTTTATCATTGTAATGGAAAATAATAATTTCGAAAGCAGACACGCAAACCAAATTATGATATTAATGCTTTAAAAGCTAAATTATATGAAGCTGTATCTGTGTTGGTTTGAATTAAGGAACAGAACATACTTGTTCTAATTTGCTATAAGTATGTTTATCTTATATTGTTTTTTTTCATTCTGTACGTTTTACATCTGATTGGAAATGTATATGGTTTCCACGACAATTTCTGGCATAAGTATTGATTGTACCATGTTAATAATTTGTGAAGTATTTTTATTATGCCGTTTTCAAACCGTATGCTTTATTCATGAAGATATCAAATAATACCTAACACTATTTTCAATAACGAAGACAGTTGTCATGCTGTATATGATATAACAAAGTTCTTCATTAAATCATTATCAAAATCAATCCTACTGTATAATCTTACATAACTTTAAGGTGGCTGGATGTTCAACCAATTAGCTATCAGATCTTCCTTAAATTTTAGAGATGCTTTCTTTAACTATAAACTATAATTTAGTAAAACGAAAATCTATATATTTTACATTTTAAAATTTGGACATTTTCCTATATCATTATAAAGATATCTCTTTTTAAGGGAGATAAATACAGTCTCAAAATGGCCACCGACCATCGAGCCCTCCTTGAAAAAAAAAAACATTTCAAGGACGTCGTGTATTTTGTTTTTGAAATAAATGTTACTTTGAGAATCATAACACGACTTTTTTTTAAATCAGTTCATTATTTTATGTCCTTGTTAAATCCAAATGCGTTAATGTCTGATTGGTTTTTGCCATTGTGTTTTGTCATTTTAATTACATTGAATAATCATGAAAGCAACGGAGACGTTGCCTACGACAAGAAACTTTAACAATCTTGGTTTCCTGGCAACAAAGCAGCAGATGCAATAACTGGAGACTCCTCTGACGCTGGTAGATTTCGTTCCGTTTCGTTTTTTATTTAATTTCGCTTTTTTCTGATATATGTACGAAATGCCTACAGCTTTCTATTAATAATGAATCTTTGTTATTGGACTAACTGAAATACCATGCGCGTTTGAAAGGTATTTCTTTGAATCTTTTTAACGCTTTTGTCATAGGTATATGAACTGCATGGTTTGAGACGATATACATCCCAAACATTATAGAATCATTTACATTCAATGTTACTATGATTCCCCCTATTTCTTACGAATTTTGGTTGTAATTCATAGCTCTGTAGAAACTGACAGGTCTGATATATACACCATCCAATTTAAACCAGTTTATTGATCAGTAGATACCTTCAGCAACCTAAGAAAAACACGGACTGCATGAAATAACCATGATGATGTAGAACTCAAATTTCCATATAAGAAGACTTGGCTATTCTTTTTATCTAACGTACTAATGTACATTTTTGAATATTATTTATATGCCGTGTATATTTCCCTTTATGTTTGCATAGGAATTCTGCGACAAATTTCTGTGAGTACACTTAGCCTATTCATGCGCCAAGAACACAAATAATGAATGTATTTATTATAATGTAAGATTAAATGGAACTTTCAAACTTACAGTAACTTATTTGATCTGCACTTTAAATCATATCTTCTTGTTCGTAAGCAGATTTTTCTTTTCTCAGTTTTTAGCACTATATTTTTAGTAGCGGAAGCGAACTTAATAACATATTAATATGGCTGTTCCATTGACTAAGAGTGTATATTAATGCCTAAAAGCCTTTTTTAAAGACGAGAGTTAAGGAAATATTTTGAAAATGTTTATAGTAAGCGACCGTGTGATTTGTACGCTGGGCGCCAAATGTAACAGGTAGTCAGAACTCTAGTCTCAACCGGGACTCGAACTCAGGCTCTGGCGTACCGTGACAGCGCTCTAACCACTGAGCTATTGAAACTACATATATTAACTGGCAGTCACACACCTGTTAACCCAGTGACATACTCCCCCTTTTGTTGAAAATTTTTCCTTGAATTTACGAGTAGAAGTCTAGGAATTAAGGAATTGATGTGAAACATATTCCTAGAGAGTGACCGAAGGATCTGTACTTTAAGCGCTATATGTTGGACCCTATCGCGGAGTTCAATTTGTTTACACAGCATTAATGTGTTAAAGGACCAGCAACATCTTAAAATTAGCATTTAATACTGAATTGTATTGTCCTTTACAAAAATTTAGATTATTGGGAATCAACATTTGTAATCTAAATTTTTGAAAAGGACAGTACCATAACAATAAATCAGTGAGTATAACAATAATTTAGTTAGTTTTACTTGCTATTTACAATCTATTCATTAATTTGCTTAAGGTGCCTCACTGCACCTCGAAATAGTTTCTTAAATCAGAGAAAATTATTACTTGGTTATGATTGATAGCATGAGGCAAAAAAAAATTGCAATTTTGGATAAAAAATTATATTTTCAAAAATTTCATGTAATTAACATTAAGAAAAGCCCCAAGCGGATTCCAACTCATGGTCTGCAGTTCACAAGCCTGATACTTTATCCACTGAGCTATGACGATATGAGTTGATGGATTAAAACAGTTTAACAAAACATTTGAATCGCCATCTTGTGACAAATACAAGGTAAATAAAATTGCTTAGATTTTTTCCTATAAAAAGCTTGGGTAGAAAAACATGCTTTTCTTTGAATTATCACATCACAAAATTGCATCTTATTTCTTTGGTTGAATTGAATTTTATTCAAGACGAATAGGACAGGAGGGTGGGCATTTGCGTTTAAAAAATGTTTTATCCAACACTAACTTCAGATATAGTTGAACGAATTATGAAAAAAGAGTACCTTGGAGGAAAACCGCCGAACAAACAACATATTCTTAAAACAGTGAGCAGAATTGAGAAAATGGGATCCTTACAGTGGCTGTTGGGAGGAACTGACTTGATGTTGACATTCATAAAATAGGACGACATTTCGAGCACTCTCTTAAATAAAAATTTGTTGTGTTTTTATAAACACTGCTAAATTATTTGTCAAAAACTTATGAATGTAAGTGAAATTTGTGGGTAAAAAATTACATCATATATATTTATGAAAATGCATTTGATATTTTGTTAAACAAATTTAATCAAAAAGTATTCAAAGAGTACTTGGTAAATGATATCGGGTATTCTTGGACACCCTGTATAAACTTTAAAATGCTTTAATTGGTTATTCCTGTGGGTATTGAAGGTAGTGATCATTGCAAAAATAAAAACGCAGGTTGTATATTTTTTCTGCTGTCGCAACTATGAATCGCCAAAGAAAATTTTTTATATTGTAAGAAACAGTTATAATTTATGCCTAGCAACAACAAAATCCATCCTAAACAATAAACCTACAATGTTTGAACAAGACAGCTTTCTAGATGTACATCATAGAAAATTTATCAAATGTTGTGTTCAGTTGATTACATTCAACCTACGTAATGTCGTACAATGTACCTTATCCTGGAGCCATCTGCGTCCTTTCAACCGACACATGACAGAACAGTACCCTGCCCGGATATTTTAACAATATTTTAATTAAATTTTGATACTGTTGTTTTCACATCTTTCTTTTTTTTTTAAATACAAATCAAATGGTTTCAAATGAAATTTTTCACAAAAGGTAAAATCTGCAAAAAAAAAAAAAAAATTAAAAAAAAATTAAAAAAAGCTACTGTTTACGCAAAGTAACCCCCCTCCCCAAAAAAAAGAAGTTTCTGAACAAAACACGAACCAAAAAACAAAACAAAACAAAACAAAACGCACACTCAAAAAAAAATCCAGGAGTTCCGTTGGTAACATTACTCACTTTTGTTGCAGTTCCAAACTTTCTGTTACATATTTTATATTTTCTAACTTTGACTTTTGTTGTCCAGTTTTCCCCTTAAATTAACATTCCTCAATAGGCCCAATTATTGGAGTTTGATTTTGAACTTTTTAGAATTCTGTAGCGAACAAAAGACGCATCCAAGTAGATGGATCGACATTTGGAGAGTAATTTTCCTGGGAAAAATAATTTAAATTTAATACACTTAATTTAATTTATCTTTATATATTCAATTCACTTTAGAGACATGGTCTTTTCATTCGTCTGAGTTTAGTACCCTTCATCCAAGAATGCTTTGATTGAAAATGACTAAGACTAAAGGCATCAAAAATAAATGTGAAAAGTTTACATCGCAGCTTCTATTATAGAACCAATTTTAACAAGAGCTTGGAGTTTTGGTAGTTGGTGTCAAACAGCGATGTGACGTAGGCCTGTATATTTCATTGTAGGCCACATAGGAATTGCTCTTTGAAATCAACAAGATTTGTCTGGCTTTTGAGCTAAGACTACGCAATCGGTGTACATATATATTTCACTCGAAACCAACATCATCTTAAACTTGTTTTGACGCAAGAAATAGACAGAGACGTCCTTCTGAAAGTCCAAGGCCTTGTTAAAATGGTTCTAGCTACAATGGCATACGATCAACAGAAATATATTGATCAGATACTGTAAGTCCATTTGCTTATTAGTCCAAAGTTAGGCTTTATTATATAGCAAAAGTTTGTAAGGAGAGAACATGTATGTAAGGCATATTTCGTACTGTTTGATCTAACCCAAAGTATTTATCCAATATATGTAATAAAAAGTAAAATACTTCTTGAATTAATTTAAAATAGTTGTTACATGTAAACATGATTTATTGACATTGTGTTTCGCAACGAAATTGTAATAAATGTCTTCGTTTAAAATCTTTATTTATAGTTGGTATCTAAATAAATGTAATCCTTTATACAGAAAATTATATTGAAAATGTATCATCATATCATATTTCGTTTCCTCAAACTCGGCTTACGATTGAAAAGAATTGACAAAAATCAATAAAATCTCGTAGCACAATATACCTTGTTATATCAGTTACTCAGCTTGAAGAATCGGATGAATATCCCCACGCTTAGAGAGTTTAACTCGCAAACATCGTATCGGGTAAGTACGTATTTTCAAAACTGAATGATCTTTTATAGTGATAGTGCTGGATAGTTTGAAGATCATCTTTAAAAAATGATATATTTGTAGCATGTTCTTATATAACAAAGTTTGAAACATAATTGTTTCGAAATAACTTCTAGTTAAAACTTTATGTCATCGATTTAATTAAATTATTTTGTATACAGTATATTGAGTTCCTGTCTAAAATGTCCCTGCATGATCATCAATATGAAAACGTTGTTTACTTTCTTAATTGTCCATTCTATATACTAGTATAATCTTCAGAATATGTGAATTTTCACTTTTTGTTCGAGGACTACATGTATATTTTGATAGTAAAATAAAATCTTACATGTTTCTACCGTAAATCAACACTTTTTGTGTAAAAAGTTTACATAAGATTTTTTTAAACTAATGTAATTAAAATTAATAATCTAAATAAAAAAAAGAAAACGCACATTTCTAAAGTTATTTATTAATGACAAGCGCTATCTAGATTTAAACGTCCGTCTTCAAAGAACTGCGAACGCTAACGCCCATTCCCGCCTACATTTTACATCCAAATATTTCGGAATTTCTGTCAGATATTCAGATATTAAGTTTTCTACTAAAAAGTATAATCAAATCCTAATCAATTTATATCATAATAAAATGTGTATTCAAATTATTTACTTTTAAACAAAGGTTTTGCTAACGCGGGGTCTAAAAAATTTCATTGAAATCGGTCTCTATGAGTGAGGGAAATTTTATTTAGCGGCCAATATGTGCATAAAAACTGAATAATAACATATTTACGATATATATTAAAATAAAATTTCATTTTAATTCATATCTGTTAATTAGTTTTCGAAAATTTACAAAGCAAAAATCTTTTTTTGGAATGTAATTCGGTCTGTATACATACGTCCCCCCCCCCCCCTCCGTGAAACAACAAACCCTTTGGTAAAAATATACCAAATAACAATAATTAAAACCCCTAAAAAGAAATTTTTGTTTCACGGGGGGGGGGGGGGGGAAGATGTTTTAAAAAACATTTCCGTTTTCCGTTATTTCTATTATGAAATGAGCTATTTTAACCAAAAATACAAAGTTATCTCTCTTTGTTTTACCAAATCATTTATATTTAATGAAAATATACACAAATCTTTACATTATTATAAAAAATTAATTTTAATTAGACATTTTTTAAAAAATGACTTTTAGTTAGGCGGCTAGACAATGCTATCGTTCGCAGTCCTTCTTCTAAATTATACTCTGTACAAAGCCCAGAGAATTTCACCTTACAGGAGATGAGTGACTGTCTTCAATGCAAAACGAATGTGTTTGTCCGAATCTGTCCGGACAATTGATTGAACACCAGATACCATTTGCATGTGTATTTGCACTAGAATATGTTATATAGACAGCATGATATCGACCTTTTGTTTGCTGAACAAGATCTATTTTACATCTACAATTTGTACGTTAGTATATCATTGTTGTTTAATTAAGTTAAGTAAGAAAGCAGTTGTACTTGTTTGTAAAAAAAAATTGGAAATCTTCGTTCTAAATGTATATACAGTATAAAGCAACTACATTATAATGGCATAGTTATTATCAGTTTTCTGATTTGTTATCAGGTCTTGTTGTTAACTTCTGATATTTTTGTCGACATGTTCAAGTTCATGTGATCAAGCCCATTTTGTGCCTTCCAGTTATCGTCATATATTTTCTGGCAAGTCGACAAAAGGATCAGACAAAACAACGTCACTTTCTTCTCTCTCTCTCTCTCTCTCTCTCTCTCTCTCTAGAATAACATAAAACTGATAAGTCGACTATTCCATGAAATAAGAATCAATTTTTAGAATTCTTGTTGATTTGACAGAAATAGTGATGCGATATAAACGCTAAATTAACAGTCAACTTGACAGATCTTAAGTTGTCTTCTCAGATCTGTGTAATTATATCATGACGAGTCTGAATAACATCTTCGTGTATTTCGTATTTTATCAACTTTTTCCCGCTCAAGTGTAATTATGCAACATGAACAAATCTATATTTTTATATCCATATTCTGAATAATAAGTATATTAATTCATTATACTTTATATCAAAAATTGAAATCTGATTGAATCAAACGCAGTTTATATTCCGTTCTTTTACCCGAAGCGTTAGTTACACAATTGGAAACGGGTAACACAACGAATAGTAACATGTACACGCGCGGAAACTATGCGCGTACAGTCCGCGTAAAATTCAAGTCATTCCTATATAAAAGCAGTATAGTTTTTTTTAAATTAAGACATTCAGTATAATAAAATAAATAGTGCCTGTTTGGCAGGATAACAGTTGAATTTGACATCGAAATTGAACACCATTGTTAACCTTCAACGTCATTAAGTTGAAAAGCAAAAATATATAATTCAATGAATTATGTTCAATAATCTCGGAAATATAAATCACAGAACTTTGATTATACATCACAATTTATTGAACATTCAATGAACATACATCACAATTTATTGAACATACATCACAAGATTATACAATAGACATTACAAGATTTTGAACATACATCCAAAGATATAAAGTCTTCTTCACAAGATATTGAACATAAAATACATCACCAAGATTATTGAATATACATTACAAGATATTTAACATGCTTCCCAAGACAATAATTCTAAAATACACCTCCAGATTTTGAACATACATCACAAGATTTCTGAATGTACATCACAAGATTTTCGAATAAACAACTTTTTACACGTCATAATATTGGCCATTTTAAATAAAAATCTTCGATCCCCCGGAAAAAAACGTAGAGTGTTTGAGAAATCAGAAAACTAAACGGTAGAAGTAGGATTGTTTGCTTTATTTTGTAAAATTCAATATTTGCTTTTAACCTGTCAATGCATATTCAAATAAAAATAAGATTTTCCTATCTTGTTTGTGCTTTTTCTCGCCTCTGGACCGCACCCGCATATAGTCGCCATCACGAGTACAGCGGTTATTACTGTACCTGAATTTTGTCACTCCATTGCAATAATTCTGTACATCAAATCAGTTTGCATGTTTGAGGATAGACCGTGAAAACCTTCAATCAAAATGATATCAATTATCATCTGAATATGATATTCACACGAGATCTAGTAATTTGCAATATACATGTACAAGGAATACTACTTTATACCCATTGCCTTCATAATTTTTCATCCTTTCCAATTTGTTACTGGCAAATTAATTGTTATATGCAGTAGGATGGCTCATACCATTTTGTCTGAGAGAATCATGGTCTTAATTTGGGTAGTTGTAGCAAAAGTAATTTGGCGTATCCTGTCTATTCCATTTTTGACTATAAAGTTTAGCGTCTTGGAAATCAACATGCATTTTTCTGTCTTTAACCCCTGCCTTCATTTGTAAGTGAATATTTCAAGTTGTTTTCATGAACTGCTTCAATCCTGCTGAAAACCCGCGGTCATATTACAATAAGTCAACAAGTTACTGAAGCTGTAAATTTCGATTATTCATATCAGTACATGTAACACTGACTGCTGAGTAGAATGAATTAGCCACGCAAAAGCTTTTTATACACTCAACTGTATTGTGAAAATAACAATTAATAGAGCTCTCGTTAAGGAATCCTTAAGCGGGTAGTGGAATATAGGTGTGTAATCAAAAATAGTATGCGAAATTAGATCGATTTAATGAGTGTTTTTGACACCATTGGGAGGTATTACAAATCACAAATGTAGATAGTCCACCGGGTATGAGACTGAAGACCGTTTTTGTTCCATTACAATCAGATAGACGCTCACCGTGACCCAAGGTCTTTCAACATCTGTATAAGTTTAACTACGTATATATTTGTATACTATATAATAATTTGTATTGAGCAGCAAAGTGGATTGCAGTTTTGTCTTTGAACATGGAAGGTTATCAGGGGCATAATTTTCTGATAATTTACAGTAAAAGAAATGTTGGTTTTAAATGTTTTGTGTAACTAAGGTATTCATAAAAGAGATCTAAAGAGTTGATGCTAATTATCTACTTGGACGTTTCTCTTTTTGGTAAATAATGCTTCAGGAAATTTTTACATCTTCGGACATAATCATAAAAAAGAGGAGTGTTACACTCTTATGTATATTTATGCGGTCTTTTACAGAGCCTATCTTCCCTGCAAACCTTCACTACGAATTCTCTTACTAGTACAACTTAATTAACAGCAACCCCCAATAAGCAAATTAATTCGTTCGCGTTATCTTCTAGCACTTCTTCACAGACCGTCCGCTGCGTCGGACGGGACTATTCTTTCTCGGGCTTGAAATCTTAAATACAAAGATGTAGCTGCCACGTTTTGATCCGGTGTTTATTCATTTTTTAGTTTTTATATATTATTTAGTTTTTAGTTTAGTGCTACTTTTGTAGATGTTTTTCTTCTTTCATATGTAGTTTTTATTTTGTTGTCCTGAAGAAGGGACGGGTCGTCCCGAAAATTTGACAATATTTTACTTTATTGTTCGTGTCGTTGGTTATTTTTAGTGCTTTTTTATATCTCATCTTATAACCGTGTATCTTTTGATCCGACACTATAGATAACGAGTGTTGTTGGTTTGTTAGTGCTTTATATATATATATATATATATATATATATATATATATATATATATATATATATATATATATACATTGTATATATATATATATTTATATACATTGTGTGTGTGTATATATATATATATATATATATATATATATATATATATATATATATATATATATATATATATATATTTATATATATACATATATATATTATATATATATATATATATATATATATATATATATATATATATATATATATATATATATATATATATATATATCGGGTTATACAACTATCTATAAGTTGTATTGATTCAGATCTCGCATTTAGTGTCAAACAACTCAAGTAAATGTTTAAGTGCTTAAATGCCATCAGGTTTGTTTTAATCTAGGGAAGTGCACAAATAGAATTTGAACTGTTGAAATATTTAAAAACTAGTGCATTCTTTTGATGAAACACATTGAAGACGCATGGTTTTTACCAAAAGACAGATTATTCCATTGCCAGCTTTGGATAGACCAATGTTCTAATAGTAGAGTAATTAGGGGTGAAGCTTTGTAAATTATGCATCCTTGTAAACAAAGGCTTGAAGGAATCCTTTTAAGAGAGAGAGAGAGAGAGGGAGAGAGAGAGAGAGAGAGAGAAAGAGAGAGGAAACGTTTTTCAGTGGTTGCCCATAGTGAGTCAAATTAATGCTGCTGTAAATATTTGCATTACCTTTTAAGGAATTCTTAAATCCTCCTGAAAATCACTAACTATAATTTTTCATAACTCTCCTGGTTTAGGAAGATCGAATTTTCACCCCTCAGTAAAACATTTCATTTTTTCGTGATATTTATACATTTCGGTTTTTCAAATATTTTTTGAGTACATTGTACATGTTGCTTTTGGAGCCTAATTTACATGTTCTTCATTAGAAAAATATATAGCTGCAGGTCTGTAGTTTCTGGTCTTAAAAATGCGGATGGATTACTGAAGCTCGTACGTGTTAAAAAAATTCGGCTAGTTTTGGTTAATCTTATTTTTAAACAATTTCTGTACAAATAATTGATTTAAAAAATCAACAGATATTTAACTACAGATATCATCACTTAACTTGCCTTTAATATTCTTTAAACATCGTCACAATCCCCGTAAAGTGAAGTAATGTTTGTTTGTTTGCATGTGAAAATGGCGACTTGATTTTAACATTTTTCACTTCCAAGCTCGGTTAGGGTGTTAAAGATACTCTGAGGCAAGTAAAAAAGACTATATCAGTAGTAAATTGCAATTGCCAAAAGGAAATGTATTACGTATCGCACAGCTCGTCCAATCGATTTTTTATTCAGACCGGGAGCTACAAACCTGCATCAACAGATATACTGATTGAGGATTTACAAATGACGCTAATTATTTACAGCATTACTTCATAATCAATTGAGATATTACAAATGTAACTGTCTGAGTGTCGTTTTTGATGAATAATTTTGTTTCCCATAAAGGTGAGAAGGCAAGTTTGATAAATCAAAACACCTTACTAGACAACTTTTAACAGTCGGAGGTAGCAGCTTGTTGTTTGCTTCATTCCGTAAATTTAAATTTTGGTTCTAACCTGCCTATACATATAAAAAGTGTCAAGTTTCCTTACTTTCGTGGTGTTTTCTTCGTAACGGGACCACCACCTGATGCTATGCACAGCCACCACTCCGAATGTACCAATCTTACCGGTGTGGTATTGCTTGCGTGTCAGCCATATTTTTAGGGGCAGACTATTATTATAGTAACAAAAATACTGTTCGACATATCGATTTCTCCCATCATAATGAATTTTTTCGTAACATAAAAAAATGATATAAACTTAATGTTGATACACCAAGAAGTTTTTTTTTGGTTACAACTTTGTAATGCTGATTTGATTTACCATCATGGACATGGAAATTGTACCGATTCGTATAGTTACTTAAGACGGCATGAACTGATATTTCCATTATTTTGATCTTTTACCCAGCATTATAACGTGTTTAAACCCCTTCGTTTACAATCGTCTCGAACTTTGTACAAGTTATATAGAAATCAAAGAACTTAAAATGGCTATCATTAACAGTATTTATACGTCGACAGTACTGACTGGTATTCGTATCGAATATCATTTGATATTTTGGTGTTTTGGGTAAAACCGTAAATATGTAGAAATACAGAGATACGTATTATGAGAAAAATAATAAACTACGTAACCGTGTTTTTTGGTTTTTTATACAAAGGGTGAGAATGCACAGTTATCTTTGATTACTTAGTCAATATATTGTTAAATGAGAAGGATAATTTCATGCGATGATTTTTTTTTATATCAGGACGTTGTTTACGCAGGGGTAGAGCTCATATGAGAACTTATCACTTCCTGTTGTTTTGGTGACCTAAATCTAAAAAGTCATATTCACAAAATTGTTGAATGTTGAGACAATCCTTTTGAAACTGTTTATCATAGAAATGTTTATTCATTGTAGAACACACATCGAACATGACCTAAAGATGACGAACAACTCGACCCTGATTGAGTGCTGCAGTAGCGCAGATTTGAATCTAGTTGGGAAAGTAACAACAGGAATAGTGACGTGTATGGCCATATTCCTCAATGGATTCGTCTTCTTTGTTGCTCTATTCAGCAAGCGCCTCAGAAAAAGTGGCTACAATTTGACCACCATAAGTCTATCTTTCACAGATTTTCTCACAGGGGTGTCTATTCGGCCGTTGATTTCGTACATGGCCAACGATTATACCGTAAGTTACGACTCATGTACCGTGGCACTGGCAGGATATATGACTTGTGTGCTTGCCTCCACGTTCCATGTTCTCATCATTGGGTGTCTACGATACTATGCGATCAATAAAAACAACCTCACTGTGTTCAAATTTGAACTCAGAAATGCAATTTTGGTCATCATTTTCACTTGGTTTCTTGCATTATTAACCACATCTGTATCCTTTCTTGTGCTTGTAAGAAAAGACTCTTCGTCTATCTTATGTAATGTGAACAATATCTTCAAAGAAAATTACAAATTGTACTTCAAAATCCACAGCATGATACTGTTGTGTTGTGATTTCGTCTTGATTGCCATGTACATCGTTGTTGGGTTTAAGCTGTATGCACCACATCGGTTAGTAAGAAGAGTTCATCCAGGGCCCAACATCGATGTTAAGCCACCTAGTGTAACAACCAGATCAAATACAGAAGCATGCAACTGCAATGTCTCCAACAGCAGTCTGGTGACCATTCGAGAAATGGCTATTTCCAAAAATGATACTGAAGTTGTAACAGACGAAGGCGATGACAAACACAACCATCTTCCGGGTAGAAGTCTATGTGTTCATCATGGACAAAATGGTGATATTAAATTTCATACTGACTTTGGCCCTTCAAATGAGTATTTTCAACAACCAAATACAGCGACTAAGAAAGTAAAATCAAACACAAATAACTTAGATGGGCCCGATTTTAAACCCATCTGTGTTTTCCCAGTAAAGACATCTGAGAAATCAGAGACATCGCTGAAAAAAGGGAAAGAGCAATCTCGGGAAGAATCGAACACAAAATCATCAATCAAAGTACAGAATGGAAGCCATTCTTCAGGCGACAAGAGCGATAACTCAGTTGATATCAAACGCCTGGAAGTAGATTCATCTAACAACGAGAGATTTAAAACATCGAACAATTTTATCTACACAATAAGAAATCGAAATCTGAAGTCACTAAAGACGGTATCGATCATTGTTTTATTGCATGTTGTTTTGAACTGTCCCTATTACTTCTGCCTTCTCGTGGAGGGATTTTTCGACGGACAGGTCAGTGCCGTTATTCGCTCTACTTTGTTTAGTATCGCCATTCTACACTCGGTGTTTAATCCTCTTGTTTACGTCGTAACAATACCTGGCTTCAGACAGTTCATCAAGGACAAAGTACAGACTCTAAACCACTACATTTGTAAACCATGAGCAGCCAATATTGATGAAATTCGAATCAAAGGTTTATTGAAATCCAGACGACGTGGATTCAAGCCCCAAGTGACGAAATTTTTTTTCTTCACTGGAAACTTTAAAAAAAATTTGGTTGGTGAAAAACAGAAGGGGAAAAAAGAAAGTTATCATATTCACCCCTGCGAATGTTATTGTCATTTAAATTTTAGACCATGTGGGTTTATTTGACCCTTTCAGTTTCGCAGTAAAAATCGCGCCTCGTGTTTATAGTCTATTTCATAGAATCTAGGTACTTAATGTAGTCAAATATAAAATCTAAAGGTTTATTGATTTTAAACTTTATATTCATTAATTGGTGGATAAAATGTGTTCTAGAAATATATGTGACAATACAAAGAATAGGTTTTGTCTGCTGTTGTAACAATTAACATGCTTAGTAGAGATTCTCCCTGAGGATTAATTTTCGATCCGCGCCTGACCTAGTAATAGCATCAATAGTGAAACAGACTATACTATTTAATGCAGAATGTTCCTTGAAAATGTCTCTATATACTAAGTTTTCATGCAAAACATACATCTTAAAAGATTTTTATGTTTCAACATAAATCAAAGTAGGATTTTTAGAATATTATCCGAACATTTATACTTCCGCTCGAAATTTAACAGGAACTGAACAAATCTCGGTAAAGTCTCGTGAACTTTCATTCGAGCACCTCTGGATTTATTACATACTAAGCAACGATAAAGAAAACATTCCGAACACATTCGCAGGGGTGATATTACTGACGGACTGTTTTGTAACAGTTTTTTGTTACGCGTTTTTTAAGCACTGAAATCAACTGCATGCACTTTATATAAATCATGTAAGCTATTTCTGTGTTGAGTGATTTTGGGAGTGCTTCAGTTGACTTTTGTCCGATTGATGATTCGAACCCGAGATGGAATTTAAGTTCTCCTCTTTCTATTCGAGAGTACGGTCAAGACTTGAAACCGTTGACGCAAGTACACTGCTGTAAGGTGCATCACCCCATAGGAAACAATCACCTTCTCATCAATGATATGCATGGATCTCGTTGTAGTATCAAATTAAAAACCTGTTGTTGAGATTTAATAAAGTAAACGACCATTCATATTCCCTAATTAGAGATAATTTTCGAAACCATGATTCCTTTAAGATTTTTCGTTTTTTATGAGAAAGTGGAAAATATGGTTTGGTTGCAAGTAACACAATGGAGTTAAATTTGGTGTGAATTAATGCATGGTATAAATATCAAAGGTTCATTTGGATTTATGGAACTTAATAAATTGTAGTAACAGAATTAGTTATATTTGGTATATTCAGGAAGCATTTAATTTTTTCGATTAGATATATTTGAAGATTGATGCTTATAAAATTGATGAAAACATAAGACAGAACTTTTCTTAGTTGAAGAAACATACCATTCCTTTTCAAATAACCTTAAACAAAACTTCAGACCTTCTTTTTTGCTCTTTGTATAAAAAAATTACACATCGTTTTACGTTCTGTGATAATTCCTTAATTGATAAATCAAAATAACTTAATTCCGTACGCTGCTAGAGTTATTCTCCTTGTACTAGGTATTCTATAGAAATGGTTATATTAAGGTATTATGAAATGAGTCAGTGAGTCATGAATGATACAAAGCGTTCGACTTCCAAGAATAAGACAAAAGACCCATTGACCTTATTGGTTATGTACTGTTAGAACATGTATAATTCAGCCTTTAAGGAGGCTACAGGTCAACAAATTTTTCATCTTCCTAAAACTATAAGATATGAATTGTAAAGCTATAAACTATGACCAAAATAAGAAAAAATCCATTACTTTACCTTTTAAATTGGGTATTTTCTATAATTTGATGGAGCTCTTCTTTTAAAAGATATCATTACAGTCTAAAAATGGCCATGACCATTGAGTTCACTTGAGAAACTGTAAATCCGGTCACAATAATTGCAGCTTGGTGGACTGAGACAACACAGATAAAGTGTCCTGTCTCAAGTACACAACACACAACGTCAAGTAACCACAGAGGGGCTCAAACAAACTACCTTTTTACGTAAGTTTCTAGTCGAACGCCTACAAGTATGACCACTGGGCCATTTTTGCGGAATTGTAACCATTTTTTAATGGAAACGTGGTTCATCGGGAAGAAAATGTAAGGCGGCTCGTGTTGGGCATCTGAAGATTTGTTTTTACAAACTACAAACTACAGGCTCAAAAACTCTTAAAACAGGAGCAATACATATCAAAATGTTTTTAAAGAAACCTTTTTCATCATTATACATCTGCCTATGAGTTTATATTGTCTTCTTTATCTTCGGTAGCATAGACAAAGTTTTCTAGACAAAACGTATCAATTCGTTATACATGTCTATCAAATAGCACTCTGCCGAAACACAAGAGTTCCGAACACCTTTGGGTCTGAAATTTTGCAAAGGCACCTAAAGTACTTATAGTCTTATACACATGTTCTTATACAACTTGTAGTTTGACTGCAGTGCTAGATATTCAGTTCTGTAGTATTCAATATTTTAACAGGTGAATACACTTATTTTTTACAGTATGACAAACAGGGCCCCTTCCTAACACCCGGAATTTATGTTCCTGCCTACACTTGGTACACACATTTATGATATGAAGTAGAATATGTTGAAAAGTTTACGCACGACAACTGACATACGACAAAGGACTAATAAGGGTGGCCATACATGTACAGAAAGTCATCTCATTCTTCCAATTGACTTTATAATTCAATAAGTAATTGTTGTTTGCAGATGGTTGTTATGCCTTGAAATTAAAACTGTCGAATCATCGTTTTAAAAGACAGTGAAGTAGAAACCTCATAAAAATAATTATAGCGAGCTCTAAGAACCAGTGTGCGGGAAAAAGAACGAGCTAAACCTACAGATTCATGAAGAAAAAGTTTTTGGCAGCATTTCTTCATGTCTTTTAGCACCCTAAGTCCTTGGAAAATAGGAAATTACACACAATATATATATTAAGTATGCAAAAATAAACAATGTAAAAGACAAACTTCATGAATCAGGAGAAAAACTATCAAAAATCAGATCACAACAAGAAACAAAAAAAATCATTTATAGATTTGATCAAATTACAGACAAATTACATATTACAGACAAAATAGAGGACTGTTTTATGGTTACTTAGATATATATATTTTTCTCCCTCTCACAAAAAAATTATCTGATGTTTATTGATTATTTCCAAAAAAAAAACAAATCACATACTGGACATTGATGCAATATATGGGTAGGTCCTGCTCCCCCTAACGGTCGCACCGTGTTGTTGTTAGCTCAAGTTTGCCGCGAATACGAGTTCAAATGTTCAAGAAGTGACTACCCCCGAGATCATGGTACATGTAATCCCTCACAGTAAGTATTTAGGTTAATGTGCTAATCATTTTTTATGTATTATACCAATCATGTATCTCTGTTTCAGGAATTTTTCATATATCCCTTGAGTTTCTTATATTTCATCTGTCTCTATTGCAGAAATGTAACCAGATACGGTTGAAGTTACACGAGTTAAAAATCATTGGTTGGTATGCCGCTAAGTTGTCCTTGTTATAACTTGTCTCCAAAACACATATGAGATCATTTTATAACAAATTATTGAATACAAACACGCTGATTCGGGCTTGTCTTTTAATCAGGACGATCATTACGCATTATATGAACAAAATTTAAGTCGAGATTTGAGAAAATCAACCTTCAAATTTGCTCCGATTAAAGAATATGTACGTACGTACATGCTCAGTACTACCATAATGCATATTTTCCAATTGACTAAAAAACAAGACAAAATAGTATCTCGAGTGCTACACATAGACAGCAGAAAATAGAAATTCACACATACTAACTAAATTCACTGTATATAACAAAGCAAACAATTAAAAGACAAAGTATTACATGATTTATGTACATTAATCAGACCCAAAATCAAAATTTAAGGCAAAATAATTATATTCCTAGATTCTTGTTCTATTCATTTGATCATTAAAATACATGTATGCTCAAAACAAACAGAAACGACAAATTCAAAAGATGATAATTATCTAAATGAAAAATGAAGTTGTAGAAAAAATCACAGGCCTTTAATTAAGGAATTATTCTTTGAGTTTTATGAGGATATAAATACGGTTTGGTCAATTGATATCCCCATAGAATTGCCAAGCAAAATTACATTGTATTTTTTCAAATGCCTTTTTTCCCTTTGTTGCATTATACCGGTATACTAAAAAAAGAATCAAAACTTTATCACTTCCAATCAATGTAAAGATGAACAATATGTTGATGATGTCAATCCAGATAGCAAGCAAAGTCGAATCTCAGCCGAGAAAGCAATTATAATTTGATGAAACAAATCGCTATGAAGAATATTAGACATCAGATCGAAATTCATTTTCTCTCAAGTCGTTCAGGTTCCGTAAACATTGCGCAAACTATTGCTACATGTATATATGCGCATTGTTTGAAAGTACTGTTGTATGAAAGTGAGTTAAAAATATACTTTTTCACAAACTTTTACCAAAGATTATTCTGAACAAATATTAAAAATATATATGCATTTCGAAATGATATTACTAGTATGATAGAACTGTTGTAACAAGAGCTTGGACTTGGAAAGCAAACTTTGACCTGATGAAGGTGGGATCTTACTTACTTAGGCCTGTCGTTCCGTGAGGGATATAGGTCATCGATGTACAGTCCTCGTACGGACTCGGTTCTGGGCTGTGTCGTTTAAGGTCTGTTCTGTGTCTTAAACTTTACCTCTTTGTCCCGCCCACATGTGTTTCTCCTCCTTTTTCTCTGATAGGCTCATCACTTATTACGACCGGTGTTTTGTCAGCAGTATTCATCTTCATCAGTTGTAGTTTTAAAGTTGATCTTGGGTCCTAGGCCTGTTCCTACTGATGGTGTCGCTAGACTAGGTGGGTTGTTTTGCCCTGTATTTTGCTGTGGTTATGTGAATGGAGAGCCAGGGCATCAGCAAAGTCTAGGTCGTTGAGTTACGTCACGGGTGTCCACGGTATACCGTTGTTCTTCCCTGATGTGGTAGTCCTAATGATCCAGTCAATAACCAAGAGGAAGAGGTATGGCGACAGTAAACATCCTTGTCGAGCCCCTGTGTAACCTCCAAGCAATCGGATGTTTGGCCATCATGGGCAACCCTGTATGTCTGCCTTGGTAGGTGTTGCGGACCAGTGATACGAGTCTCTCTGGTACTTCATAGTGGCTCAGTATCTTCCAAAATGACTCTTCGACTTCCATTCCAGTGATTGCATGATGATGATACGCAAACCTGTTATCTGGTCAACACACGATTTGTGGCATCTAAAAGCAGTCTCCTGGTCATAGAGCTGTGAGTCCACTGCCTCGTTCCTTCTCTCGAGAAGAATTCCTATGAGGACCTTGCCAGACCCTGACAGGAGAGTAATTCCCCGCGGTAGTTATTGCAGTCTCTCTTTAGCAGCTTAATAAGAATGCCTTCTTTCCAATCTTCTGGATTCTTCTACCTCTCCCAGATCTCTCAAAAGTGACCGTTTAAAATGTTAACAGATGTCTCTGAGTCAGCTTTGAAGGCCTCTTGTTGGTATCTCATCCAGCCTTGTGGTCGTAAACTGTCTGCTCCTCTCATCACCTGACATCATTTTCTGCTCCTCAAAATTTGTTGATCCAAATATGGTTAATTTAGTTTTCTTTCAGATGTTCATGGAATCTAAATGTGGCCTTGTGAGTCTGTTTATGAGGAAAGATGATTTATGCTATTACACAATGATTAAGGAAGCTTATGTATGCAAGTCTCTCGCCGTATTCGTTCATTTATCCTCGTCCTTGTGTACGCACGACTTCATTGTTTCTGTGTTTTCAGCTCCAGTCTTCGCATTGTAGTCGCCCAGAGTTTCGTTATATCTTTCTTTCCTGCTTTATCAAGTGTTGTTGGTAAAAGGAGTCTTTCTTTTCGTCATCAACTCAATCATGGGAGACAAATGTTGTAATGCTCCATCTCCTTTGCTACTTGTGCTGTTCTTCCTGCTTCATACATTGTTTAGATCTTCCAATTAGGCCTAGCGAGTCTGATATTTGTCAGAAAGTGAGTCAGTCTTGCGACTTCTATTATATAATTCATCTCTCATGTACAGCATCGCCGTTCCCCGTTCCTTGATGCCTCTGTGACTTGGATTTTTTAAAGGTAGGGTAGTTGGTCCTACGCAAACATCTTCGAGGAAAAGTGGTTTGATTTTGAAATTTTCCTTCCTAGACTGCTTTCCATCCCTGGATATTGAGCACAATCCGCCCATTAATTTTGTTTTAATCAATAATTTCCTTCAACTAGCAATTCTAATTTCTAAAGTGGGTATGGGTGCAAGGTAGTGAAAGTTTGGAGTGTTAGTTTTCCTTCTCTTAGATGAGCTGTCCTCCCAGGCTCCGTCGTCACCAATTTTCCGCAAGTCAATACTCAGCCACAAATCTGAGGTTTGACCTCAAATTTATGCACTTTTCTTTACATGATTTGAGTTGAGGAATGAGTTGAAGGATTTGAAAATTTTGGTGACGGTGGAGCCAGACTGATGTGCCCCATCAACCTAAAGGAATGGTTTTCAGGCGCCTTCACTTCTTCCCCTATCAATAGAATCAGTTCTATGCAAGTCACACGAGCAAGCTATGAGCGGGACTTTTTTGTCCTATTTTTGGGGCTATTAGAGGGGTACCCAAAGGTGCATTTTAGAGACAATGGAAGATTATTCCCATTGCCGACCCTCGAGCATGACATTTTTTGGAACCGAAGGCGGGGTCTTTGCCAGTTTTTCTTTTTTTCTATATATTTAATTGAAAACAAGACATATTTTAAAAAGGTTTTCTGTTATTTTTGTCAGATTTTATTATTTGAAAGAATTTTTTTTTTTAGTAGATTCAGTTTGCACTTTTTGACATACACTGAAATAGCATTTTGACAACAAGTGTGTAAAATGTGATGATTCAATCACAACACGAAGATATTTTTAAGAGCTTTACTATATATCTTTTGCAATATGCGAACTGAAAAATCTTACTTTGAATTGTTAATATTAAATCTCAAGAGGGTTGGAAACTACTTAAATATGATGCCAACGAAATGCAAGTGAAATTCAGAATTTATCAATCCATACATTTTATAAATCAGTCATGGGGTTACTTATTAATTTTCCTTGAAATTGTCATTGTCATTGAAAAGTGTTGGGTTTCAATAAAATAGAAAAAATGGCATACTTTTCCCACCCGAGAATAGGAATACATGGAACGCAATACCACTTGTCCGACTTAAACCAGGGATTTATATTTATTTGAAACAGCGCCAGTTTCACTCAACAGAGCAGATTGTTTTAAATTCCGATTTCGACAGTCTGTGAATATCGACGAGTTTCTCCTTGCAAGAGGGTCATAATGAATTTTGACAGCTTGTTTTCATAAGCAAGCTGGACGGTTACATCCCACCGAAAGTCCTAGCTCCGATTTTAAATTTCCAGTAGCTCCATTTTGATCTCTGACAACATTAATGATACAAATTAAGGTTTTTGTACAAGCAGCTAACAAATTAATTTTTAATTAATGAATTGAAAATGAAGATAATAATTTATCTGCAAGCATTTGTCATCGTAGAAATCAGACGTAACTTCTTGTAGATAGTCAACTACTTTGCAACTGCACCATTCAGTCAACATGAGGGCAATACATGTATATGTGATTTGTTGGACCAAAAGACAGACAGGGCAATATTTCTGTTTGAAGGTCCAAAAAATTATATGTTGTCTACATCCCAGTGAATAACTGGTTTGTTTTATCCTTTACTGCTGATGCATAATTCCAAGCACCATCTCACGCCAAGATCGGGGAGGAATTACAATTAGATCTGGTGTAGACGGCAGATCTAGACCGGTGAACACCTTTGTTAGACCTTTTTGTTCGACTTTTTGTTGAATAAAACTGTGTAGAAGAATTTTTACACGGATATAATAAAAGTCAATATAAATCAGAAAATACCATTTGATGATCCTCAGGCAACTGTTTGCAAAAAAAATGATGATGATAATGATGATGATAACGACGATATTTTTAAAGGAGCAAGTTTTCATGTAGAACTTAAATCTGACACACATTTCATTCAGTTTTATTTATTTTATTATCATGTTTTCCGATATTAGCATTGGATCTCTCATAGAACCTGCGCTTAAGTAACAAAGCCAATATTTTTCTCTCCATATGAACGGAAACCAAGTCCACTTGAACCAACCAAACGTTTACCGATTGACGTAAAATTCTCGGAAGTGTCGTCTGTTTCTGATTGTCGTGATGTCACTGAATATGGATGACGATGTAAATGTACTTAATAATTCAATGACTAATCGCTAAAACACACAAATGATAGTAACCAAAGCAATCAACTAATTAATTTGCAATCAACTGGACGTGTCCTACAATCTTATTACAGAAATTCAGAAATAAATTGAAATGACTCTTGAGTCATCAGGATAATCAAGATCTCGATAATTACTATATTCATTTCTAGTGACAATGGGGAATTCACACCGCAACCCCAACAGTTCTAATACCATTCAAGGACATTTTATGTCATGAGCTCACTCAATAAATATACACAGTCAATGTGAACTTTCGACCTAATAAGTATTACAATATAAGCTGTTACAGATTTTATTTTAATAATTCTTTTTCATGTTATGTTGTGAACCATTTTTTTTTGGGGGGGGGGGGGGGGTTGCATAATTGGGGATGGGATGGGGGCTTTTGGGAGCTTTATCGATATCCTTATTTAGTATTGACACAAATTTCATTGAATAACCATACTATGTAGGAGTTGTTGATAAACTTCCAATTCTTTATGTATTTCTCTTAAATAAATCGAGGTCTTTTCAACGCTAGATAGAATGTTCAATCGTAAAAATGACAGATGTCCTACGGATTCGGTTTAACGATAGAATTCGTCCCTATACTTGCTTCATAGTAAATGAAAAAAAAAATCGCGTTTTATAACGCCTTAATGTTCATGTGATTGGTCTCATATACCTACTATGTTGCTCTTTATACCATTTACACATTAATTGTTTTTGCAACGAAATCACTGCCACTCTTAACAACACGTTTGAAATTTCGCTGTTTACGGTCGCCATGTTAATGATGAAATTCCGAAACATTTGGAGTGAGATTTCCGACAAAATAGCAGGCAAATTCAAACGTGTAATATATTAACTAAACGCCTTGTTACGACTCATTAAATGCATATTTTGTGGACTTAACTACATATGCATGTGCAATACGGTTTGTAATGTATAAAAATGTGTTTTTCTCCAGCATATTATTTGTTATATAGGCCAAATCAAGGGTGTACGGGGATTTTCCCCGGGTTGTATTCCATACACCCGGAGGCCGCAACTGAGATGTAACGTTTCGTTTATCGATTGATCCAAACCTACAGCGACCAAAGAAAAATCACGGACTGCACGAAATAATCATGATGATGCCAGACTCAAATTTCTATAGGAGACGATTTGGCTGTAGAACTGATGTACATGAACAGTAATTTCATAAATTTTACGCACTTTTTACTTTCAATTTATCATTTTTTAATATAAACAAAAAAATATTTTCTTTGATGATTCATGCGGGTTATGAAGAAAGCGATCATTGCTGAAAAAATTACATAACCCGCTATTGTTGTGGTTGTGTATTTTTTCTGCAATGTCGTCACCTTCATAACCCGCATGAATCACCAAAGAAAGCATTTTATTTGTTTAACCACACAAAGCTCTGTTTACAAATAATGTGAAGTATGGAATTACCATTTCTTTGACAAAATGACGTTTGGCAAACAAAGCAAACTGATTCAATGTGTTCATAAATAATATTATCAACAGGAGAAAGCATCATTTGGTCGAAACTTGTACCAATTAAACACATACATGTATGTAAAGAAGAACAATGTTCGAGCTTTGTTTACAAAACAAGGAATATACACCTCTGTATCTTGCTTATAACTTTCATCTAATACCCATACTTGACTTTCAAATTTTAACTAAGCATTCCAAATACCCATATAAATCATTCTAAACAATAAAAATGGAAAATGAATCTTTTTAAAATTTTGAGCTCAAATCGTATCTAAGTCCCTTTAACGGCTTGGTGCATGTAGTAATGTGGTGGTACCAAACATCTATGTGTGGCTTCGTGGTTAGCGGTAGCCACGACGTCCCTATACAGTCTGAAAAACACCTAATAACAATGCCATGTCTATGTGAATATAAAAAGAAAAAACCAGCAACAGAGACATTTGTCAAGGAAACACGATTTGTTTATTTTTCTCCATATACATGTATTTTTAATTATATTCTTAGCTATGATAGTCAAAGAATAGAATGCTTTCTTTTGCGTTTCTTGCAGGAAGTAAAAATAGTGACATTGCAGAAAAAAATTACGTATTATGTATCATTAATCATCAATGATAGGATTTACATTGTGTTGTTTATGTTTACATCTTTTTTTTTAACCAATAAATGGATTGAGCGTAAAAAGAAAGTAAAATTAGTACGCTAGTTAAAAGACGTAGCCAAGTCGTCTTATAAGGGAATTTGAGTTTATTTCGTGCAGATCGTATGACTGGTTAGATTTGATCATGTAAATTTCAGTCCTGTCGGTTTCTATAGAGCTATGAATCACAACCGGTTTTCTTCTGAAATCGAGGAGAAAATACTCGATAGATGTAAATAAAAGATCCTGAACCCGTACACTATTACAATAACATATTTGACCTACAGTCTAGATAGGCATAAACGAATCTCAGTCTGAATACATGTGAAACAGTGTGTGTGGGAATAATTCTGGCTAATTTTTGTTGCACCTGCAAAATTACCCTCAGAAAATGCACTATATTGTAAGCAGGTATTTTTTTTTTTGGACGTAAAGCTCAAAAGAAAATATGATCCCGTGCCTTACGAAGATGAGATAAAATTACAGAAATTTTATCGTTACGGTATATCTTGATTTGTCAACACTTAAAAATGTGTACTTAGTTTAATATAAATCGTTGTGTCGTATGCCACTCCATCATTAAGCCATCTTAACACTAATGTAGATTTCAACATGATCAATCAGAAATTCCATGGCCTCGTCCTTTCACACAGCAATAAACTGGAACAAGATAATTGACGAAGAATGATTTCTGATACTTCCCGTATTTGATCGTAAAACAGGCGCTGTTCAATTTGTTGATTTTACGGTAATTAGTCGAATATTGACAATCAACCCCATTACCGGCATGTAACGCTTGTTTGAGTGATGTATTTGTGATATTTGGTCAAGCATATTGATACACAAAAGAAACATTGAGAGAGAGAGAGAGAGAGAGAGAGAGAGAGAGAGAGAGAGAGAGAGAGAGAGAGAGAAAAGAGAGAACAAAAAATTGCCGAAATCTGTTTTTGTTTGATTAATTATGCGACAAACAATGGAGGCCTGGAGTTTGGTCTATACCTAGCCAGGATCAATATCTGACGCTCTGAACCGGAGCCTCGTTCTATCTGATGCTGGTCGCGTTCAGTTCGGGTGCGCCAGGGAGGTAGAGTGCGGCCCAACGCTGTTGTATAATTAATGTGGATAGAACATGTCGCATTGTGACAGTTATTGATAATAGAACGAGAGCATTCGTGGCTTAGTTGTTTCCAGTTCAAGCTAGTAAAGTGAACACAAAGATTTATTCTAGTACCATCGTCACTTTATCGAAATGGTAAGATTTTTTATTTATTTAAACTTAGTTATTTTTAATCAATACAGTAGTATTTTGCTACTACTGTCTTTTTTGAATGCTAAAAAAATCTGGCAAAATAAGTAGTAGGAATTTTTGCCAATATTTATTTTAATGTTTTTAAGTAAAAGGAAAGTGTGTGTGTGTTTGGGGGGGGGGGCTGGGCGAGGCAGTCCAAGGTTGATATTGATCTGACAATCTTACTGTCAAAACCAAGGCATGAAGGCTATTTGTTCTGTGTTTATACATATAAGTAACCCATTGTTCGGTGGAGGAAAAAAAGAAACGACATTCGGAGAACGTGTGGTGTTAGGACTCTAGGTTACGAATTTGTTTGCTGAACAAAAAATAAAAAACTGCTGCAACTGTAACATTTTGCTTTTTATAAGATCTTAATGCAGAATCGATTCGGTGTTATCCAGGCACAAATAACAAACGAACCTCTAATCACTTTATCACCAGGGTGCCCGAGACAGCTGGTTGTAGCAGACGTTAACGTTGACATATTTTCTTTACTTTTGTGATGGATGTATTTTCTTTTTCACATTATTTTACCTTATTGATGACAAAAACGTATTTTTTTTAAAAAAAAAAAAAAAACCTTCGTCTTTTGTCTCATTATATCGTCTTTTCTCTGCAAGGTATTGTTATTTAGAAAAAAGTGTTTAAAAATCGATATTAATCCATCTGGCAAGGTTTAATTTTAATTTTCAAGAGAGCTTACTTATTGCGCAGAAAAAAATTCCCGATAAATGACTCGTTTGAAAACCATATCAATAACGTTATAACAGTAATGTAGAGATTCTAGGCCAAGTGATAGCTTAATATTTCCTATAAGAAATAAAGTTTAATTATGTTCTACCTTAAGTAGCACAAAAAATAAAATGTAAAGTGATGAATAGCATTGAGGTTAGATAGGCCGATCAGTTAGTTGGTAACAAGGAAAAACAATAGAATATATTAACGGAAAAAACTTCGACAAAACATGATATGGGGAAACAAAAATTAACTTGAATATTTGTTCCTTATTTGATTCATGAGATAAATCTTTGTTTTTTAATAACATGGGTGCCATTAATCAGAACACATTGGGTGTATAAAATCAATATTTTTCATGTGCTTATTTTTGTTTCTTCCAAGAAACTATTGAATTCGAAACTATTGCATTGCCACCAAAACTAGATTTTGCAAATATTCGAACCCCCTAGAAACTCCCACGTTTAAATTTGGAATTTTTGAGAAGTTTCACATCTTACATTTAAGATTAAGAGGAGATATAACATTCGAGCCATAATTCATTTACTAGAAACATTCGAAACGAATACTTTTGGGCTAATTGGTGAGAGAGAGAGAGAGAGAGAGAGAGAGAGAGAGAGAGAGAGAGAGATGATCAATAAACTTTTCAGTCTGAAATAGGATAACAACTCATAATTTTGCGTTGGCACGTTTTCTTTTAACTTTTGCATATTTAATAGTTTATTCCACATTTATTTGCGTTTAGGCGATCGATCATGTTTCTCCATTGTCACGCTAGCCCGTACTCAAGTGTGTCTGATTGGTACTTCGCGCAAAAAATAAACTTTCATTAACAGGCCGAACAGAACGGTCACGTGATCGATCGAGCGCGGAGCTTTCAATAAACCGGGCATATTAATCTATGTTTACCATTCATTGGGGATCTGAAATAAAAGTATTTCCTCCACAAACATATCCTGTAGGGAATTCTGGGTATTTATGATAGCTCTTTAATCGATCAACGCTACTTGCTATCATTAATATTAGATGCTCTGAAACCAAAGGTATATTTCACTATAATAACCGACATGGCAATGGACCCAGACATATACATATTGGGCTTTCTCGTGTTCTTTTGTAATCAATAATATGTTATTGTTATATCAAATTATGCTTACATACTTTCACGCATCAGAGGCGCCAATAATTGAATTTAACGCAGCCGGAGGACATTAATTGGAAATATGCCCCAACACGCTCCCAAAAGACTACATACACTATATATGGTTAAGGTCAATTCTTTGCAGCACCATCCTGGCCCTATCATGTACCGGCGCTTGTAGTTATCGACGTTCACATCTCTCGGTCTTTTTATGACTTATTAACCCTTTTATAAAAACTAAACCTTCCATCGTCGGCCAAGATGAAATAAGTGTTCGGTCCCAGATCGACAAAAAATTATGTAATCAAATATTATCTTCCGGAACTTCAATCATTTTCGATTGCACTGCCAAGATTCTTGTGCTGGACTCATCAGCATCCCCAAGAAAAAACTATAGGAAAATTTTAGCCAAGATACTTCAAAAGGGGGGGAGGGGGCGGGATGGGTGGGTTGAGAGACGAGGATTGAAAACAAATGTTGCAATAAAATGTTGATGTTATTAAACTGCATTACCACTTATTTTTTTTCGTTTGGAATAGGAACTACACTCTTAAAATGGTATCATGTTGATGCCCCCCCCCCCCCCCCACCCCCCATTTACATGTAGTGGATTATCAAATTAAAACAAACAAATACAATTAAAACTTTGATAGTCATGCTTAAAGCTCTTTAATTTTGGTTATGCACGTTGGCTATGTTTTTGTTTTAAAAATCCGATTCAATGTTTTATTATATATATTTTTTGCTCAATCAACAAGTAACCGATAAAATTTCTTCCATGGTTATACATTTCTTTAAAATCAATTAGAAAAGTTTTATTTGGTAAAACGCAAAAAGATTATAAAAACACGGTAATTATTTTGTCAAAAATTATATTACAATAAGAAAATTCCTGATAAGAATAGATGGTCTTTTTTAAAGTATATACTAAAGGGTTATATACTAAAACGTGGAAACCGAATTTTGTTTGTTTTGGCCCGTCTGCTGGTTTGACCATCGTGCCAGATGTTACAGTACATGTCTATACATATAGTTATTGCTAAGGAAGTGCTACCATGCAGCATATTTCTTACTCTAGGCTATTCTAAAATATGAAATTATAAAAGATACGTAATAAGTCTTATTGAAATTGTGTATTTTTGCAGGCACAGAGAGAGCAAATCAAACTTTCAGACGAACAAGTTGCAGGTAAAACACGAGACTAAATTTTAGTTTTCTGCACGTCATGTATATGCATCTGAATTTTTGATAGTATGCTTTATTACTATGGCAACAGCTGTATAGAAAATTCGCAGAAGGTGATCATAAAAATAAAATGTAAATGTATTTTATTTTATACAGTGGCTTTAAATGAAATAAAATCTTTTCATATCCATTTCCTTTTGAGATATTGATATATAAAAAAAATAAACACAAGATGAAACGTCAAAAAGAGTAATCAATTCTTTTATTTATCAAAAAAAATTATTTGCCTGATTTAGAGTTCCGAGAGGCCTTCAACCTTTTTGACAAAGATGGTGACGGAAGTATAACAACAATGGAGTTGGGAACGGTCATGCGCAGTCTGGGCCAGAATCCCACAGAGGGCGAACTGCAGGACATGATCAACGAAGTAGACTATGATGGTATGTCAACAACGTACCGCCTGGCTCGATATAATGGCCGACCTTGAGTCTCAGATCACAATTTTTGCCTTCTACAGTGTTTCTGACACGGCTTTAGTGCCGTCACATCTGCACCTTTGTAATGTGAACTCTATATTGATTGGATAAATGACAAAAATCAATTTTAGTGTGTAGAATCTGGAACAATGCAGAATCGGGTTCCCTTTTTAACCTAAGGTTGGGTTGATAAAACATTATGGTGGACGATGCATTACTTAACAAAATCCTTCAATAGCTGTATTGGATGAATTTTCGGAATTTTTCCGCACGTTCTCTCCTTATATAAATATCAAATATCAAATACGCTCAAAGTATCTTTGAGTCTCGTGTTCTTCGTATTAAAAAATATCACCAACAATAGAATCGGATATGGTCTAAAACACATAATAGCTATGCTTTTGTGATATCATGACAACCTGTAAAATACCTTTAGAAAGAGGAAATAGATGACACAGCCCTTAAAAATTTATTTTCTACTTTTATAAACACGACTGAGACTTTAGGTTACATTTAACTTTTCTGAATTTTCAACCTTACACATTAAGTGCATTATCAAACTTTTGGTGCGTGGTTTACTGCTGTTTCATGGGTTTGTTTAACTTTCGATTTTGGGTAGATCATCACTCCGGATGAACTGTATTCATGATGAACAAAATGACAAGGAAACGAAGAAGGAAGAAATCTTAACATTGTGTACATTAAAGTCTAAATATTAATTAAGAAACAGATCAAGCAACTTATAAAATAATGATTATTTAAAACAAATGCATTGCTTTCCATAGGGTGTTGATATATGAAGAATTATTTCTTGGAAAAATAATTGGTCTGGTGGATGGTGTTTTAAAAGCTTATAATGCTATTTTGAAAGTTGAAATATTTAAAGCATTATCGGTTAAAATTTTCAGTAATTATTTTCATAACTGAATAAGGAGTCTGACCTCGATCAACTCATTGCGCCAAAAATTGTTAGTGGTACAAAATATAGCGTATAATGTTGTACGCTGTTTTATTTCAGAAAGTGGTACGATCGATTTCGACGAGTTTCTTCAAATGATGGCGCGGAAAATGCGAGATACTGACACGACAGAGGAACTGAAGGAAGCCTTCAAGGTGTTCGACAAGGACGGCAATGGGTTCATCAGCGCTTCCGAGCTACGTCACGTGATGAAAAGTCTCGGGGAACGTCTCACAGACGAGGAAGTGGACGAGATGATCAAAGAGGCGGATCTAGACGGGGACGGACAGGTCAACTACGAAGGTAGAGTTGAAATTTAAAAAAAAAAAAAGTATTGTCAATGTTTATTTTGAGTCTCTGCCAGGAAGTTTTAAATTTGTAATCGTGATTCTGAACTGATATTGTATACAGTGTTATTTTCGCTCTCTGACACTCGCATACAGTTTTGCCCAGTCTTAAACTCGCCCAGAATAGGAATGTTTAATTAAAGAGGGATAAAATGAGACATTGGATTACGTCTAATTCGCATGCTGAGAACGCGAGCGAAAGGGGCGAAAAATAAAACAGGGGCGAATATTTCCCTGTATTTAGTAGCTGAAGTTTGGCTATAATATTATCGATGATTTTTTTTTTGGTAACAAATGTTGTTGTTAATGTTTTTCTCTTCACAATTTGCATTTTATGTTCTAGCAAGTGAAAGGGATGGCGTTAGTAAAAGGAGTAAATTATTCCAGAAAATGTTATTTATGTACATTTTATAGTTTTTTCCATCCAATGGACATGAATTTGATATCAATATTTATCCCCTCCATGCTGGACACGTACCTGTATTAGTATTTGGATATGACATTGGCATTGAATCTCGTTATTGAGATGTTAAGAATTGATTTAACATTTCCATATTAAGCAAACTCGTTATATGGCCAACAATGGCACCTCATCAATATTAAACAATGCTTCACTTTAAATATTGATAAAAATTGCTTTGTTATTGAGTGCATATATCAAATTCCAACATTTGCCGATTTCCATACAAATCAATATTGAGATGACACAGAAATTATTCATTTGGCATTGTGATACTAATCTTCAAAATGGCAGTTTGTTTTACCCCCCCCCCCTTTTTTTAAAAACTCAGTGATAATTAATCGTGTTTAAAAACAATCGTTTTTATGCAAATAGTTATGGATATCAAGGTCTGGCTAATTAACGAAATGCATTCATTCTTCGACCCTGACAGTAAACTTATCACAAAAACAATTATTTTCAAAGCTGTTCGATGGATATGACGCTAAATACTGCTATCCGTTTGTCGGTCGTTGAGTGATCGCGGCGCTAATTCCCCATTGATTTATGCAATGCACAAAATGCATTAGCTCATTATCGTACATTTTGTAAATTAATTTTTGCGTGTTGATTCTCTCCAATAGCAGTAGTCATGTTTTTTTCTTCTTTTTTATGTGAAGGTTTTGCGTGTGATTCGGTCGTTAGATTATATAAAATTATTTCATGTGAGGGGTTTTTGTTTTGTTTATCATTTTTATCAGATTCCTTCCCTTTTACAAACTTATCAAAACAGGAAATGATGAAAACAAAATTATTAAAAAAAATCTATATATTCTCTATAAACAAGTTTTGATTATATTTGTGTCTCTTGTTCATGTGGTTTGGTCCTCAATAAAGATATTTTTGTTGATATAAAACTGTTTTGGTTTGTGGTCCATATGCAGGATATTTTCAAAGGTGGGATGGAGGTGTTCACACTTGCCCTTAGATACAATACCCCCCCCCCCCCCCCCGCAAAACAGAGAGCAAATGAGTAACTTAAGAGCTTTACTGCATGTATATATACAGTCTGAGGAACTAACTCAAGGGGCATGAGTTTTCTAGGGGTGGGGGTATGATGGCTATTTCTTGTAATTTGATGCTAGTAATTTAAAAAAAAACCATCTAAAGGGGGAGGACAGCTTCGGTGCCCTCCTTCGTCTAGATTTTCGCATGATTTCGATGCACTTGTTTAAGTACATATATGTAATATATACTTGTAGATTTGTCTTGTCTATTAAAGCATTTTATTCTCATATAAGACATTTGTTTTACTGCTATTGGAATATATATAACTATTTTTCAAAATATGTTATAAAACCGGTGTTTTGGGATTTTTTTTTTCCAGAGTTTGTCAAAATGATGGCGTCTGGTAAAAAGGACGGCTAGAATAGAAGAACCCCTTTGCTACCAAAAAAAAAGAAAAAGCCTATTTGTATGAGTGTCGATAGAAGAGACTTTATCATTAGACTAACGAAGTTTTAGATCATGGATGAAAATGGAGGGAGACTGAGAGAACATCACATACCGGTACACCGCATCTTGTTGTGATCAAATTTACGGTCGAATCAATAACTGCGCGAGTGAATGCAATTTAGGTTTCATATTTAGTATGTGTATTTTTTTTTTTAATTATAAATGAAATATCAACAAACCATACTGCTCAATACACTGCTGGTATCGCAAAACATTGATCGTAAAAGTGTTTTTCTTTTCACTTTCTAGTGTGAACATGTTTTTGGGGATTTTTTTTTATCTACGTGTCATAGTCTGTATGAATTTGAGACCCTTTACGTTAAATGTATTGTATATAATTATTCTTTCCACCACCCAAGCATCAATGCATCAATGGTAACACGAGAGTACAATCATCAATTATTCAAAGACTGGAGAAAAACAATGATAAAAGCATTTAACATTTTTCATCACTAAGCCTTTTTGCCGCAATAACTCAATGACTCAGTCCCAGTGTGCTTCGTTTGTTTTCAGTTTTCGTCGATACAGTTTGTTTTAGCATTGTTCTATAGACAATATTTTGCCTTTTAAAATCCTTTTTAACTGTATATAGGAGGTAATTTTAAATTCTCGTGTAGCGCATGCTATTTCCATAGAGAAAGAAACTACTCAATAAGCTCTGATAATGATGATAAATGTTAATTATTAGTCAGATGTACAATTTATGTATTTTCAAAGAAAATTGTAGAACACTGTAGTTGTATTGAATTATTAGACTTGATAGTGCAATGTTTTTATTGAAAAAAAAAATGAAAAAAATCATTATCCAATTTATACAATCAATGTTTATCCTATAAGCTGTAGTGTTTTTGATTGTTCAAACTTTTTATCCAAATAAAACAAATCAAATGAATTTCTGTGTTTAGCAATTGTATGATTTTTTTTTTACTATATCAGAAGTACAAGAACACATGAAGTTACCTAATCATACACCTCTTACTTCGAACTGATCGAATTTGAGAGTTTGAAGTTACATCTAACGTAAAGATTAACTAGCGACTTACAGTACATGATTTTTTTGTTATGATACAGATACATATGTACTTATCGCAATCTCTCGTATGCAAAATTCATAAATCAAATTTGATTATATGAGTCACAGCAATTTATAATGAAACATCAAGAATTATTATGATATTAATTTGTTTTGCAACATTGTATTGTATCACAGAAAACTATCAGGAAACTAGCTGCAGGTCTGTAGCTCCCAGTCTGAAAAAATTCGGAGGGACGACCTCGGAGCTACAGTGCCACCCATTGAAAAAAATCGTGTATTTATAGCGCACAAAAAAGTGCGCTACTTTTGGAATGATTAACCTTATTTATGCACAAATTCTGTGAAAACAATTAGAACTATTAAATTCTTCATGAAATTTATTACTGATATCGTCCCTTTACTTTGCCTCTGAAAATAATCGGCCCCGTAAAGTGAAGTGGTGCAGTTTGTTTACATGTAAAAATGGCGACTCTTGATCTCGATGTAAAATATAACATACTTGATTTTCCGAGGTCGGTAGCGTGTTCCGGAGAAAGTCCATGACAAGTAAAGAGACCACAATAGTAATCAATTGCATGAAAACTTTAATGGTACTAATTGTTTTCACAGAATTTGCACATATATAAGGTTAATCAGTCCAAAACCAGCACACGTTTTTGTGCGCTATAAATACACGATTTTTTTCAATGTGTGGCACTGAAGCTCCAAAGTTGTCCATCCGAATTTTCTCAGACCGGGAGCTATGATGAAACCAAATAGACCTTTCATATCGCTCGTTTCCTTATATGGTTAACCTGAACGGTGTTGCGTTAGATCTATTCACGGGTGATAACCATATACATGTTTAACAAACAGCGAGATGAAAGATCTGATTTTAATAAGATTGTGTTGAAACATACATGTACCGATCACATCTTGGCAAAAAATGACAATATTTCTTAATCAGTCATAAATACATGTCCGTTTTTTTTTTTTTTGGGGGGGGGGGGGTAGGTGTGGGGTTTTTTTGTGGTGGTGGGGGTTGTACAAGTATTTAGTGAAACTTTACCACCTTGCACTTTGTTTTGCATATCTAAACAAATAAATGAAATCCAAAATCATTATTAGTGTCATTATGTGTAGGATCAGCGAGCTTGTACATCAAAGAGGCGCAACTCTTCCAACCTGCGTATATACATACAATGAAGGCCTTTCGTGTTCAAAAAGTCTCCTGATTATAAGCACTATTTCATTAACATTAGACACATGTCGACAAAACATTCACATTTAGATAAAACACACACTACCGGAAAGTAAATTGAAACTGTACAAAAACGTATAGCAAAATAGCAAATTCGCAGCAAGTACGTGAAATATGTATAGCAAATTTCTAATTATTAAACAGTTGAATGAGAATAATGCTTCTTTGATGGGACCAGGTAATTAATCTTTGATACAACCCAAACACCCTACGAAATTTTCTAAGCACTGAAAGTGTTTGAAGAAAAGAGCAACAAAATATGCCGAGACAATCAGTCACTTCCTCAAGACCAGAGAATAAATCATATGAAAATAAGGGGGAAAACAAATGCTTCCAAACCAACTTGAGCTGCAACGTGAATTATAAAATGATTAAAATATATTTTAAAAATCTCATCTACTTAAACAAATTAAAATTTGACTGGAAGGAGAAGAGGAGGGGAGAGGTGTCACATGTATGTGTAAAGGACCCATTTTTGTTTATTAAAAGGATCCACCTTGTAAAATAAAATGTCAACAAAACGAGCCTGTGTTGATCTGTGTCAATCGGTATCGATCTTTTGTCAATATCTGTATACACAACCGGTTTTTGCCGTCTCTCGTGTACCTACACCATTGGTAGGGGGATTTAAACTCCTGCTTGTTCGACCTGTTCGCTATTGAAATGCCACCATTAGTAAAGATTTCCAGACGATTACGGGAACTATGGTAAGCCATATTTGTTTACTTCAGATTGTATGTGGTTCTTTCATATTTAGATTTATTACAAGTCTTTATGATTAGTTCAGATTATCAGGGGGGTCACAATGATAAAAGTAGATTAGAAAGGCAGCACGAACGCCAGGACTTTACCAGGGGTCTATAGAAATCAGTCCGTACCCTAACACCCAATGGTCTAGCTCAGAAAGAAGACTCTGTAAACATACTGATTTTCGGGTTTCCGTTCTTGGGTAAATCATTGTATTCAAAAAAATTTAAGTGCACCGGATTTTAGTTCTCATTGCAAAGGGCGATTAGTATAAGGGATGCCACCCAAAAAGGTTGTTAGGAAAAAGAAAAAGAAACCCGTTAAAAAGGTAGTTATCATTGGCACGATTAGGCCATTCAACGTGCATCATTGAAATGTGCTGAGTTTTTGTTGTTGTTAATACTCTTAAGATCAAAAATTAATTGTTCTGATTGTTTTGCAAAATGTAATGCAGTTGCTATCTATTTATAGGACCCTGTAATTACAGACGAACAAATTAAATGTAAGTAAATACCAACATACACTTTAATATCGTTTTGTTATTATCAATATATATTATCATTTATTATGTTATAATTATTATTATGCCACTTGTTAAGAAACGACCAACAATGTAAATGATGAATACAAATATAGCCTTTTTCCCTAAGAAGCAAATAAAAAAACTTAGAATCTTCCATGATTTGTAAAGAGATGTATAAGACCCTTTTTCTAACGAGGTGTGTTGAAAAATTAACATCAACGCGGGTTTAAGAATGATGATATTGAATATATTTACTGTATCATGAAAGATACAACGTTTCCATTACGAATCATACCAATCTTATTAAAATAAGACTTGTAAATCCGCTCCTTTACGAAACTCTACTAGTATTCGTTTGGCATATCGCAAAGCAGCGGTTATACAAGTCTAGTTTTAATTAGATTGCATGGAATCATAAAGAAAAAAAACTTCTTCATATATTCAATATATTCTAACCATCTCCAGTGTACCAAGACGTGTTCAGGCGATTCGACAAGGACAAGAATGGAACGATATCAGTAGAGAACCTTGAGAAAGTCATGAGGGCCCTGGGTCAAGAGGTCACGCAAGATGATGTCAAGGCCATGATCCGTGAATACGACAGAAGTGGTTAGTCTGTAGTAGCTATAGTATTGATCTATATGTTTGTAGGATTTCAAGTTTTGTTAAATTTTTATAAAATTATTGTTTCTCGGATCACTTTACTTCAAATTGCTAGTAGCGAAAATCAATGTTGAATTTTTAAAACCTTTTCCAACATTGTATACTGCATGCAATATAAGTTTTAGTAGTTCCAAGCTATATACATGTACATGTAAACTTTTACGTACAGGCCTTATAGTTTTAATAAACTTATTTGAATGTGATTAGATCAAGTACATCAATAATATAATTATAATCTAACGTAAGATATAAAGAACACTCAGATGAAACTCTCTCAAAATGCTCATCAACTAAAATGCAATAATATTATTTTAAAAATATTTCTTATTTTTAAAATGCAATAATATTATTTTAAAAATCTTTCTTTTTTTAAAAAAAAAGGGTTCTTTTTAAAAGACATCATATGCTCTCTAGGTATATGTCAATTCTGACCATCTGATATGATTGGATCTTGTGTTTTCATTGTGTATTCTAAACAATATCCTGTGACAAGAGAACATTTCATAAGCAAGACAATGTTTCAAGTTTTTGGGAATATATCTTAACAAACAGTATCACAATAAATAAATTATTGTTTTTTCGCAATCTTTTTTTTGTTTGTTTGTTAGATATAAGTACCAAACTCGAGTAAGAAATACAAAGACATAGTTTAAACAAAACAATTATTGTTAAATGCTTCAGACCAGAAGAACGAGGTTTAAAACCTCAAGTTTCAACTGGGTTTTTTTTGGTAGCCACAAAATTCTTCACTATATGTTAATATTGGTTGCAGCTGTCTTCATTCTTTTATAGCCAACATATTTATCATCTAATTTTAAACTTATAGCTGCAACTGTCTTCCAGTGGTGGCCAATGAATTCACAACTAACTGTCATTCTTTTGTAGCCAATGGATTCATCCACTACGTGGACTTCATGGAAATCATGGCAAGGAGGGGTGACCAGACAGAGATTATGACAGAGGATGAATTGGCCGAGGTGTTCAGTGTGTTTGATATGGACGGCTGTGGCAAGATCACGGCCAACGATCTGAGAGAAGCAATGGCAGCTCTGGGCAACAGTATAACGGAAGAGGAAGCAGAGGAGCTAATATCGAAGGCGGATATGGACGAAGACGGCATGGTTAACGTTACAGGTACCTGTATACATACAACTGATATTTTCTAAATAAATTATAATAAATTTTTAACACGAATGAATACATGTAGAAAATTACTAAAATGATTAACTGATAAAAATATGGTTTAAAATAGTCTGTAGTTTGTCTTGAAATTATTGGGAATCAAGAGGGTTTAATGTTTACATTTATGTGTAGCTACGTGTACTTGGCTCCATTGGTAACTCTACTTGCAGAAAACTATCCGGGTTGATACTATAGGAAATGATATTGAGCTCAAAATAGGATTTGCTTTGTATATACTGAATTGAATGCCAAACACTTCTCAGTTGAATTGAATAATAAGAATTAGAATTTAATAAGAATTAGATAGGAAAAGTGAAAATATGTGGATTTTCATTTCTTTATATTTCATGGCAGATTTCGTCAAGATGATGGTGGCGACGACGTGACACATAAAGGAAGTCAAAAAGTACGCAACTAAACCTGTTTGTGACGTGTTAAGTGCAATTCATTTCAGTGATGATTGGACCTTTACTATACTGTGTTGCAGCTGTGATATGTTAATATGTGCTGCCTGTTTGTAAAACTGATCTGCATGGCATTTCATTATATCTTACTGTGATACGTGATACATTGTTATATATAAATCATGAAATATGTTTTGTAAAATAAAGTTAATTTTATCATCTTATTTTTCATATTTTCTTTTGTCTATAATTTGAAGAATAAAAAATACAGTGTAGTTCAAAGCAAACATACTTTGCATTACCTTATTAGATAAAAGTCAATATTTGATAATAAGGTTCATTAATCAGCTTTATATCATTGTATCGTGTTATAAAATTGTATAATTCCATGATTGTTTTGTTTTGGTCTAAGAAAGTAAACTATATAATTATCCGTCTGTTATAAAAAGTATATTACAAGTCAGAGTTATCGTAAAAATATCTCTGCTATATTATTTTGTTATATTTTCTATGTTATTATATTATGTCTATTCATCATTTTGTTAAACCTTCCTTTCTCATCAAGTTGTTTGTAGAGGAAAATCAGGGAGTATTTTATAACTAGAATTTTCTTTCATATCAAATTTTGACGATTTGAAATATTGACACTTCAACAAAACAATATATTACAATACGGACACTTTTTGCACCCAGTAAATGTTTATAATTGGATTCAATTCATAATATGTTGATTTGTCGATGAAAATGAAATTATTTACCAATACAGATGAATTTTATGAATATAGGCATTACTATAAAAACAACATTGACTGATTTTAGTTGAAAAAAAGAGTTGCTTCCTAAAAATTATATTAAGAAAATACCTTTTAATTTCTCTGACAATTCTTTTAGAACTTATATATTTCTGTACAGCAATGGGAATATTGTATATAGCTATCTGTTCTCATTAAGTTTATATTTGTTGGTTTGTTTTATCTGTATAGAAAAAAAAATGATTTCCTTACATCTCTTTTAGTAATTTACCTTGAAACACAATCGCCTTTTGCATCCGACATTATTGACAATATTTGATTAAATATTCTTGTGGTACTGTTGACAATTGAAAAACAAAACATATGCAGATCTAAAAAAAAAACCCAGTAAATGATATGTTACATTTGCGCTTGCAGACATGATATTGCAGTCATTTGTAGATAAGAAAATAAATACGTTCAGTTCGTGTCAAATTTTAGATCCAAAAATTTAATAACAATCAATATTTCAAATTTATCATCAACTGAAATTGTAGAGCGATACGTTACCGGGATTTTGGAGAGGATCAATTCGAAATAAAACCCCCTGTAATTTAGACAGATCTTGTTTAACTTTGCGACCGTCCCGAATAAATACCCTCTATTATTGATTATTCTCTTTCACCGGCGATCTTTCATGTACGTCTTTCACACCCTTTTCAAGATGTAAGAAAAACTTTGGGTTTAAAAAAAATTCATTGCAAGTCGTCGAGACTGCAAAAGCCAAATTGAATTGATTAAAAATCATCATGATTAAATACCCGTGGAGCATGGTGCTCTCTGTAAATAAATAGTGTACATGTAGAGTTGGAGAGTTCGAAATTCCTCATTTGGTTTGACAAGATTCTCCGGTTGTGTGTCGTTTGGGATTACCCACCTCTTCAGTCAAAGAACAATGACCTTGGTATCAGACATGAGATAGAGAGGGGTGCAAGGTACATTTCATTGACTGAAAAATGGTAAGACATAATTTGTCAACGGATCATTACAATTATATTGATTTGAATCCTGTGTTCATAGTTAATGAATTGTGTAAATATGCAACAAACATGTTTTAGTTGTTGTTTTACCATTGCAGGCAAACATATGGCCCGAAATATTAACGGATGAACAAGTTGAAGGTATGCTAGCTTTTAATTGAATTTCTTTTAGCAAATATTGATAATCTATATAGACTGTTATTTTTCCCTTATGGAAAATGTATTTACAATTGAAATCAATTAAATCAGAGGTATACAAAGTACGTTTTTGTATGTACATGGTTTCATGGTTACTTATATTATAAAGTTATCGTTTTAAAATTGCAGTATATTATGTAATTTATGCATTCAAAAGTACAATATGAGATTTGAATTCTATTTCAATTTCATAAAGGAAAATTAGAGAGACTGAAGTTGACCTTTTAAACCAATTCTGAAATACTTCAATATTACAAATCACAATTCGCATTGAGACGCTCAACTCTTGAAATTCAAAATTGAAAATAAAAAGTTGAACTTCTCTTTAATTAATCCTAGCTAAGCAAAGTGTTTTCATTGATATCTAGAATTTCGAGCCGCCTTTGAGATGTTAGACGTGAAGGGAACAGGAAAGGTTTCTATAAACCAACTCTCAGGGATAATTAAAAGCATAGACCCCACGGCCAAACGCTCAGATATCAACAGTATGAAGAAACTATTGGACAAAGATGGTAGGCTGAGAGCATATAATCGTTAATATAAATAAAATGGTTTGTGATACCTGTAGGTCTTTTTAAAATCTTGTTTTGAATGAACTTGCGTGTAATTAAAAACGTTTTAATGTGCAGCAAAGTTAAAAAATAATAAACGTTAAAATACACACTACTCAATAAAAATTATATCCAATGATAAATAATCATTCCACGTGATAAAACAGACTAAACAACAAAAATCTCGTTTAAAAGTTGCTTCTATAGCTATCACACAAAATGTATGTCAAGTCTGTAAACTAGATTTGAAATTGAAAGCCATTTCCACTGCAATATGATCACGCCACTCACAAAGAATAACAGAAATCACCATATTGCCAGTCCATTAGAGTACGGAATGCAAAGAGTTTAAAGAAATGAAATTTAATTAAAAATTTGAAAATGCATACATATATATTGAGTTAGAAAAAAAATTATTCTACAACAAACGAAAGGGGATGTATCCTAGCTTGCCTGAAAAAAGTCCCACTTATAAGATTATTATTTAAATTTTACTTGACGTACATAGGTGAGTTCGGCTTCGAGGATTTTGTGACGGTTTTGGCTTTTCGAATGCGACAGGCCGACTTAGAAGAAGACTTACAGAAGGCGTTCAAGATTTTTGACAGGGATGGCGACGGATACATTACGGTGAAGGAGCTGAGATATTTGATGACCAATCTAGGAGAACGATATACAGAGGAGGAGGTGACAGAAATGATACGAGAGGTCGACCTAGATTGTAAAGGAAAGGTCGATTTTCACGGTAATAATAAAACAAGTTCGGGTGATCTTGACAATCAATGCATCAAAGCACTTTTACTTTCTATATGCTTTAACTTTTGTTCAATGAAGTTATTATATTGGAAGGTAGAAAGCTCATTAGATATACATATATGATAATAAAGACGTTTATGGTAACTATAAATCTGCTTTGATGAAAAGATTCTTGAAGTGATCAGTCTCCGTACGTCTCTCCCCTTGACCACATCTGGGAAATTATTCATGTAAAACTATTCAGTTTTTGTTTGTAAATGTGTGTAGTTATCTTGATAGGACGAAGCCCTGCCGTTCAATCAACTTCAACGGTGACTGAATGGTTACTGAATTGCATACTTCATGATCAGTCATTCAGTCACATTTTCAGACCTTTCAGTTTACATTCAGTCGACAAAAAGGCAAAGGCTCATGTGCTTGAATCAAGAATCTTATAATCAATATTATAGACTGTACAAGATATTTTTACACAATCATTTCTTTATTATTTGTTGTGTCCGAATCACCATAAGAGATCTTAAAGAAAATGTGTGCAATGATCTGGACCAATACTTCCAGCTTTTTCGACAATGTTGTAAAAGATATATGTGTGAAAACCTTGTCATATTCATGTTTTTCTCTTAACCCAATCCAAACTGCATCCAAAGAGTGTTAATGAATAAAGATTATGCAAAGACCAACTTTTTGGGTCCAAGATCAAGGTAGCATAATCATATATAAGTAAAAGCGTTGTCAGGAGCGTATTATCTCTTCTCTAAACATTTTTGACTCAAACTCAAACTTTAACCAAAAATGCACAATAAAAAGTTGTTGTGTACCAAAGCACAGATTCTGGTACTTGCAAGCTTGGTGCCTCCATTTGCCATGAAGTCGACTGAAAATCAGGTCATTAAATGCTAAATGTGAAAATTTTCAGAAATTAGTAGTATTCTGTATATAATAACGTAACTTTCGACTGATTAGATATTTTCAGAATGTTGTATACTGGTGCTCCCTAAATACAATGATACTTCTCCACCTGTTGTGCATGTTTTGGCAGACATACCAACCTTCGAGATATAATCTGATTAATTTTACATTACAGATTACACCAAACTGATTACACAGGCTTAGAAAAAAAAATGACATCTGTGACAAATATATGCAGAGAAAAAAGAGGAAATAGAATCAATGCAATACCGGTATTAAATGTCTTTCAATGTGAATAAAAGTGGCGTAATTGAATATTGACGATAAAAGATGTCAAATGATATGTTTATTGAAAATAAATGTTGACAATCTTTACAGTTTTTGTTATACCTGCATACATTGGTGAACAAGCTATTGGGTAATGTTTGCCAACGAATTAAGACGAGTAAACGTTCGAGACAGAACCTCTTATGTTTGTTAGACTGTATGCACTTTTATGACCAGTGCAATTTTCTTTAGATTTCCTCTTTCTTGGTGGCACAATCCTCGGATTGAAATCATTCAATTTAATGCAATATTGAGGAATTTATTTTTAATTTTTTTCATCGGTGCCTTTAAATGATCAATTAAACCGAGTCAATACATTTTCTATTGTGTTACTCGGAAAAGCGTTCGGAAAAATATTGATAATGCTTTTGTATCGGAAAGTTGTAATACAGAATGGATATGGCACCATTTGAGAGAGCAACGGCGGCAGAAGAGGGTAGATTGATTTTTCTCACTTGTGATACCCCTCGTTAACATTTATTTGGTTTTCCGTACTTATAAATGAATCGTCATCGATTGCTGAGAGAAAGGAAAATATACAAAAAGAATTGACGACTAGTTTTATTTTGCCATTGATCGGTTAATAAACATTTAGCAGAAAAAAAGTATTTGTGAAATCTCTTAGCTGGGATACTAAATGAACCCAATAACATGGTAAGTATAAATTTCTATTGCAGTTGTCGGTGTTCATTTTTAAATATTTTACACATGTAATTATTCTTAAACATGTTTAGGTATGCATACGGATATCATATTTCAGAACCATTACCACAACTGCAAATATTAACTAATAGCTTAGGTTCTAACGTTCGCCACAAATATGAGTGGTTAATTAAATAGTACACAAACAGGCTCTGTATATTCAATGTACTATAAAGTTCAAAATTTTTAAATGTGTTTCTTGTGAACTTAATACATATTTTCAACATTGATTCTAGTATTGATGTGTGAAAAATAATTGTTGGTGTAACTTTAAAATGTCATGTTGCGATATTCTTAAAAGGTGGCTTTTTTACACATGTACTACATATGTTAAACAAAATATATCTTGTGCCATTTGAAATATTGGTATTGAGTAGTAGTGTTGCATGAATACTATTAAACCTGTTTGACTTATATTTCAGGTAGAGAACCTCACAGAAGAACAGATAAATGGTAATATGTTTTAAGCACTTGATTGAAATGCCTGACATGAATGTAACAATAGTTGGGGAGGAGGGGTTAGTGGGGCCTCTACCTGAATATGTCTCAAACACGTGTAAATATGATATTTCTCATAATTTGTTCAGTCAACTTTTGGCAGGGATTACGTTATTTTCATAAAATACGAATATACTCATTGCTTTAACACAGCTTTTTTGTTGGAATTTCACGTCACATGCATTTCCAGTTGAAATTATAAAAAACACTTTTCTGTTCCATAAAGTTTTATTACATGAAATACGCATTTAGATTCTTTCTTAAAATGACTTGTCAAATGTTCTATATCATTCACGTTGTCACAAAGGTTAAGCTGTATTTAAAATCTGACGACAAAAAACAAAACCCAGATAACTACAAAAGAGTATAAGTATCAAATCCCATCACAAATATTTGGAAATCTTTTCTTTAACATTTCCCTTATTTGTATACGACACTTTACAGACCAGTTTATCTTGTGATCACGTTATAGCTACAAACAAGTCTGATTTTTAATTCTTGCAGTTCCGTACGAGTATTGCATGCAAATCCAGACAAAATCTCTTTATGAAACTTGACTTATTGCTATTGCTTTGGCACAGAAAAAACCCGGTTTTGTTCTAGGTGTTTTTAATGCTTTTACTTTGTTTCTTTGTTGCTTTTCGTGCAACAGATATTGACTTAAGGGCACAGGTGGCTTTGATGAAAAAGGTAAACTATCAATTATTCAGTCAATGTTAGTCTTTTCAAAACCTCAACCAAAGTATGTGTCCTTGATATTTGTGACGTCATGTAGCCTGCAAGCACTTCTCTATGAGCCTCATTTATAACAAAGCAATATTTGCAAAATCATCAAATTCATATAAAAGTACCATAATTGCATGAAAAAAAAACTACCATGTTTTTCACGGAATAGTTAATCGACGTGCAAACTGAGCGATTTTTTTCCTGTTGAATGTGGAATGAATTCTTGATTCTGTTACAATGTGGCTACTTAAAAGTGTCAAATAGTGAGACTTACTGTTATACGCTATACAAAAAGAATTTTAAAAAGCAATAAAAATATTTTTTAAAAAGGCCAAAATAAAAAAAATCAAACCGACACACACGCACACACACACACACACACACACACACACACACACACACACACACACACACACACACACACACACACACATTAGAAAAAACCCAGCAATATAAGATTGAATGTTCAATATATACGTATGCAAATATGTTGATTTTAATTTTAAGATTGTTGTTTACCATTATACTTCATATTATGACAATAATTATTTCTGAGAATATATTAACAACACACATTAGATGTTTTATATTAGAGTATATAAGAACAATCGTACATAAGCAGTTTACAGAACACACGATACTACATTTAAGGGAAAACGCTCATCAGCAATCAATGATAATGAAATAGATGAACCTCCATTAGAACCAATATTTTCATTTTTCTTGCTGTAGATATCAAAGAAGCGTTTTTGGTGTTTGACAAAGATGGCGACGGAACGGTCAGCACGGAAGAACTGGGAGAGGTCATGAGATCAATGGGACAAAATCCCACAGAGAAGGAACTCATGGACATGATTGCTGAAGTTGATGTAGATGGTACAAGAAGAATATCTAATATCTTTTATATATAATTTGGAAAAAATGATTTCGTATATCGATTTTTACTTCCATTAACGTTGTTCTTTCGGGATTTAAAAACTAGGAAACGGTTATATACTATATATTTGATCCATTTTGAAATTAAAAGTTTGTTGAAGACTAGAATCTAGAATAAGAGCTAAGTATTGAAATGGTTTAAATAAATCAAATAATTTTCTTTTTTCGCAGGTCATATTGTAAAATTGTTATCAACAACAATAAATCATGAAATGTTTTTTAAAGGAATATCCCAAATATTTAATGAAAGATGGTTTATCCAATGTCATATTTTTCATTCAGGAAATGGTGATGTGGAATTTGACGAATTCCTACAAATGATGGCCAAACAGATGCAGTGTACGGATTCTCCTGATGAGCTGATCGAGGCCTTCCAAGTGTTTGATGAGACTAAAAGTGGACTCATATCCGTGGCTGAGTTCCGGAGCGTAATGACGACTTTAGGAGAACGACTAACGGACGATGACGTCGATGAAATGATCGCTGACACAGGACTCGGAGGCAACGGTTACATTCGGTACAAAGGTATCTTGAATACCAGCGTTAATTTTATTGATTAAACGACCATAATAAACATAGAGATAAGATATTAATAACTCTTATGCTATACAATATTACAAATATAATTTGCCTTCATTTTCCCAACAAATTTCTTTTAAAAATCTCTTGATCTGCAATTGTGGATCAATATATTATAAATAGATAAACCGTCTGATAAAAAAAATTGTTATCTAGTCTTCTTTTACTGAACATGCTCATATGAAATGATTTTTAAAATGGAAGAGTAATTGAAGAAGGATAACTCTTTTCAACCTTTTTGTTAGCTTTTATTTTTATTTTTTGTTTAATTTGTTTATTTTCCAGATTTTGTGAAGCATATAACATCAAAATGACGACTGTGTTATAACAGCCGTGGGAGAGAGGATAAAATGATTTTGGATTTTTTCAAAAGCGTGCAGGGATGACTGTATGATAACAAATTTCCTGCAATGCTTGTGATAAAGCAACCTTTTAGCATCTACTTTTAACAAGCTTTGTAGAAGTCTCCATTTTATACTTTTCCAAAAAATCATGTCTATGTTACATCCATCAACAAATTATTTCATGGTTTTTTTTTTATGCAGTGCTTTGTTATTTATTACTGTTTCAAGTAAAATGCGTCATAAAAACAAACTTATTACCTATTCTGACTCGTTCTTTCATTACTCAATCACATTTGCTGCTTATTTCCAAACATAAAGTGTGAGAGTAAAGGGATTGTAGCGGGCAGTGCCGTGAACGTCCTTATAAGACAATATATGGAACATGGGACTCAGTATTAAGAACGTATCAAAAGACTGTCCCCTTTGCTATCTGAAATGGAATATCGGCGTTAAAGACATACAGTATGTGTCGGCACATGCTCCTGTGATCCACGTATTGATAGTTAATGGAACCATTTTAACAGGGGCTTGGACTTTGGGTAACTGTGTCAAACAGCAATGTGACGTAGGCATGTCTATTTCATTGCTAGCTTCTTAGCCGTGGCTCTTTGAAATCAACAAGATCTGTCTGGCTTCAGAGTTAAGACTACGCAATCGGTGTATATTTCGCTTGAAACTAGCGTCATTTTGAACTTGTTTTGACGCAAGAAATAAATTACTACGTCCTACTGAAAGTCCAAGGCCTTGTTAAAATGGTTCTAAGTATAAATATATCATTTACTGACTGTGATTTTCAAAACTTCGAACATGTATTTGTTTGGATGGACAATAGTTATGTAGACATTTATTTATCAATCTGAACGCTATGTAAATACATGTATTGCCGTTTAATATTTTTCATACTTTTTTGGCGAAATATTGGATTTACAACACATTGATCGATAATATTGACATCGAAACATTATATATTTCCGACAAATCGAAAATATATCAATATTTGATATCTTGAAGCGTGTTGAAGTAATAAAAAACTCGAGAACAATTGGTATTCGATATTCATATACGTATACCACCAGCTGGTAAGGTTTCTATGCATATTCTACCAGAAGGCAAACATGCATGCATCGTGTGCAAGGGGTTATAAATAACAATAGGAAATTAAAATGGATTTACGCTCCGTGCAGTCAGAAGACTTTAAGAGTTAATCTCGTTTGCTTGCAAAATCAACATCGACGGAACAAAAGCTACAAATTGTCTATCAAGTTACACCGGGTCAGGCGCTAGTGAAATACACATGTGTATTGATAGAGTCATTTAAATTCTTCTTGGAGATAAAAGAGGAGTAAATCAGAACTGTTCAACTGTGAAGTTTTCTCAGCGGCAACCGGTTTTTTTTTTATTAACACAGACATAAAACAAATCCTAACAGAGTTTGTGAAATGAAGCTACATAAAAAAGAATTGTCCTGAAAACATCTAACATGGTAAGTAATTTTACATGTATTAAATCTGCAATAATATTTTGATGAGCATTCAAGTTACTCTAAGCCCCCAATTGAATTTTCTTTTATTTAAGTTATTCATAGTTTCCAATTGTAAAAATTCTTATCTCTACAAAAACAAAGATGATACCAATATAAACACGAATAAATTCTCGTGTTTTCACAAAGGATATTGAAATTTAGCGAGGGTTTGTCAAACGACAACGAATCAATTGCATTAGGATGGTAGGGGAAATAGGTATTGTCCACAAGATCGGCAGAAGTTTTCTTTACTTATATTCCTTGGGTTGAAACATGTCGTATAGGGCGTCGGGTCGAAAGAAAAAGAAAGTTAAGGTAGATTATCTGTGATAGTTTGTAATATCTATTGACATAGTTTTATGTCTAAAAAAACTTCGTTAATCAAATTCATGTTACATTTATTTTTTTACGAACAGGACACTCTTACAGCAGAACAAATCGCAGGTAAATCTTTTTTTTCCTTATCAGATATGATCATTGAAAATATGCCTCATTTTGTTTTTATACTTGTTAATGATCAAAGAATTCAACGGAACATAAATCAATAATTCTGTACGATCCATTACGTTGACCAGTATAATTACTGGGATGGGGTCATAAAACAGAGAAAACATTCAAATCCTGTCTCACTTTTCTGTTATATTCCTTTTGTTAATGTGAGATTGAGATATAAAATGACCATATTTAAGTTTTATGGCCCTGGTGTTAAGATAACGTTACCTAATGTTCTTTAACCCACAAGTTTGCATCTTTTTGAAACTTTTCCCGAAATGGCTTTAAGTTCTCTACCGGTAAAACCGAATTGGGAACCATAGTTTTTATTTTCCCTAAAACTTTAACAATATACCTGATTACATTTTGTACACTGTACTACATGCAACGTGTCTGTTGTGATGCAGAACTTCGGGAAACCTTTCTCCTTTTCGACAAGGATGGAGATGGTACAGTGAACAGTGATGAACTTGGGACGGTGATGAGGCAACTTGGACAGGAACCTTCAGAAGAGGAACTCCGGCAAATGATCGCAGAGGTAGATGAAGATGGTAGGTAAATGTAGTGACAAAAACGACCATTTGAAGATTTCATTTAAGTCATGTAAGTTTCGAAAATTCCTATTAAGTTATGATAGAATGTATATAGCTTGAGTTTGCAATTTCCTGAATTGGCTGTATATTCAATGTACATGTACAATAAATGAATAAATACGAATTAAATGAATTGATTCCAATGACTTTTTCGGGGAAAATACATTTTAAGTTTTGTCATGAATATCATATGAGATAGGCAAGAACATTTAAGATATTACGGTTTTGGAAATCTCAAAAGAAAATACAAATCCATTTCTTCTACGTCTTAAGTTAGACCCCTCTGTAAGTAACTGCATGGTAGATAAATTATATCTTATCATATCAGTCGTAAGATGCTTTTCTTTGGAATTTAATATCAGAACGTCTTATCTTGTCATTTAGTACACCTTTTTAAATGCCAGGTTAATGTCTTGGGGCGGTGGTCTTTAATTACGACTTCATAGCTGATCAGTTTTCTATAAGAACATGTCAGGTTACACCGGGCTTAAGCAATATTACATAGTTCATTACGTATTAAAAACTAAGCGCAATAAACAAAGAAAGAAAAGGAAAAGAATATTGAATTTCACTTGATTGCATTTAAGTCTTTAAAAGGGGTTTGTCATTGAGTTTCCAACCAAAAGCAATCTTAAAATCCTTTAACGGTCTCCCGATGCATTTGTAATGTAAGACCTAATTAATCCTAGTATGCTAAACCGTTAACACCTTTGACATGCAGGCTACTGTTTGTTTTCCATATTGTATTAGGAAGTGGGGAGATTGAATTTGAAGAATTCTGCACTATGATGGCTAATCGGATGAATCAGCCAATAGATTCGCCACAAGAATTGATAGAGGCATTTGAGGTAAACAGTTTTTCTTTGTCTTACAAAACCACTTGTCCGTTCACTGACAAGGTCGAAGTTCATTATACTTGATACATCAAGGATTTTAATCGGTTAATACATTTTTAAAGTATTTACTAGAATTTAATAAAAAAAATATCAAAATGTCTGATTGAAATTCTTCATTTACAGATTTTTGACGATGAAAAAAGGGGATACATAACAATGGAGGAATTTCGGTCTGTAATGACAACATTAGGAGAGAAATTGTCTCATAGTGACGTGGACGAAATGATGACAATGACGGGGATAGGAAAGAACGGGAAAGTCAAATACAAAGGTATGTTCTGCTTCAACAAACAGAGACTGAGAAGTCATATAAGCTTCTGTTGTTAAAGGGCGTTTTGAAAAGTTCAAGCTATCAAAAAAGTTGTGTACAATATTTAGAACCCGGGTACATGTAGAACTGCAATGTTGGATAAACGCTTTCTGAAAATTTCCCTCATATTTGTTAAGGTTTTATTCATAAAAAGTTTGAAATACAAAAAGTTGTTGAAAAATGTTTTAAAAATATAGTGCATGCTAAATTTCTTTGTGTTGTGTTAAAAATAATTTTTGGTGTTTTTCTCTATTTCAGAGTTTGTGAAATTATTAACAAAAGAGTAAAAAAGCAAAGGTCTTGGTGTTTGTATTTCATTTCTATATATACGTAATAATTATTCGATTTATAGAACAAGGTATCTGTATATGTGTTATAAGAATAACTTTGTTATTGTTATTTTTTATGATCAAATGATCAATAAACTATATTCATTTACTTATTTATTCATTTATTCATTGTATTTTTCACGCGAAGCCTGAAAACCTGTATAAATGTGTACACTCCTCATCAAATGCAATTTTAATTTAACTTGCATTTAGATTTCAGATGACTTGTGCGAACAATGTCTGACTCATTTTCCCAAGTTTGGTATCCGTAAAAGACATGTATATTTCAATGCCTCATATTTATATCTTATTAATTAGGACATATACTAGTATATAAAATGACGTCATCTATCTATAACCTTTTATGATAAAAAAAAATAAGAATACACCCACATCTTAGACAACTGTAATTTGGTGCATCCTAACTAAGAAAAGTAAACGTGGAAATGAGAGTAAGAGAAACAGATTAAAATTATAAAGGTGTAAATGTTTTCCTATTGGCGACCAGTCTTTCAACAGAGCTTTACCCAAGAAAATACAAAATACAAAACTTTGCCACCAAGCATTACTTTTAAAGTATAAACCAGAATATTTTTGAAAATAATAATGTTATTGGTACAACCATACTTAGATATAAAGATATTATGCCATAGTAATATAGTCTGTCCCAAAATATCTTCGATGCACGATTTGCTTAAGTGCTTGAAATTCATAAATACCTCAGGGTTTAAGCGATGTACATTCAAAGTATGAAAAAAATCCCAAGATTTCCACTGTGAAACGTCGCCTCTAGCTTGGTTTCAATTCACAACTAAAGATGAAAAGTCCACAGGTAATGTGCTCTGCAACAGACATGAAGTATCCGGATGTTAAAGTTGAAAAATTGTGCCAGGTATTATGATTTCCAAATGGTTAAAATGTCTGATTTTCCCATTATAAATCTTAAATCTGATTTTGTTTTTTGATAATTTTTCCGTGTGAAAATTATAAGTGGATTTTCCCTCTTTCACCGATTTTAATTGTACTTCTTGTGTATTTCTATTAATCACTCAAAATATTATGGAATTACTAGAGTAGTTTATTATTAATAGTGCTTGATATAAAAGCTGAAGATGGAGAAACAAATCAAACTCTTACTTTTATTTGTATATCAAAACCTGCAGTAAAACTTTATTGTAGTACATTTAATGGGGTAGAATGTGACAATTAAAAATCGTTTGCTAAGAGATAAATTAGAATAAACTGAATTAAACAATTTCAACTGTGGATAATTACAAATATAATAAGCACTTAAATATTTAAGAAAGACCTAAACAAAAAAATGATTCTATCTATTTATAAGTTAATCAGATGAAATACATGCACATGTGCAATATGATGATTGTAATACATATAATCCAAGAGATTTATTGTACAATAATCGCATTAGAATTTATTAAGACGATACAGATATTATGTACTTCAAATTTATTTGTTTTATAATAACAAAGAAACAGTGTCGATCTATCTGATCGCAAATGAAAACAAACATATGGTAGACACTGCTCATGGAAAGGTTCCAATTGTTCCGGAACATACTAATACAAAACCGGTATAGCTTTTCATAAAAATACTCCAGGTTAAGCCGAATTAGACCGCGTGGTAAGGGTTTAATTCCCTCGACCTACATTGTCTCAGTCCAGCACGAAGTCGTCGATACCATGGTATGGACTGAGTCGTGAAAATGGTGAGTACAAGTTTATATAATGATTATTATGCATATTTATTCACATATATATAAAGGTTATGAGAAAGATTGTTTAATAAAACTTGGGTCGGCTTCATATTAACTGTACTTTAAAGTTTGTTATATTTATTTGTTTATGTTGTAAAACAAATCTATTAAATATTTAAAGAAATACAACAAAGTTTTTATCGAACATTTTATCACAGATGAAATGCCCACATGCTATCAAAATATATCAAATAAAATAAACTTAATCATCATCTGAATTTTTATTAAGATTTTTTTCTGTAATATTTACCGATACTTGAAATAATAGACAAAGATGTTTTATTTGGTATTTCTTCAAGCATTCAAATATCATAAAAATATTTCATGCTAAGTTATGAAATAAACCTAGATATATGTGGATAGGTTTGGCAAAGTGATTAAAGATTAATCTCTTTATCACGCCATAAAATGCTACACAGATGGATTAAGCACAAACTGTATAAAAAAGGTAGGTCAATTTAACTTTATAATAATAAGTGTTTTATAGCCACTAAAGTGTAGTCACAATGTCATATCACAAAGGTCGTTTCAAATTTAAAGGGATTTTTAAAAAAAATGGTTTTTATGTAATTGCTTGTCGTTTATCTTTAATCAGGAGGGGTATCTTACTCTCGTAAGTAAAAAGCATCTACCCTCGAAGTCTAAGGGCTTTCAATGCGCATTCTGTTACTATTCTTTAAACGTGTATTGGGGGAGAATGTAGTATGTCTGTACTTGATTCTATTCAGAGAATGATCTTTATGTCTATTATCTTATCTGACGGTAAAAATGCCTTCTATGTGTCAGTGTACAGATTAGGGTATTTATTGAAAATGCACTTTCTCACCAACTGAACTCGAATAGAATCATTTGAGGTGACATTTTTCTTTACCGGTGGCAATTTCCTATGTGCATATGCATGTTCATCCATATTCACCACTTTAAAAAAATGTTTTTCGTTAACTATTCCACATTTTATGTATTATTATCTTATGCTTCAATCATTTTGTGATTATAAAAATCACATCAATGGAATACTAAATTTACTAGTTCTCATTAGTTCTCTTTTTTAGTATTATTTGTTTTAAAGTAAGCAAAGCTTAAGGTATAATACATTGATTAATCATTATTGGGAATAATCAATAATGACCCACGACTTCCTCTCTCATTTTTTCATTATTATTTTTATTTCTTTAGGATGAAAACCAAACTCAAGTGAGGCCAAAATCTTGTCATTATGTTAATACATGTAGTGCGTCATTTTTTGTGTAACAAGTGTGTTTTGTCTTTTGAAATAAAGTAAGAATGTTAACACAAAATTTGAATAACCAGTATCTTTTGTTATTGAATTTACTACTGAAAATCTTAATGCTATTTTAAAAGTTTTAAACTAAGCTTTAATTTTATATCTCTAAACTTATTTAAAGGTAAAAAAAAAAACAACCCACTGAATATAATATAACGTAATGTGTTTTTAAAAAAGGCTAGGTCAACAATTTAATATAAATACATTAATTGAAATTATCTTGTTTCTATTATCACTTGCATTTGTAATGTAACATACATGTACTTAATATGGTAATAATTTGATTTAAGGTCGAAAATCCCACTGAAGTGAGTCTAAAGAAGCGTCTAACAAGTCGTTCTCCTTTTTATGAAATTCCTGGGTTTTTTTCTTATGATCGTCCTTAATAAAAATAAGCATGTATACATGAATCTTAATTATAAACTTACAGTATAATATGCCTTATTTGAAGCAAAACACTAATATAATAATACTATGTAAAATGTTATTATTGATCAATGTCGATTCCAAACTTAATTGTCTTTATATAACATTATATGTAGCCATTCCCTCAGCAACCTCCTAATATTGCTATAATTTGGTTGATATTTTTTTCTTTGAAAATTTATATAATAGCCTAAGGAAGTGTCATTCAAAAATGTTCAAAATTCTTATTAATAGAATACATGCAAACTCTGATGATTTTATCTAATTTATTATCTAAGTATAATTTTAAAATTAGATATTGTATCTTATAGGAGAAAATGTATTAAAATATTCAAATATTGAACAAATTAACTGAATGCAAATGTCCCAATTTTGCAGGATCAGTCCAACTTAGACGTGAGTTATATACTCCTTATTTGATGTTTTATTTTTCTCACTTTGTCCTTGTTTACAATAAACCTTTGTTATATTACAATAACCGTTTACTTTTGTTTTTAACAAATCGTATTCCTTTTCTGTAGCCCTACTATTCCCTATTCTTATTAATGTTTGTTTGCTGACCTTCCTATTGGCTGAATGAAAAACCAGTTTTGTAGAAGATATAATAAATGATTAATGCATTGATACTACAATTTATATTGATATACAAAGAGTCCTGTTTTAACTTTGTTGTTAATGTTTTAAAATTCTATAAATTCTGGATATGAATCAAGTTATCCAATGTATACTAGTACTGGGGGGAGACTAGAGCATAACAGTGTACGCGTTTTGAATAGAAAATGTCATTGAATAGTTGCAAAAACCGCTGTTAATATTTCTCTGTACATTTGTGTGCATAAGTAGTTGAATATTTGCCTCATAAATTAATTTACTTTTAAAACTTGCTACTACAGTTTGTTGAAGTGTATTGGTAAGGTACAATAAACATCTTTCTAATGTAATCCAAAAATATAATATTGCTATATTTTCATATATAGGAGCAAAATGATGTAAGTATTGACGACCTGTTGATAAAATTCCAATAATTATCTTTAACGTTACCATTGTACCAACAATTACATTAATTTCCTTCCCACTTAAAAACTAAAAAAAAAAAGTTTTGGGAAAATTGAAATCCATCAAATAAAAGCAAATTGCATGATTGCTTATAGGCATTTTGTAAATGTTAAATGATGATAAGTATGTATTGTTATGTAACAAGTATCAGTATTAATTTTAAACCAAAAAATGTTTCCCTAATTAAATCCCTCACAATTTCAGTTATTTCTTTAAAAAAAAATACCTGAAACGATTATATAGAGTGTCTTTAGTTGTCGAACATTTAACAGTCAAAGGATAATCAGATTAACAGCTTTTAAAAAAACCTTCCCTGCCAAAAAAAATAAGGTGAGATCAACGTCCGTACACGTGTAGTAATGATTTATATAACTGTATTGAATAAAACTGTTGTAAAACATGTATGTTGTATATTATAGTTTTGAGTGGAATTATCAAAATAGTAAGGTCGTCTACACTTTAGTATAAAATCTGTTCATGTTGTTTCAATGTGGTCTAATCGAAGATTCAAAGAGTTGCATTTACATCGTATTTGGACATTTGTTTGTATCATTTTATAAATCTGGGTACATTAGTATGATTAATGAATAGTTTAACTGAGTAAGTAATTCATTTTTTCTTTGATTATTTTCAACAGACGGATAATTTTGCACAAGAAGTCTACATTGGTATGTACATGAGGTAGATTCAAAATATTAACAATAAAAACATGAACAAAATTCAACAAAATGTTTCCCTCCTTCTTTTGATTTATATTGAATATCCATACACAGTTTCAGACGTCATTCAACTTTTTTAGATGCTTTCCGTGAGGCTGATGAAGATGGCGATGGATTTCTGTCAGAGAGAGAACTAGGAATTGCTCTAAGGAAGTTGGGTCACAATCCCAGCGAAGTGGAAATTCGTGACTTGATTTTAACAGTTGATGAGGACGGTTTGTATTATTTTATAGATTATTTTAAATATTGTTGGATTTTCATTTCATCAATTGACATGTTTTGAACTAAACCATAAGTTGAAAACATATTAACGTGTACGGTAATTTTCTTAGACAGCAATAAGAATTCTTGAGTAATTTCAATTTTACAATGGTATATAAAGAAGATTCTTTTTTGAGAAAAAAAAAACCCACCATAGAGATATCCAATTTGAATCACAGAAAATGGACATCTGGACATGAACGAATTTATGAATCTGATGACCATAAAAACTGCTGCTGTCGGTGAGGTAAACGATATGTTTAAAACCTTTGACGTCGACAAAAACGGATTCATTGACTGGAATGAACTTAAAATGGGAATGCAAAACCTGGTCGGACACGAGCTGGAAGACTCTGACATTGACGAAATGATGGAGGAGGCAGACCTAGACGGAGATGGGAGGATCAATTACGCAGGTATTTATTGATTGATCGATTCATTGATTGGCTGAGTGATAAAAAGTGAATCTTTTTCACGACAATTTGCTCAGTTTTTCAATCCAATATAAGTGACATACAAGTAATCCCGTTTTTTGCATTTTAAATTTGTTAATGAACAATCTTGTGTGACTTCCTTTCTTGAATTGTTTGCTCTCTTTTTTTACCTGGTTTTTAAATTGAAAGAAATGAATTCTGTTCGCTTCCTTGTAAGGTATTAATACCATGCAAAATTAAAATTACGATTTACAGTACAGGCAACGCGGATCCCGTGTTTCCCGCGCCCCGTCACGGTATAAACACATCGAGGTGATCGGCCAGGTGAGACAGGTATACCGCGTTCCCATCACGGTAAACTCATCATCTACCTGTCCCCGCCACGGTAAAATTATCGATGGAAAAGTATCGTATACAAGCGGGAGTTATCTCCCCGAGTGACAAATAAATTGCATGTTTCTTTATATTTAATGACGATATTTAACCAGATTTTGACAGGGATTATAATCGAAATACTTGGAGTCTTTTTTACTATTTTTTTTTATTTCATAGCTATTAAATAAATTATAAAAGTATTTAATTCAATACTTGTGCAGCAATTGCAAATAAAATATTTTCGAATCCATTATCATATTTTAAAAAGGTCGTTAAATCAAAAATTATCAGGAAATGATTTTAATTGCCAATATAATTATAAATGTGTACGCAGTGTGATTGTGTTTTCTTAACAATTAATTGGTCCGCCTACATTTGTATTGTTTGTTGTTGAAGTCCATGCGTGTCAACTAATGATGAGCAAGTGATTAAAAATTAGGGCTTCCTATAAAATTACCAACCCGGTATTTTTAGTACGTACCGTTCATTTCTTACAAGGTCTTCTACGTGTAAAGAACATTTTTGTGAATTCACGTTTTAGTGAATTTGTGTTGCGTTACTTTAGGTACATGTATGACTCGTCGTTTGTCATTGCGCGAGGATTCCCACTTTTTAGAGCGTTACGTTTGCGACGACAATCTTTAAAGCCGTGTGTTCTTCAAGACTTAGTCTAACTTGAATATTCAGTGTGGAAATAAGTATGACGTTCAGTGGGGCCGGCCTGAGGTAGTCGATCGAGCTTTGGTCTTGCATGCTGGATGTGAGCAGGACATGAGGGCCAAGCTGCGAGAGATGGAAGATACCGAGTGTCTACCAGCCTCTCCTTTCTCATCAACTTCTTTGCCACCTTCGAATACGCCCCATTGTATTGCGAAAAATCTAATTAACGTGTATCTCTCTGAACTGAAATATAACAAATAGAGTAAGGAGCCTTAGAGATACCCAGAGTTACATAAAATTATGTAATCGAAAGATATTGTGGGTATCCCATGTCATGGTGTCGTGATGGTGTACCAGCTACCCGCCGTTACGGAGGTTAGCGTTCGCTCGCGACCGAGCCCCCCCCCCCCCCCTCTCTCTCTCTCTCTCTTAACAGAATAACTGAATAATTTTTTTTGAGAAGGAAATGTTGTTAAACCGTTCTTATGTTCTTACACATTTCAAAGAAATTAAGAACATAGTTCGAAAGTTTTGCTGTTGATATTTCATGCCGATAAAAAAAAAATTTATGTGTGCATGTACATGTAATCTTATTGAAAGCTACTACAAATATGTAAACCCGTTTCCTGTTATCGTAACCTTACCCCCCCCCCCCTCCCCCCACCGCTTTATGACTGTCGAAGTTAACTTATTTGACTTTAGTCCTAATTGTTTTACTGTTTTACACAAAGGTGTGAAACCGTCGCACTGACAGGAAATCACTCTACGCTTGTACGCACAGAATACACAGGAATGAGGCAGGTAGATAATCTGTGTTACGATTGACCAAGAAGGTTTCTACATGCATATCAAACAATTTTACTAATAGTTAAATCAAATAAATAATTCATTTTGCAGCGTTCTTTAACCGCTAAACGTGTTGAAGATGTTCCTTCCCGCAAAAATCCTCCATTATAAACTAAACGAGCGATAGAGAAAAAACACAACGAAATAAACTTTCCAAACACAGTATATCATGCATCACGAACATTGTAAAAAAAAAACTTAACTGCTAAACATACTTCATATTTTCTTTATAAAAAATAAAACTAATAGAACGAAACTTTATCATGGAGAAAACACGTGGTAGAGCTAGCGGGCTGATTTGATTGACAGGTGCAGCACGTGGACTCAAATCTGAAATTGCATGATGGATTCAATCACAGTGTACCATATATATTCTTTTATGAATACTAATTTTATGAATATTTAGTATTGGATATTAGTATATTTCACATAATTGTACGTTAAATTACGCCTAAACGCTCTCTCTCTCTCTCTCTCTCTCTCTCTCTCTCTCTCTCTCTCTCTCTCTCTCTCTCTCTCTCTCTCCTGTAAGGTGTTGTGCGATTAGTCGAAGCCGTACGCGATATAGACTTTTTCTTTTGTCGTGAATAGGTGTGAAAACCCTCAAGGGCATGTTGTTTTCTACCCTGAGTTTGTTAATCACTACATGTATACACAGAAAATGATCGTGACTTAAACTTTATATGACGCATACTGATAACACGTTATGATTCCATGTGCTTTCACGCAGCACCAACTTTATATATGAATGATAATATTATCATTGAATGGAAAAATAAATTTGTTAGTTGATTCCCGACATTTGTTCATTTCTAAATTTAAAACATACACAAGTATTGACAGTTTACGGCGCTATGCGTGTCAACTTATAAAACGAGAAGATGAAATTGCTCTGCCTTGATACGAGTTCATCTAATGAAAATATTTAATTTTAAGATTGTTATAAAAACAGGATTATTAACTAATAGAAATAATAACTGAAATAAGCACGTCAAATACAAAGATGTGTGTTCTTATTTACACATCACAAAATTTAACTGCGTAATAATCATGTTATGTTGTAATTCGAATGTAGTTTCCGATTTCATGAAATTCTATTTCTTAAATATAATTTATTAATTTTATAATAATATGGACCACAATTTATTTACAATGCAGCTGTTATGCTCAAATCTGAAGTCGCATATTTGACGTGGATTTACGCGACCCGCATTGCCTGTAATGTACAGTACAGGTAAAGTAACAACAACAAGCAGCACCAGGAATAACGGTAAATCACACCATCGCGGGGTCATCACGGTCGCAATCCATACCGCGATCAAAAACCGCGATGGTGTATCGCGGGAACGATAAAAATACCGTGACGGTAACGCGGGCCAATACGGGATCCGCGTTGCCTGTACTGTAGGGTCGGTTTTCACTTCAAGTTTAAATGACCCACGATATTTTTAAATACATCTAGTCTGTGTTGGTGCGGACGAACCTACGTTTGAACTCATTCTTATCTTTTTCACTCATTTATGCTCCTTTGTAAAAGTGAGACTGGGATCAAAAGTTAGTTCGTATAAGTTTTATGGCCCTTGGCCAGTTATACAGAGCGGGTCTTACCCCTCATCATAATGTTTCTATATTTTAGAGTTTGAACGTATGATGCAGAAAAATTTCGAAGAAGAAAAAGAAGAGGTTTAATAGAAATATGTAACATCAACAGAATTATCACCATGCCACATTGACTTCATATAATTATCTTAATCGTATTTTTTCTGTTCGGTTTGTTTATCTTTTTATGAACATGTATTGATATGTATAGTGTTTCTTACCTGGTTTATACAGAACAGTTTCACAATTATTGTTATTGTGTTGAACATTAAATTTTAATCAAAATTGTTTGACAATGACAAAAGTTTGGGAAATTTTAAGTCCAGATTGCGTGTAATACTAGTATTTTGTACACCATGGAAGGATCATTACAGTATTAACATGTTGCATTATAAATCGAAGTGAAACAAAGAATCCTATTTATCAATAATACAAACCGGAATCATGTTATAAATGAATGTTTTCGATCATGTCTTCCTTGTTGTATTTGTTTCACGTTACTAGTAGTGTTTTAACTGGGTTGTTCGGGGGGGGGGGGGGGGGGGGATGACGATTGAACGAGATAAAATTGTCATTTCACGGACAGGATGGGATTGAAATGACTGGAAATGTGGCTGAATGGCCAGGCTAGGTCATTTACAGTTGTGATCGAATGACAGTTTTAATCATATAAGGTTTTATTGGGATTTTTACCCCTAAAAAAACCCACAGTATCAATCATTTTATTAGATATTTAAATTATCCGACCTGCATGTGCAAAATGTAGATACATGTATGAGCGTTTGCAATGTGTACCATCTGTAGTACAGATGTACAATGTTAAACCACCAAACTTTAAAAGTACTTTATAAATGAAATTTTAATCCTTAAGCAAATGGGTTTGACTTTAATATATATCCAGCCGCTTTGTTGGTGCAACAATCTCTAAAATGTATTCATTTAAAACGAAACAGCGAGATCCTTTTACAATAGCTTCATCCCAAATGTAAACAATAAGTGTGCATTGAATATTTAATACAAACCTTGTTTATTTGCAAACTGAGGTTGTTTAAATCAAGTTTCGCTGGAGACACAGGAAGGAGAGCAAATATTTTTATGATTTCTCCCCTTTCAAATCGCTCCTATTGTATGTTCAAATTTCTTCTGCTTAATTTGGCATCATTTTGAAAAGTAAAATATATTCGGTGGGCTGGACTGGGTATACATTTTTATTTTTCAGTTTTTTAAATCTTTCTGTAAATCTCCGAAGTCTTCTGAAACGTAGATTGTCATCGCCAAGCACAGCGATTGATAATATAATGCGCCACCTTTCAAGAAACAACATGACGTTGTTAAATGTTATGTAAAATTATTAAAGAGACAGAGAGAGAAGAAAGAAAAAGATATAATTTTCATCATCGGCCCTTATTGAGAACTGAGGGGTGAAGGAGAAAAAAATCACGTATATCACTCGATCTGTTAATGAAGTAACAGACCATTTTCGCTGTAGATATATAGGCCAATTTTAATGCCAAAAGAAAACAGTCAGGGTGCCTCGGGATTTAACCTTCAATATAGCTATTCAAAATGGTAAGTAACGTCAATTATTTTTTTCATCCGACCGCCATTTCTTTATTTTATGTGTTTTTGTTGTACGAAATAAGATTTGAATGCATGGCTATTTTGGCTGATTTACTGATCGATTGGAGTGGTACAAGTGTATAATTCAATGGGAAAAGAAAAAATCTTTTATGAAAACTTTCATTATGGTTAAAATTATACCCCCCTTTTCATCTCGCGCACTGCGAATATGTCGAGCGCTCAAAAAAGTGAGGAAATTGAGGAAGACTACGATCCTGTAAGTAAAAACAGTAAAACATTTCAAGTTGAAAATCTCGTTGATTTTTTTTATAGAACACTATGGGGCTCTATTGTAGCAATTCGTCAATTTTATATAGACTGAATTTTGTTTTCGATTTATAAATATTTTCTTGTGTGGTGAGAATTTGTGAAATGTGCGAAGAAAAATAGAGATGATACCTCGACAGTTAAATTTTTTAACATTTATGAAAGAAACCAGTGTTTTAAGTTCATTGGGTATGATAAAGTCCCAGATACCTAAAGGATTTAAAGCGGAACATTATTATAAACTCAAGAATACGAGGCAATTATAATTTGTGTACAATTATCGCGTACTTCTATTACAGCAAATTTATTCAAACTTGAATGCTAAACCTTTTAAACTTCAGTCGCTTGGTTATTTCCCTACAAGCAATCCACATAAATTTCAACTTATATACGTGAAACGCTACTAATTAGCTTCAATGTCGTGTCAGTCTCACGTGAATTTCCTCGGGTTTGAAATACATATCTATCCTCGACAGTTCAAAACAAATCAGGTATAAAATCAAGTCAGGCCACAATGATTTTTATTGTTTGTTTGAAATTGCCTCCCGCCACATTGTAATACCCCCGCTGGTAAAATTTTATTAGCAAAAAAATGGAGTCTTTTTTTTATTGAGAGTTTTATTTTTTACTAATTTTTGAGTAGTTAAACTTCGAAAAACAAAAATATGTATATAAATTCCCTCCTCCTTGGTCTAGAAAACCACAGGCGCCAATTCCAAACAAACATTTTTAAAGGATGGCATCAAATATATGCAATTTTCAAGTAACTTGCCGTATTTTAGATTTAAAATAAACAAATTCGTGTTTTACATCCTTCGCAATTCATTCTGTTTCCAGTTCGTGTCAAAAACTGGATGCTATTTCCATAATACTCTGCTTTGGTTGTTTTTTAATTATTTCAAAAATACTAACATGTCCACAATTAGCAGCTTGCAAATTCATTTTAATGAATTGATCTCTCTTTTCTTTTGTTAAGGAAAAATTTACCAAGGAGCAAGTAGAAGGTAAATACTGATTTCATTTTTTGTACGGCTGTAAATTATTTAAAAAGTGTCCAAATTTAATGGCATTTTCTAGCTGTCTGAAATGAGCCATATGTTCTAGTATATTTATACATAGTTGATTAATTGTTGTTCAACAGAGTATCGTCAAGCCTTTCGTGTGTTTGACAAAGATGGTGATGGAACTATATCCACGGAGGAACTTGGGGTTGTTCTCCGGTCCCTGGGGCAAAATCCGTCCCCCGAGGAACTCGATGACCTCGTGGAAGCAATTGATGTTGATGGTGATTAGATTTAAATATAGACATTAAGAAACTGCTGGTAGATCTAGTAGATATCTTGGATTATTTCTCCACTTGCAAAATTTAAACTCATGTCCTGTTTTTTTTTTCAATATAACTTCTAGTCATATTTCAAGAAGTATTATAACCAATCAATATCTATCTGTTACCCCACTCTCAGATACATGTACATGTCTTAATGCAATCGGGTTTTACTTTTTACGTACTGAAGCTAAGCTGCATTTGTGTTAAATGTCCACACCATTGACATATAAAATATATAAATTGCCTATCCATTTAAAAATTTATATATTTAGTCCAAAATGTTAGGAAGTAAAATTGAAATTGATATGCTCGATCTACACTCAGCTTTTGAAATAAAATTTGAAAACATGAGACCTACAAAATGAATAAATGAATTTTTGATGACATGATTAAAAAAAAACAGGGTTGTTTATGTATATGTAAAAGAAATGAAGGTAAATTCCAAATTACTGATAAAAAGTTTACCAATATTGATTTTTTATATCAGGAAATGGAATAATCGATTTCAATGAATTTCTACAAATGATGGCTAGAAAAATGCAAGAGGTGGACGTTGAAAATGACATCAGGGAGGCATTCAAAGTCTTCGACAAAGAAAACAAAGGCTACATCACGGCGTCAGAATTACGTCACATCATGACGAACCTGGGAGAGAAACTGTCTGATGACGAAGCAGACGAGATGTTAATGGAGGCGGATCGAGACGGAGACGGACAGATTGACTACGAGGGTATCTTGTTTTTAAAATGCACTTGTGGTTTTTTACGGAGTAGAAATCCACATCTTATTTTATAAAAAATACATGTCAAAAAGGATAGGACACAATATCTGTATAATCTGCTCCTAAGTACTCTAAAGGTTAACTGAATATAAATGTATTTATTTTAATTCAAAAATTTATTTGTACGTTTTGCCAGATGAAGAATTTGAATCTTAAATTTGACATTGAATAAATAAATTAAATAACTATATTTTTCTCGTTTATAGTGTACTTACCACGGACTGTGTTTTTTTTTCCTTACATTATTTGTTTTCAATGCTTTTATACCTTATATATGCATGTTCATGGGAATTAAGATTTGTGCTTTATGTGCTAGATGAATTGATAAAAGAATATTGGAAAATAAGACTTCAGTCCATTATATTATCCATGCATTGCTAGATTCATATCAGCGATGAATTTATAGTTACATTGTATTTGCAGTTAATGTTGACATTGGTCTTCTTTCGTTTTTTTTTTTCAGAATTTACGGCCATGTTGGCAGGTGGCATGAAACCCCAATAACGAGAGAGAGAGAGAGAGAGAGAGAGAGAGAGAGAGAGAGAGAGAGAGTTTTTAATTCAACTAACGCATGTTTTTACATACCCTGACGCCTCCGTAGACATATTATTTCATTTCAATGCATTATTGAAAAAAAACCCAACATCAATTATGTTAATTGCTGTTTTGTATATCAAATGTGAATATTATTTCGTTTTGAAATCTTTTATACCTGTTATACTTGACAAATGCAAAAATGTGTATGGATTTGTGTTATCTTAAATAAAAACCATACAACCAAAACAAAATACAATCAGTCTATCTACCGAAATTTTTAATTGTTATGTGCGTCGTTTATGAACTTACGATATCTTACAAAGCGAGTTTGAAAATATTTGCGATACTTCTCTTTCTGTCTGATGATTTTTGGGCACCCCTATATCAACCTTTGTTGATTTTGAAACTACAGAAAAAGCAAGCACACCCCCCCCCCCCTTTAATAACGAAGTTTACATTTTTGACAGACTTTTTTTGTATTTTCGGATACGTAAGTTCATAAAAAAAAATCGTGAAGTTCCCTTTACATATCGCAATCTGAAAAAAAATCAAAGTTAGCGATACAATATTATTTCGCAAAGAAAAGGGTGAAAATCAGTTGTCGCATTGGTGCATAGTGTGAACATTTTAAAGCCCTCCAAATACATGTATATCAAAGCTTTGGGTTTCAATTAAGAACTTAGAAAACTGTACACCATTTTAATTTGCAATACGATATCAAAAGGCCATGAATAATGGTAGAATTGTCGCACTAATAAAGCCTTCGTCTGTAATGGTCTTAGGTTTTTGGAATTTTAAATTATGTGTTAAATACACGGCGACAAGGGACAGAATAAAGCTCCAGAAACTATTGAGCCAGTGACAACCGGAGAAACATTGTTCCTATAAAAATGGTATTTTTATAAGTGCATTCTTGTAAGTGTATACTTTAAGTACATTGTACATGTCTATTAGACAAATGACAAACAATGTTGACACTTTAACAATGCATGAACGTGTTGAATTATAAACAGCAAGGAACAGTTTGATAATATACAACAGAGCATTGCAATGCAGATGTACGATGAAGGTATAAAAACCTGGAGATGTTTTATTTAAAGGCCTCACGATGATGACATTGTGTATACTTGCACTTTAGCCCCGTGCAGGTCTTTAAATTTTATAACTCGAACGTTCAGAAGAAAATTCTGCATTTATTTACATGTTTCGACATCTCTGATAAATTGCACAGTAAAATTCTTTTTCCAAGAACGAAAACTCTTCTGTGAATTATCCTGTGCTTGTATATTGACAAGTTATCAAACTTCGATTTCCTCATTTCATTTTATTACAAGTTTACATATACTCACATAAAACATCAGTTTTAAGAAGCAAGAAGAAATTGCCAATCGTGTATACGTGTACTATTATTATATACTGAGTTATATCTCCCAAGGCATTACAATATTTATCAACCATAAAAACATGTTCTTTTATAAAACCCCAATGCAAAAAATAGCTTATTAATTACAGAAGAACCATAAGCTTTAGTAGTCACCTGAGAAAAATGCAGCCATGTGAAGGATTCATAGAATGGTATTTTAGTACTAACAATACTGACGTGCACTGTACTAGTCTCAAACGAATTTTCAGTGGACTATTTTTATAATATTTTATTCACAGTCTTAAAATCAAAGTATTCTTGACTAACTGTTTGGGGCAAGTCCCGAATACTTTGATTTTCAATTAAATTTTTAATGTAACACATGTCTATTCACGATATGATTGACATAGCTCAAACCTATGGAAATAAAATTCAATTCAATTTTAATAAAAAATTTTCTGCTCATCATTTCCATGTACTTTGTGAGTCTGTACAGTGCAGGATGCCCAAGCAGTGAGAAAGAGAATCAACCTCAGTTTTACACTTTTTTTAATGCAAATATATGTTGGTGGGGATCACAAATTTCATAATTCATACATGTTCTTATCCAACAAATACTACACATCAACTTTCGTTAAGATAATATCTTAACTAAAGTTTTAAAGTTACTAATGTTCATTGTTAAGGAATAATGCATTATGACTGACAAAAAGACTCGCACATCAATTTTCTCAGCTAAGAACCATCAAAACTTATCATGCAGTACGATATCTGATAATTGCATACCAAGTTATATTTCTGAGATTATTAAATTTTCTATGTTTGCAAGAACAGTTTCATCACAAATCTATCTAGCTGCAAAACAATCCAATTGTTGGAAATTGAAATTCATATATAGTCTTTGTCTCAAATTTTGTTTTGTTGAATTTAAACCAACACAAATAAAAGTTGATTACATTACATTGCTTAAATCAAAATAGAACTATGCAGGATTTCCTTTAAAATATCAAATGTTACATAATAATTGTAAAGTACACATATTCTTGGAGAAAAAAAAATCTCTTATTGATGTAACCAGCATTCAAAAGGGAAAATATATTACATATTAAGTGAATCTATTTCAACTGGTATCATGACATATTCCACGACTCGTCAGGCTTAATATATGTGTCATTATTTGCCTGAATATGAATCAGACCAACTCCGAAATAGTTCATGATATATTCGGATCCATCCGAAGGTTTCACTACCTGAAGGGCTATCAGGAGGATGTCAATCAATTGTCCAAGAAAGAAAAACCCCAGAGTAGAAAACTTTAAAAGTCCTATTGCGGGATACCCAAGGTAGAATCTGTCAACCCCAAACATCCCAAGAAAGACTGAAAGGAGTAATGCTGTCTCGAACTTGTAACCATTCGTCCATCTGCAAGGAGCTTCCTTGTAGAAGCCAACTTCTGTTCCATTGAATGTGTAAAGTGTGTTTGAATTTTGGGGAATGCAGGTTATTCCTTCTGCGACAACACATTCAGTTGGTGTGGTCTTTTTCTCTGGATCACAGTTAATTTCTGCCTGAAAATGCCAAGAATAAAATTAAATTTATACTGATGATAGTACCAGTATATCTTCTCAGTTTGTTATGAAAAGCTCTCTCTCAGAGAGAGAGAGAGAGAGAGAGAGAGAGAGAGAGAAAGAGAGAGGTTATTTGTTTATATAAGTATAATACAATGTGTTTTATTTTTTTCATTATAGATTTCATCATCACATGAAAATAAGGATTTACAAAGTTACAACTTATTATAACCCAATTACATACACACTTTCAAAAATCACCTTACTTGAGTTTCCGTGTCTATCACTGGATCTTTACAATAGAATTGTCCCATTAACAAGTCCTCGCATCTAAGGTCACTCGCTGCAGAATTTTTAAACTGGAGAATGATGTAAAATACAAAACAAAAAACTCTATTTGACTGTAACTGCATCGTTGCCAGCTTGTGACGATATGATCTACTAGTTTCACATTAAATCCGATTCGCAGTCACAACACAGCGCTGATACTAAAACAAGTCCCACGGGGAAAACAAGTCCCACGTAAGTCCCACGTAAGTCCCACGGCAAATGCGGCTATATATCGATATAATTACGATTGATTATGATTAAATGTGATAAAATAATATTAATTCACACAACAAAATATTTTTTTAAGCTTTTATAACGGATTTATCGACGAAAAATCAAAGATGTTGGTAAAGATAGATAACTCGTACGTAGAATTCATCCGGTAGCAGAAGAAATCTATATGCCCGCCGTTTAATTGATGGATAATTTTAATTTTCTCCAACAAAATAAAATCTAATAGCAGTAAAAAGTTGACTTTATATTCATTAATTAACACAAACTAAGTAAAAATCAGGTAAGTAGACAACTCCTACGCAAAATGCATTCGCCCGCCGAGAAAAGAGCACTCCTGCCGCTTACCTAATGGGTTATTTTAATGTTTTATATTTTCTAACTTAAAAATGATCATATTTTAAACAAAAAATTATTATGCCTGTCACTATGGCTTTTATGATAAATTATAATACAGTGAAAGATTTAAGAACTAGTCTATACGAAACACACAAAAATGGTAAAGACCTAGTAAGTTGTCAGAACTTGTGTCCAAACCATTTGTATATGTATCTGATATATATGTATACAATAAGATATGTTCAAATCAAACACACAAGCCTGAAGGAATGTACATGTGTACGCTTAAATTAATCTTGTCGAATACCTACCTATATCAATGGATATGATTTTTTCATTACCTTAGTTTTTTTTTAATCAACTGTACGAGGGTTGTTAGAAAACTTCGCAGACAGTGATTTACGGCAAAATTACTGTGAACTTTGTAGGATGGCGTATGTTTTATTAAATGACTACCATTTGAAAATAAGTATGCAAAAAATCATATGAATTTAATTTTTTTCTCCAAAAGATACAGCGATTTTTACTTTGCGTGAATTAGATTTATGGAGCAACATTTCATATTTCCACGAAGTCAGGTGACGTCAAACAACTGAAAGTTAAACATGTTACTCTTTTTCAAAGTAAACACCTTTCAGTTCCACACACTTTTTAAAACATTTAACCGATTTATAAAATGCACGTTCATACCACTATTTGTCAAGCTTTTGTATAATGCCTTTTGTGGCATATCGTAAATCATTTAGGTCCAAAAATTTCTGTCTACGCAGTTTCGACTTTAGATGAGGTAAATAAGCGAAATCTATAAGTGCAAGATCCCGGCTGTATGGGAGGGGGGGGGGGTGCTGCAAGGGCTAAAAAAAACCCAGTTTTTCCATCTTTAAACCTCTGTGATTCAAGTTGTAAACGTTTTTCCTATAAAAAAAAATATAGTAGCATTCATATAAGAACCCTTTGATCTCCATCGGAGATTTTCCTGCGTGCACACAAAATTAAATGACGGCCCGGTGCTCCAAGATGTCCATAAATATAACAGACGTCAAAGTTTTTGACTCATTTTTCAAGCGTTGTTCGTCCAAGTTCGGCGATAAAACGGTTAGAAATTCTTCAACTTAAAACTTTCATAAAATTACCCTCATAAGTTATTGTGATGTCATATGAAATATCGTTTATTTTTATGCACTTCAACGGTACATTTTCTTAATAAGGAAAAATGCGTACAAAATATAAAAAATTAAAAAAAAAAACTGACATGCTCCGTGAAGCATATTCATCAAATAATTAAGCTGTATGGCAATCTTCGTGGTTAATATATGTCTGGTCTGTTTCGTAAATAATAATGAATTATACTTTCCTTTACAAAAACAATTTTGTTTTTCTGTATTTTATAAGCTTCTCGAAGATAGTAACACACATGTTTAAATGTTTACGGTTATGAATGTACTGTAGAAATTATACTTAAGTTTGACTAGTTAAAACACTGATGGCTTATAATATTTTTTGATTAAGTGTTCAGTGTAAGTGTACATGAGATATATAAGGATTGAGTGTTATTCGTCTTCAATTAAATAAAGATTACATATAAGTTTTAATTGGGTGTCAGAAATTCTGATAATTCTGTTGCATGTAGCAACCTTGCTCTATCAACGGGAATAATAAAAGTGGACTGCATAGTATTTTGAAACATAACTTTTATGTGTTTCGTAGATCTACTCGTTCATAACTGTTATTTTTCCTAGTCACCTAAAACATTTGAGAAAAGGAGAGAGAGAGAGAGAGAGAGAGAGAGAGAGAGAGAGAGAGAGAGAGAGAGAGAGAGAGAGAGAGAGAGAGAGAGAGAGAGATGGGGTGGGGTGGGGGTTGTGTACACGGTGTGCTTCACGGTCGTCTCCCAATATACAGGTAGGTAAAGGTCTATTGTTTCTTAAGCGACAAAAAAACCGTTCAATTCACACAGAATATACAAGAAACTAACACGTGTATATAGTGTATATATACACGTGTATAGGTAGAGCCAACGATCACCAATCATCTTTGGACATGTAGCCCCCCCCCCCCCCTTCCACTAGCCCCAAATATTATAGTAAAGTAGTAAAGGAAATAATGAGCAAGTTATTTTGTAATAAGTAAATGATTTATAGAGATAAAAAATACATTCATTCGTGTTCGTGTTCAGATTGTGACAATGGTCCCCCCGCTTCTTCTTCTTCTTTTTTTTTTTTATACAAAACTCTGCGTGTAACCGTTTGAGGGAAAGTGAAGTGAATGATTGTTTGTCGTATGAAAAACATATGCACATGTCAATAAATACATGTATATACATTAAAAAATCAATAATATTTGGTAATGCAGCCATTCATTATTCTTGCATTATTCTTGACTTTCTTTTTATCAGGGACGTATATACTTAGTATATACGTCCCTGTTTTTATCAAATGTAAAACATTTCTCGACCTTCGATTCATTCTGTTCAGTGTGATTCATTAAAATTGTCGGAACGACATTTTGCTTTTCGAACATTTAGAATGTGAATGTTGCAGTGGAACTCTTACTGAATCTCTACAAAAATATTAAAATATGTCTATCAGTTTGAAAATGATTGATATATTGGCACAGATTTTTTTGTGCATGTCTATAGCTATTTATTTATTTTCCTACACATTCAATCCCGTTTGCTTGATAGTTTTCTCTATAAATGTATTTAATTGTATTGAAAAAATACATTTACTAGAACAGTTAAACTCAGGTTCAACTACATATATATATAAGTATTTTTCTCTCTCGATGTTTGTATGGTTTTTCCGTTCATGAAGAGAGAAAGAAAGAGAGAGATGGATGGAGAAGACGGAGAAAGAGATGAAGTGAAAGAAGGAGGGAAGACAAAGAAAGAGAGAAAGAAATGCATGTTTATAAATATACATACTTGTATACATATACGCTTGAGTGATTCTAGCAGTTATGAATAATTCGATAAAATAAGAAGTCGAAAACATTTATTTCAGTAGAAAGTTACTTTTAACATATGTATAGATTTCCATAGGTTTCCGAATAAAATGGGGGAATATAATGGAAATCTCGAGAAAACAGTTTGATTCCTTGCTGAAAATTGACAAGCAAACAACTATATATTTATACATGTTTTCAAAGCCTTCTCTTTTATCTTAAGTGTTTCGAAAAATATGACGTTCTCTGCTGGTTTCTATGATTGAAACACGATTTTTCATTCATTATGTAGAAAAAAAACATTTAAAACGGAGTTGGTCTTTAGACCCAAAGATCGTGGAACAGTCTCGTGAACGGTAAGCTGCCGTAGACTAGAATGTTCTTGCTGACAATAACAATTTAATAACACTACATGTATATGTTAGTATAACTCATGAACTTCCATCAAATATTTATTTTAATCATCATTCTTTTTTTTTCTTTTTTCTTTTGGAGTAGATGCAAGATTTTTTCTTTGACTTTTAGGAAGATTTTCACCACTAACAGACTTTTCATGAGCTGATCTAGATGGGATTCGGAGGATGGGGTGGAATCCCCCCCCCCCCCTGGAAAAAAAATCAAATTTCGTAAATTTTCATCGTAAAATGACCAAAAGTATGCCTCGATCCCTCCCCCGACAAACCTGAATACCCCCCTACCCCCCAAAAAATACTCTGAATGAACGCATGGTTCTGTCATGTTGTAAATTTTGAATTTACTGGGTGGGTGTAAATACAAAATTTCCAACATGTGTAAATTTTGTATTTAAACCCATCCAGTAAATTCAAAATTTACAACATATGACAGTTCTTAGAGAGAACAGAACTGGGTCAAACTTAAAAGGAGTGCTATACGGAATACATAAAACTCGTATCACCCAACTTCATGTAATATGATAAATTAATCACAGCAATAAGTAAACTTCTCTTCTGAACATAATCATAAGGCAGAATTCTAACTTTACAGCCATCTGAAATAATTTACAAATAAAATGACACAACTATAAATGGCAGGCGTGCATTTTAAACCCACAGTCGTAAGAATTCTATGTTAGAGTTTTCCCTTTATTTTTAAGTCATTCGCGCTTTTTTTCTTCTAAATTTGCGTTATGAAATTAATAATTTTATCTATGCATTTTTAAGTACAATGAAATAAAAGACTAACATACAAAACATACAAAAAAATAAAAATAAAATAAAAAAAATTAGCAATTAGTTGTTTAGATTATGGATTCTGCGTAAAGTTTTTTTTACTTTCATGATTTTTACTAATTTAGTGAGTGTTAATCAATTAATGTGGTATTTTTTTTTATCAATATTAATATGATCATTTTTTAAGTTAGAAAATAAAAGTAAAACATTAAGATCGCCCATCAGGTAAGCGGCAGGTGTGCTCTTTTCTCGGCGGGCGAATGCATTCTGCGTGAAGTTGTCTACTTACCCAACTTTTACTTAGTTTGTGTTATGAAATGAATATAAAGTCATTTTTATTGCTATTTGATTTTTTTTTTGTTGAAGAAAATTTAAATTATCCATCAATAAACGGCGGGTATATAGATTTCTTCTACTGTCGTACGAATTCTACGTACGAGTTATCTATCTTTACCAACATCGATAAATCCGTAATAAAAGCTTATAAAAATATTTTGTTGAGTGAATTAATATTATTTTATCATATTTAATCATAATCAATCATAATTATATCGATATATAGCCGCATTTGCCGTGGGACTTACGTGGGACTTACGTGGGACTTGTTTTCTCCGTGGGACTTGTTTTAGTATCACCCCAACACAGCCATTGTTTACACCGATTATATTTTCGGGATGCCGTGCCCGATAATATATACATGTAGTAAAATAAAAAATACCGGCAAATTTCATAATCGCCGATAAATAATAAATAAAACCTTAGTGTTAGTTACTTCCTATTATTACATGTACCAGTGTCCAAGATCTAATTTGAAATAGTGATAGTGATAAAACACGCAAAAATTATGTTAAAATATTGAACCTGTATTTGCACTTAAATCAGTTGCCTTTAAGCAATTGAAGTTTTTGTTATAAACACAGTTATCAATTATCTAACTCTAAAACCTCTTGACGAAAAATTTGAAAAATGATATTAAACATGTTCAAGCTGTCAAGATTTGCTTCGTATCTAGCCTGCGGAAATTACTAGTATTTTACCTGTATAAAAACAATACTGTCATCTTGTCTTGTAAATTTGGACTCATACTGTAATAACCAATCAGAAGGGCAAATAAATTCAGATGCACGTTATAGTTATTTTTAAGTTATATTTCTCTCTCTCTCTCTCTCTCTCTCTCTCTCTCTCTCTCTCTCTCTCTCTCTCTCTCTCTCTCTCTCTCTCTCTCTCTCTCTCTCTCTCTCAAAATTTGATGGCGGATGTTATAAGGGGCTCTTTAATAATTATCGTTCCACTTGTTGATATGAAACCTTTTGGAGAAATTATAAGTATGTAAGTACCCCTGCACTGCAATTTCTTTGCCGATTAATTCCTGGCAGCTAAATCCACTAGTTGTTGAGGAACCCCCCCCCCCCTCTCTCTCTCTCTCTCTCTCTCTCTCTCTCTCTCTCTCTTTCTCTGTTAGTCTACAAAATCCATCCTTTCAGTTTGATCGAAATTTAAAACGGAAGGAAAAAAAAACCAACTTGAAAAGTGCTACACTGTTTATTATCAATAGCAAACACCGCCGAGAAGAAAAGCAACCAAATAAAAAATGAAAACAAAAACAAATATACAAGCAAATCATTACATAAATACAAGTAACTCTTGAAATAGAGCAAAAGCAATAAGACAAAAACATTCTAGTTTTCTATTTATTTATCGTCTTTCTTATTTACTGACAACTGGCACTAATATACAGTCCACATGTGCTTGGATGCTAGCAATCCTGTATTTCCCTTGAATTGGAAATTGTTAGTGCTGCATTAATATGAAATTTGTTCCGTTTTTTTAGAAGTGCTCCAAATTCCTTCGCCCTCCGCAAATTCCATTCTAAGATTTCGTCCAATCTCTAAAGTCTTTTGTCCAGATAGCACAAAGCGACATTCCTTTTGTACATTTCACAGTATAATATAAGTTTACCAGTAACAAAAATAAGTGCTTTCATTTTGATGAAACATGGAATAAACAATAAATCTTAAATTTAGAAAAAATTAAACAAAACTGAAAAAAGTAGTATGATAAAAATAAATGTAGTCAAATTAGATATAAAAAAGCACAATACAGGCATAGTACATTAACAAGCTATTAAGCACATTGAATTAACTTCTACATAAATATTGATCTGCAAAATAAAACACTTTCATAAAGCAAACAAAACTACGAAAGCAAAAAATCTAAACAAAAAATCTTTTCAAAGAAAAAAGAGTGCAAATAAATATGAAAATTTAATTAAAAACGTAACTAAACAAGCTGAAGCTAGAAGGGCTATAACAAAAAGCGTCAATGTACACTGCGCAGTTTGTTGCAACTGATTCAGATTCACAATTTGCCTTCAATCAAAGTCTCTGCATAGCGGCGATTGATTTGGATCCATGTGCTCATTCTCCAATGATAAACAAAATCCGTGATCGTAACCATTTCAACGTACTTCACTTGTGCGTACTCCGGCTTTCATTGTTGTGACCTGCTACCAGATCCATATCTCTGCGTATGGATATCCTAACGTGGAATTTCAATTTAGCTGCTGTTGGAAAACAAATTTTCTTTTCTTCTATCTGACAAAGAAGGTATAAAATGTGACTTATTCCCCTTAGAACTAAAACCAGTCCTCAAAAAGCCACCAGCTTATGCGGAAGAACCTCCGGACTATTCAGGGCACGTATTTTCGCCCGGGCCGAGGGCGTAAACCCAGCCCTGCCCGGGCCTGGCGGGTCGCTGGAGTCTTGTACCACACCTAGTATAATGTCGTCAAACTCAGACACAAGTTTTATGTGTATACTATGTGGTAAAACTATTGCCATACACCAGAGACCGAATAGTCACTGGGGCTGATTTACATCGACTTATATACAGACGGCAACGTTTTCAGACTAATACGGGCATGCAGGCATGTACCGTATACATTTCTGTGTCTCGAATTTAGTTTTTCTCGGTCACAAACAGAACAAAACTACACAAACACTTAAATTTCAAACTATTTGATTACGATTTTAAACAGCATGTCTATATGTATGTTTGATGCTCTTATGTTTTGAACAACGTTGGTTTGGTTTTTGGTTCGTGTAATAGTATCATGCGAAGGAAATGGAAATATCCAGTAGCCCTTTTCACAAAAAAAACTAATGCTTTTTTGTGAAAAGGGCAACAGCATTCTATATGTATCATATGGTTGCAAATTTTCTTCCAACCTTTGTTAGAAGGATCGGGTGTTACATCAACCAAACCAAGTTTTAGATTATTTCTTTTTGTTCCTCAGTGATATAATGACAGGCACGTAGAATGTGTGTGTGTGTGGGGGGGGGGGGAGCAGTCTCCTTCAAATAATCTTCACAAGCAGTAAAAAAGTAAAGAAAAATAATGGGAAAATGGGTAATATGTCCAATCATGAAAATTCTAAGGAGGAAGGGGTATTCTCTGTAACTTCAATTTCAATTCCTTATTTTAACCTCCATTTATTACATAGTCCCGAAAACGCGAAAGGGGGGGGGGGGGGTCTCCATGATATTTCAATTTTTATATGAAAAAGAAAAATGTCTGCTGCTAAAGAAAAACGTTGGGGGGAAGGAGGGCTGGACCCCCGGATGCTACATGCGTGTATGATATGCACCAATTATTGTACACAAAATGGTATTTGTAATAAAAAATTTCATACTACATTTTCAATAGATACTCTTAATACATGGGGAAATGCAATCACATTATGAGCGCAACTCGTGGCTGTTACACAATGTAGGCATTCAAATTAATGTCATATCATAATTATAGATGTTGGATTTACTAGGTAAATGTCCTCTTATTTTGATGTATAATATAACTTTGATTATGGTGTATTTGCAATTACCAAGTCCGTAAATTTTAACACAACACAAACATTAATAACCGATGTTTTTGGTTTATTTTTGTTGTTGTTAAATATGAGTTTTAACCGATTTTGAAATGCGAACAGACGAGGTTATTCAACAAAGAGATATCATTCTTTTATTACTCAACAGCTTCAAAGTAAAAATGTAACTATTTTGAGAGCCCTGATATATCATTTCTCACCAAGCCTTTCATTGCACGTGCAAATTACGCGCGCCAGCATGCATGCAAAGTTCACTTAGTTACATACGCCAATGTATATTTATTATTGATTCCCTTTGAAAATGGTTTCGTGGTGGTATATTTTGATACTAGTATCAAACTTCAAATGATAAAGGATGTTTACACTTAATTGGCTGGTATACATGTAGTACGGTTAAAGATTTGTAACTGAAAAATCTTTGTAATAATATCACCGGGGAAAATATGGTGTTTCTATATATCCGGCGACAATAAAACTGAAATGCTTTAGATGGTAAAAAAAACACTTTATTTGAACTTTAGGTCGGTATGGGTGATTTCTGGGAATCCAAAAACTACACCCGAACAATCCGAAACCTAATCCCTCTCTGTCGACAATGGTGTATAACACAATATAAATAAGAATTGAAAACAATAGAAATTAGCACTTAAGCACGAGTGACATATGTCATAGAGTAAAACCTCAATATGAGTGAGTCAATTAAATCAAAGGTGAGGTGTAAGAGTTAATAAAGTAATTAAGCAATTATAACTGAAGTGAATTATTGTCTTGTACAAAGGGAAAGGTATATTTATGAATAGATAACAGTTACTCAAATTTCACTCCATGATAATTCCCTCGCGCTTCGAAAAATGAGACGTCCTCGTCTAAAAATCATCGGAATGATTTGTAGGGAATGTGCGGTCTGTATCTCAGCGTCGTTTGCTTAGGTCTTGGCCGGAATATGCAAAATGTGTTCTACATTGCGGAGATCCACAACTGCAACACGGCATTCTGGGCTGAACCATATTTAAAACGAACCTTTGTCGTCGGTCCCCACACCAGGAAAATATTCCTAGGATTCGAATGCAATAAATCGGTCGCTTAAAAGAACATATTAGCATAATGGCAAAGAAATCCACACACGAAACACACAGAACGAGAACAAGTGTTCGTAGGATGACGTCATCCCGCTCTTGTTACATGCTGGATGGAATCCAGGCGTAGAGTATGTCCGTGCAAGTCCTGGGATGTCCAAAACTCGAAAAGCAGCGACGTTGGTATATGGTCGTAAAAGGCGGCTGAATCTATTGCTCTTGGGTTGTATTATCGGCGTTTGTTGATGCTCTTGGAAAACTCGCTCGGTTGCTGGTACGCAGGATCTAACTGCTACAAAGTATATGTAGCAGTCCCGGGTAAAATACCCTAATCCCTCTCTGTCGACAATGGTGTATAACACAATATAAATAAGAATTGAAAACAATAGAAATTAGCACTTAAGCACGAGTGACATATGTCATAGAGTAAAACCTCAATATGAGTGAGTCAATTAAATCAAAGGTGAGGTGTAAGAGTTAATAAAGTAATTAAGCAATTATAACTGAAGTGAATTATTGTCTTGTACAAAGGGAAAGGTATATTTATGAATAGATAACAGTTACTCAAATTTCACTCCATGATAATAAGATTAATTCATATAATAATCATATTGATTTCTATAATATTACACGCTTTTGTAAGATCAATTATAGAGCTTTAAAATTCTGTATACTTAGCAGCTATGACACCCCCCCCCCCCCTAAAAAAAAAGGAACCACCTCCCTAAAAAAAACTCTCATAAATTAATCAAACAATATATCATGAATTTAACTTATAGATCCTACAAATTAAAAATCCACTTAAAAAAAGTTGAGAATCTCAGAAAATGTAACAATTACAGCTAGCCACCAGTTGTGGGTCTCTCGTATTTGTAAATATTTTTACACGTGAACAGACGCTCTGCGAGAGGATTTTGAAATCAACAAGTATCATTTCAGGTGAAACGAAGGACTTAAGCTAAGATTTAAATAGAAATAGAATTTTGTGTCATTCAAGATATATATTCTCCTATAGAAGACTATTTAAATAGCACAGATAAAAGGAACCTTTGTTAAGTTTCTATATTCTTATGAGCTTGCGAAATCTTGTTTTGGTGGAAGAAGGCCAGTATAAATGCGTTTAATATGGTAAGCATCTGTTGAGAACTCATTTGATTGCATGTTGTTTAAAATGCGTTTATCCATATGCAGTGTTTTCTCAGAATCATTGATATTCACTTCATTTCTACATCGTTTGTATTTCTAGGTAGATCAATTATCGGCAGAAATTAAAAATGGTAAGAATTTTTAAATTAAGACATTCTTCTGAAATGAACTTGTTATACGTACATGTTGTTTATTGCAATAGTGAAATGATAAACAGAAAAAAACCCGATAATATAAATATATAATTATATATTAGGAATGAGAGTATAAATTTAAATGCACAACTTTTGCGGACAGAAACCTTATAACATCTGTTGAAATCATCTTCAATGACTCAAGGTAAAATAGATTTTGACCTAATGGTGACCTTTGCATGCCATCAGGTTCACATACGATCAAATGATACTATGAACTAATGATGCAACTTTGTATGGCTTTGTATTGTTTGAAATTGTCCTTCTTTTCAGCCTTTTAAAGGGAAAGGTTTATTTCAGTTTACTTCATTCATGCTTCATGCAAGACTTAAAAGACTTAGTAAAGCCTCTTAAATTATATGTATACACGAATACACAGAGAGAGAGAGAGAGAGAGAGAGAGAGAGAGAGAGAGAGAGAGAGAGAGAGAGAGAGAGAGATGAACGGACAGACAGACAGGGAGAGGAATATGTCAAAATGTAAAAGCTACCTTATTTTTTGATCTAATATTTTCCCTGTAGATTTCAAGGAAACCTTTAACCTGTTCGACAAGGATGGGGACGGGACGATATCCACCAATGAGCTGGCGATGGTGATGAGGTCATTGGGACAGAACCCCTCCGATGCTGAACTAGAAAACATGCTCAAGGGTGTAGACGAAGACGGTAAGAGAGTCCGTCTTTTTTATCGGAAGAATTCATTTATGTAGCAGGCACGTACATGTAGCATCGGAGGGGGGAGGGGTTGTCCCCCACCCCACCTTTTTGCGCAGCAAAGATTTTTCTTTAATTTATTCTATGACCAGGTAAAATTGAATTGAAAATTAAGGAAACAAACCGTGATATTGAAGTGAAAAGTATACCTGCCTCCCCCCTCACGGATTAGGATTTCCAGGATTTTGGAAAGTAACCTTTTCCCTTTTTTGGGATTAGTCCCCCCCCCCCCCCCCCCCACCACTTTAAAAAACGACCCTGTGTAAATTTAAACTTATTTGCAGCAAAGAAAGCATTTTTTTGTTTCAATAATTTTCAGCAATGGTGCGGAACCTACAAATAAAAAAGTTATTGATGCATATGGACTGTATTAGACTATCTGTTACAATATTGATTTATAGTGTTATCACAGACAAAGACATTGAAAAAATGTAAATATTCAAACAATAAAATGCTTTCTTTGGTGATCCATGCGGAACATGAAGGTGGCGACATTGCAGAAAAAAACCCACAACACACGTGATCATTAAATTAAGCATTTTTTTTTAGGTATATTTACATTTTTTTTAACAAATTAGTAATTGATTGTGAAAAGTAAATTGAATTACTAGTAACTAAATTACCGTTAATGCATACGTGCATCAGTAAGTTTTAGCTAAAAGAAACAGCAAAATCGTCTCCAATGGAAATCGAGTATAAAATTATCATGATAACATGTATTTCGTGCAGTCCGTGATTTTTTTCTTTGGTTGCATTAGATATTAATCCTGTCAGTTTCAGTCGCTGTAGGTTTCGACCAGTCGATAAACGGGGCGTGTAGATTTCAGTCCTGTACGTTTCTATAGAGATATTTATTAACAATAAATTTCCTTAAAAAATAGAGGGAATTGTACTCGGTAGATGTAAATTCTAATGATTAACCGCTGTTTTCTGCATCTTTGTTTTGAATTTTAAATGATACATCCAGCTAAAAAGTTCATGTATATAGGTATATGCATTACAAAAATGAAAATTTTTCACTTTTATAGGGAATGGTTCCATCGACTTTGAAGAATTCGTTTTAATGATGGCAAAGAAATTGGAAAAGACGAATACAGAAGATGAAATTCGTGAAGCGTTCAAACTGTTTGATAAAGACAATAATGGATGCATTACAGTGACCGAGTTAAGGAACATTTTAACCGAAACGGGTCAGAAGATACGACCCGAGGAAGCAGACGAACTAATGAAGGCAATAGACACGGACGGGGACGGAAAAATCGACTATGAAGGTACTGAATGCTACATGCTTTATTTCAAGATCTTGTATCAGATTTAAATTTAGCATAGTAAAACATTTTCATTATATGCACACACGAAGTTCATGTAGAGTGGGCATTCAAATCACGTCCTGATCTTCACGCGAAATTCATGTTGATATTTATTTATAAATGTATCTATACATGTAATTCATGGACGTAGCGCATTAGAGGAAAATGAACAATTTTTAAAAAAAGAAGAAGTCTTTTTTATGTCAGAGTTAAGAGAACTTGGCCCAAGAGCCATAAAAGTGAGACGAGCTCACTTTTGATCTGAATCTCACTTTTCCACTATGTATTCCCTCAAAATATTTTAAAAAGTTTTTAATATACGGATAATTCATAACATGATTCAGTAAACTTGAAAAGTGCAATGTTTCATACGGATATTAGATAGCTAGCATTGCAGAAATGTTTTTTCTCAAGGTTATTATATTGCTTTTTTCTAGAACTACTCTCCAGTTTCTTGTTCGAAACGATAATCATAGTCTTATACTGCAAAACATGTACATTTTGCCTCAACTCCAGAAGAGGTGCACTACGACCGTGGGTTAAAGAGCATAATATACATGTACTTTACGGCAAATTAATGTTATTACATTTTACACGTCAAATTTCAAGCAAAAATTTGGACACAAAAATACCACGAGTCACAATCGCTTGTGAAGGCTACATGCATTGCAGGTATGACATTAGAAATGAAAAGTAATTTCTACATTTGCTTGACACATCACAAGGGCCCCCACTTTTGCATCAGGCATTTTCTTCTTAAATTTATATACATTTTTTCCATAATTTACATAGGAAAAATTGAAGTATCATGGAGATTGCCCTCTACTTATTTTGGAGAATGTAATAAATTGAAATGAAAATGAGGAATTCAACATTGAAACTGAAGTAACGATATACCCCCTTTTCTTCATATTTTATAATTTTGTAAATTTTCCTCTTTTTTATTTTCGTCAAGAATTTTCGGACGAGTCTCCCCCCCCCCCCCCCCCACTTCCAAAAACGATGCTACGTGCCTGATTGAAATAGGAATGCTAGTAAATTTTCATTGTCTAACTGTTAAAAAAAGACCAACATGAACTTGTCTTAGCTGTAGTAAGTAAGCTATCGTTATTAGGACTAATTTAAATGAGTTCTTTTTTTTTTTTATAATTCCAGAGTTCTGCAGAATGATGTCCGAGAGGTGAATACTTTACAAATGAATAAACGGAATCTTAAGTTGCATAGCATAAATTGTTCGAACCGATCAGATGCATGTACCTTGTTCATGCTATAACAATAAAAAAAAATCTTTGTATTGTTTGGTTTTTATTTGCAGCAGCTTCTGTTAGTTTTCATTTCATTTTCATTTACACCATATACTCTTGAGCACAAGTACAATTGATATACTAGGACCTTTTTAAATTCTTAAACAATTACATGTAACTTTAGTGAAAGCTTCCTTGTCCGTTTAAATATCTTACATTGTAAGAAAATAAAAAAAATTCTTGATATTCATTGGCACAAATTAAACAGCTATAAAAAATATTTGTACTACTTTTGTTTCTACAATATACCTTTGTCAAATTATTTTAACTTCAAATTCAAACGACTTAAATTAGAGTTTAAATTTTACAACATCGCAAATACATGTATTTTTGTTAGTACGAATATCTATAATTATCACCACCCTTGTTCGTTGTATTTTTAACTGAAGACCTAGTATCCTGAAATTTCACTAGATGCCAAATGAAAGACAGTATAGTATGTAACTGCTTTTATCAAGTGACAGGCGATGCACCGCATTTAAATTTAAAAATTGATATGCTAGAGGAAATAGTATCTTCTTATGGTTAAAGAAAAGTTCAGTGCAAAATGGGTTCGATTTTTACATAATCGTGTAAATACATATATGGCAGGAATATAACTGCATCGAGCTAAAAATACCTAATATTTTCTAAATCGGAATTAAATACCTAATCCAATGTAAATGCCCGTGTTTCTATTGCTTGACACTGTACTCTGTCCATGATAAACATTATCAATATGAATTGTGATAGCAATAAATTTGTTTAAAAAGCCGGTTCAATGTCTTACAGTGTATATGCAAGTACATCTATGCTTTTTATTACGTTTCCGATATTTAGTCAATTTAAAAGTGTATACATTTCACTAATGAAAAGACACCCAGGTAAATGGATAAAAAAGGTCGAGCGAAAATTTAAATCCCAAACTCAAGGGATTAGTTTGCTAACATGGGCCTGTTGTTAGTGACGTCACCACAATAAAATTCGTTTGTTTGCGGAACATGAAGCCATCCGATAATATAAGACCAGCATGATAAAAAACAGACAGGTTCAATACATTGTGCAAACAATAAAGTGGTAAGTACTCGTAATGATTGAGGATATGTGTATTTTTAACTCAACAACATTTGTTTTGGATACATCCTTTACATGGAAATAAATATTTCAGCAGGCTCTGAATTCGCTGGAAGAGATTTTCAAAGTTAAAAGTCGGTATATGTGGTGTCCATAGGATATAATGAGCTTGAACATTGAAAAACAACAAGGTAAGGGATTTTTTTCCGATGGATTTGATTTTCCTCTCGACCTATAGCTATAAGACTTTTAGTATATTTGTCGCAATATTACTACTCCATTGGGTCGTCCCTGATGTCAAATGATAACGATGCTAATTTTCAGCATGGCATATATACATGTACACACTGAAGATTTAAAATGAAATTGCAAATTTGGTCCCCGTTAAAGAAAAACATAAGGGCATTTGGGCAGAATAGTTTTCTATCTATAATTCACTGGAAAAATATTTCGACCATTTTCATTTTTCGTTTAAAAAAAGGTTTTGTGGGTTCTAAAAGTTGTAACTTACAAATGTTCTCTTGAGAATACCTTTCTCACTGTATGTGTATTCTTTTAAAGAATTGATGATCCTATTTTTCACAAAACAGCGTTGAACAATCGTCTTTTTATAAAAAAGAAAAGAAAAGGATTACACTGAAAATAATATTCATTTGTAGATCCGTTGAATGGTTTCTTTTCTCTGCTTTATTAGAAGCTGAGGAAGTGTTTCGTGATCTGGACAGAGACGGGAACGGTTTTATTGATGAGTCAGAGCTGGCGACAGCCCTCAGGAGAGTAGGCTTAAACCCCTCCCTCAAAGAAATTCAATCGATGATCGGCGAAGTTGACAGTGATGGTAATGGAACTATATTTCTTTGTATTGAAAACTTTCATATCTGCCAGAAATATAATAAGTTTAAAAACCTAAGTAAAACAAATATTTAACTATTTAATGGAAGTAGGTATGATCTGATATGCATTTGACAGAGTATGGTATATAAAAATTAGTATAATTTTTCTATTAGGTTTATTCCATTGATTGTGATAATGAATGCAATGAAATGAAATGTGTAATCTCTAAATATGCATGAATCATGATGTTTGTCTCCTTTGAAGAATATTGCACTATATACAGCTAGTGTACAAAAGTTATAGACAAAATTTTGTTATTTTCATTATTTAATTTAATTCTTTTTGCAGGAAACCGAAAATTAGATTTTGACGAATTTCTACGATATGTAAAACACACTTATAAAGATCCCGATGAAATAAGGTGCAATCTCACAGAGGCATTCAAGGTATTTGATGCAAATAGAGACGGTTTCATTTCTCGAGAGGAACTTAAGGAAGTGCTGACAAAAATGGGTGAGAAACTCTCTGAGAAGGAATTTGATGAAATGGTCCGAGTAGCCGACAGCAACGGAGACGGGAGAATTGATTATGAAGGTAAAAAATATTTATGTCTGCTTGACTTTCTAACCTTATCCAATAAAAAGATCATGAATTCCATTTTAAAAAAATGCAATGATCATTTATTTAAATCAATAAAAAAATGTCAGCGTATCAAATATGATCAAATATGGTGTTAACAATAAAATAGGTTTGGGCAGCGGACAACAATATTTTTAAAAATCTGGATAAAATAACATTAAAATTACAGTTTAATGTGATTTTAAATATACGAGAATATATTCAGAGTTGGTTGTACAGTGAAAAAGAATGAAAAATGGTAAAATGAAAATTTAATAATTTATTTTTAGGTGGATTGACTTTTTCATTAGTAAAAACTTTAACCAATATTTATAATGTTAACACAACTGAATTTATAGTCCATTGTTTTCAGACAGAACTGAAATGACTTTTTAAGTGCCATAATTTCACTGTTTTTCTTTCAGAATATGTCAACATGATGTGTCAATCGACCGAATAGATGGATAGCAATTTTGCAAATTGCAATCAATTTTAACTTCGTCGATTATGAAATGATTTATCATATGGTCTATTTTTTAAAACATTACATATATGGGTATTTTAAATGATTGATCATTTAGTGAATTTGTTTGCATCTGGCCATTCATTGGGTGTTTTAAGCATTGATGGGACAAAATGGTTTCTCAATTGGATCAAGTCATAATTATGAAAGTAAACATTAATTTAATTTTAAATGCATAGCAGTAATGTGTAACAGATTCCTTAAAATCTTTTTTTACACTTCCAATTTACTTCATGCATGTCACTCGTTGTAATATATTTGTATGTACATGTATATATGGACTAGTATAACAATTGTTACCTTTTAATAAACTTCACCCACACTATAACGAATTAAGAACTCATCTTCAAGAACTGTTAGAATTTTTGTTTTAAGTTTTTAAATTGCTTTTGAAATGTTTTTGAATTAATATACATACATTTCTAAATATGTTTGTGAATAAAAAGGATATAAAAATCAATTATTGTCTGTTTTGTTTTTTAAATAATCTTGAATCAATATGACTTTGACCAAACAAAGAAAAAAAAACCGCCACTACACCGAGGCCATTTTGTATAATGCATCTGTATATAAATTATATATTACTTATATCGTACCATATTACATTATTTATCATACATATCATTATAATTATGATTAAAAAGATGATATTGCCAACTATTTCATACAGGTCAATGAAATACTTATGATTCAAATGAAAGTAAGATTTTTTTTTATACATATACATATATTTTCCACCTCATTTTTTCTAGATAACTTTCTATTATAGACAAAGAATTTCTTTTTGAGTTTTAGTGTTTGTAGCACTATACCGAAATCTTAGATGCATTTATATACCACGGTGAGCTTTGGATAAATAGATTCAGAAACACACATTTCCTTTAACTCAATACAATGAGAGGTTAAGTTAATACATATGAAATCAAATAACACGCCATATCAAATCATATATATTAAGATATATTTTGATATATTTTGTCAAATGCATCAGCAAATGAAGAATTTTTCAAAGTTCAGATGGTTGGTACAACCAAAACAAAGAAGCAAAAAAACCCCAACTCATGAACTGATTTTTTTCATTCCAAACCTTTTACTGGCTTCCAAATGATCGCTGTCTGTTCAAGTCGATTGGCTGATTAATGTACACACGGCATTCACCGACACTAACGGTCGAATGTTGGCACATAAGCGGTTCTTATTGTTAGGAGATATTGAATTGGATACTGTTATAAATCAATACGTTTTAAAAAGTAAAGCCTAACATTTAAGAGCTTGGATAGAACACATATTGCTTGCAAACCTTTCAAAAACCTTTAATATGAACAAAACACTTGTTCACACGATCAATATTGAAGCAGAGTTTTTTATTTTACTTTATCTTTGCTATTGAATACATGTACGTTACACATAGAGAGAGATTAAGCGTCCTTGGGCACAGTACACATTGCATATCAAAGCAATTTAAAGGATTTTAAATGATTTGAAAAGCATAATTTTGTTCCTGGTTTTATAGAACCATGGAAAAATTGACAGAAATTATCCGTTCTTAAAGGGATTCATGTAAATTGACATGGAATTGATACGGAGTGCACAGTAGTACTGGTAAGTATGAAACTACGACATTTACGAGTTCCATGCATGTGTAAAACTAAAGGATTTTTATGTATGATGTATCTTTGATTAAGAGTTAATTAAACTGAAAATTTTAACTCTTAGGGTTTATATGATGTTTGGGGCGAATTGAAAAATGAACTTTCGTTTTTGACAAAACTAAATCAACGCAGATAAGAATTACTACATATGTAAACACCACGCTACGGTTGATATGTAAGATACATTTACTTGCTTGCACTTTCAGGATTCAAGAATGGCGATGGATCTGTCAGCCATTTTTTCACCACAATCAGCCAACGGTATTTCTTCTTTCACGTTTTCTTTTACCATTCCAAAGTTAAGATGCTTTGTTATTTTATTTAATACATACCAAATAATCCATTTTTTTTGCAGCTTTGGATTTGGAAGCAAGGAATGTTTTTGATGAATTTGACAAAGATAAAAGTGGAAAAATAAGTGCCCAGGAGTTGGGTACAGCAGTGCGCATGCTTGGTCTGAATCCAACGATGAAGGAATTGCAAAACGTGATAAAGAAAATTGACAAAAATGGTGCGTTTTAAAAGTAGAATAAATTCGTCAATATTATCTTCATGTCATTTTGTAACACTTTGAGGTACGCATTTCCCTTTCAATACTTTAGGATATATATATGTCAATAAATGGATTTATTATCAGTTTATGAACATATGAATGAAAAACATGCAAATGATCCAGTTGCCAGGGTACTCGTTTGACTTCCGATGTTTTTTAGCAATGAATTAATATTATTCATAAATAAAAACACACAAATATTTTTGCTCTCGCAGGTAGCTTGAACTAGCTGGTAGAAAAACGTAAAACGGCTCTTACGACTCAAAATAAGAACTCTGATAACATTTTTTCGTCATTTTGGGCAATAAAACGCTCTTTGAACACGATTATTTTTTCTTCAGATTCTTTATTTCTTTTACAAATGCAAAGGCTAGTACTTTTTTACCAAATAGTTAATATGACCAACATTCCTTTAGCATTAATACTAAATGGTAATGAAATTGGCATTGTGCTAAATTCGGGAAAAATCGCCAATTATACGTAGTGCAGATTACGAATAAACAATTATAACAATCAACGTGGAAATTTTAAATACTATCAATACACACATGTTATATGATTTTTATACTACAGTATTTTTTTTATGTATTTATTTAAGGAAATGGAACGATAGAGTTTGGCGAATTTCTGGCATTTCTCAAAGGGTCTTATAAGAAGAAAGGCGAAGTAACATTTTATTTAAAAAAATACAAATTGAATTTAAAAAGTAATGTTTTTTACTATTATAATGCCAAAAAGTCTTCAAACCGTATTAACGATACATTTGTAAAGTTGTCGATATTTAACCGTCCTGAATAAGTGTAATCAGCTTGTTATGATAAATCTAAAACATATACAAACCAATTGTGCTTTTAGGATTCGAAAGCAAAGATGGCCCTGTCAGATTATGTTTCAACCCAATCAACCAATGGTATTTTCTGCTCTTACTTCACCATTTCGCCTTAGGATATATTGAGTCAGACTAATGTTAATTTTTGTACAATATTTGTTTCTTGAAGCATTGATCATAGAAGCAAAAAGTGCCTTTGATAAAATTGATCAAGACAAAAACGGAGAAATTAGTGTTCAGGAGTTAGGTACAGCACTGCGTTTGCTTGGACTGAGTCCTACGAGGGAGGAAGTACAGACCATGATGATTGGAATTGACAAAAAAGGTGCGTTTGGAAATGAAATTAAAAGGGTTAACTCAAAAGGAAGAATAATGTGCTGAAACGTTTATTGCAAATACTATTTTTTAATCGGCTTCGGTCTTTCACAGCTATGTCCATATAAGGCTTCCGGCAAATTTTACTAAGTGCGCACACATTGTGCCTTGCACTATATCATTTACTATGCAACGACGTCCTCATGTAAGTCTTTGATTACATGTAGATTACTAGAACGTTATTCGAATGCGTTTGCCTTGAACTCAGAAAGTAGAACATTCATACAGTGACATACATAATGAATCAAATTACGCTTTTCTTTACCTATGCGTAAGAATATAAATCGGAAATACAATGCGGTTGCTAAAAGTAAAGCTTACTCATGTCTTGCTATTTGGGAAATCAACAAAACTGTGCGATGTATTTTATTTATCTTGTTTATTGCATATACGTTAGTGCTTTAGCATAACATTAACATCCGATGATATAAACTACCGATTATTCCATTGAAATACTTATAGTTTTGTGACCAATAGTGATTCTTGTGCATTTAAATATAGATATGAATGCCAACATACACTATGTACCAATAAAATCAATTTCACATTTAGTATCATATGATCAATAGTGAATTTATTGCCAAAAAGATTTTGTTGTCAATTATCTTGAGCCGTTTCTTCAATACTGTACAATCCAATTCCATACATCCATAGTAATAATATTCCCTCATTTTGCGTTCCATATGCCTAAAAAGTAGACAAGGATATACATATAACGCACATTTATGTTTAGGTGTCCTCATATTTCCTGACCGTGTAATTTTTCAAACCCCAGAAGTTTTGTTTTAATTTGGCAGGTCAGAAAGTATAATCATTCTAGTGCACGTGTACATATAATGCATTTGCGTTATGGCCATTTATGTGACTGGATAGTTGAAATAATTCAAGTGCTATATGAAATTCTATATACGATATTATATATTATAGTTATGTTGAGTGATTATTCATTTACCGAACGATAACAATTATAACTACATGTAATGACATGTTTTTGTTCATGATTAAACCTCTCAAACAAATTTTTCTTGCAAAATTTAAGTTTGTTTGCAGCTTAAAAAAGCAAAGCCTTGTCAAATGATTAAAGTAGTATACAAGCAATGATGCACATCTAACAAAACTTTGAATGACTTTTGTGGTAATATTTGCAACTGTTCAAAAGGTTTACTACCGGCAAAAAGAACCGAATTTATCTTAAGATAACATTTTCAAAATGATAATTCTTATTCATTTAAAAGGAGATGGATTGATAAAGTTTGACGAATTCCTGGGTTTCCTCAGACGATCTCACAGAAATCTAGATAAAGTAAATGATATAGAAATGTTTCTCAAGTATGCTATAATATATGAAATGAATTATATTTTTAAGAAATCAGTTAATACTCATTAAATATCATGAATACAATTATTCTGTAAATATGAACACATCTAAAACTTACTTTTATCATACATATTGCTATTGTACTTCCAGGAATCAAGTATGCCAATGGATTTGTCAAACATTTGTTCATCCAAAAATGCCAAAGGTATTTTATCCTATTCTTTCTTAATTTCGCTGTTACCATCTTTATTGTAATAACGTTTATATGATTTTTTTTTATTTGCACTTCGATTCCAAATCATATGTTTTGTAGCTTTGGTCGTTGAAGCTAAGAGTGTTTTTCGTGAATTCGACAAGGACAAAAACGGGGTAATAAGTGCACAAGAGCTGGGTACGGCATTGCGCATGCTTGGTCTGAATCCAACGATGAAAGAAGTGCAAAACATGATAAACGAAATTGACCAAAATGGTGCGTTTTCAACTTTAAACTTACCTATATATTTTTTTAATTGTTTTATAAATTATCAAGGATTCAAGTGTTCGGGGTTTTTTTTAATCCTCATTATTTAACTGAGCTGTATGGTTGAGGTGTTACAGGTTTATAAAACGTTTTTAATTTAAAGAATACGGGAAATATGATTGCATTTAATTTTAGATAGATAAATTCATAAATACTCTATATATAGGAGATGGAATGATAGATTTTGATGAATTCTTGGCGTTCCTTAAACGGTCTTACAAAGAGCCGGACGAGGTGAAGATGGAATTAAAGAAAGCATTTCAAGTCTTTGATCTTAACAACGATGGTTTCATATCCAGAGCCGAGCTACAATCAGTTTTGACAAAAATGGGCGAAAAACTGACAGAGAAGGAAGTTGATGAAATGATGGAAAAGGCAGATAAAAATGGGGACGGAAAAATAGATTACGAAGGTAAGCGATGTTTTAAAGTCTTATAGAAAACAATATTTTCATTGTTTTAATTAATCTAATCTAACCTATCCTACTATCTATCTATCTATCTATCTATCTATCTATCTATCTATCTATCTATCTATCTATCTATCTATCTATCTATTCTGAAACTTTTATTATACCTGAAATGAGGAAGCTACAATTTTATCGTCAGATATTTCGGTAACTGGGATTAAAGTTCTAAAAGTTTTTTTAGTATGTCCTGGAATTCTACATTTTGGTATAAAATGTTACTGTAAGTAATTATCTACGCTACTTCTAACAGCGTGCATAGAAAAAACATCAACGGATGGTTTTCATACACTAGTAATTCCATTAAATTTATTTTGATTTAAATAAATGACCATATATTTTACCCTGAACTGACATTTTTATATAAATATTTATAATAATAATTATGATTAAAGTATCACTTATGATACCTTCAACTGATATGTTCATAGAATTCTGTTAAATTCATTCAAGTTTTTAAATCAAAGTCATTGTAACGTTAAAACAAATATTAAGTTATATGGTTTGTTGCATTCTTGTTTCTTGATAGCTGCTTTTGGTTGAGTATTTCCAGAATGTTTTCTCTAACTCCCATTTTTGGTTTTCAGAATATGTAGATACTATGTATCCAAAAGGATAGAAAAAATTCAAACGTATCATTCCAAGAAGAGATTCGGGCATACTAAGTATGATATATAACCATTTTGATGACGTCACATTTAAATGTCAAAGTACAGTCTCACCAACCGCCTGACTTGTTGATAATCATCAACTCTAATAATATATAATTAGACCTTTAATCAAGTTCTTTTATGTTGTATATGATTTATAGAAGTTTATATTGCATCAAAATATGAATAAATGATTATGATAAGATTGCGAAGTAAATGATTTGAGTAGTGTTATCTGTAAATGAATGATGTTTGGTTTGTAGATTTTTGGACGCCTTAAATTGATATGTGTTCATGTCATAAGAATATTTTGGTTACGTAAATTCGTTTAAAATATTTGCTTCTCAGCTTTTCGTAACAAATAAATGTGAGATTTGTCGCTTAAATCCTTAAAATTGATGCTCAATTATTTAAGGAAGAATAAGATCAACCTTTGTTCAGCAAGATGTTTTTTCGATACTTGGATCTATAATGATTGGCAATGGCAATTCCCGAAAAATAACGTAAATTAAATTGCAAGTCAAAACAAAACGCTATATTTTACCTATCATAGTGATTTGTCACACTTGCTTCAAATTTTCGGATATGCTTCAATATAAAAAATCGCAATGTTTAATGATGTTAAATCGTGTCATTGAGTTTATTTATGTATTACTGTCACATGTCTAATTCATTACTATAGTTGAATTGATCATATTGACAAATTAATTTTAATCGATAAAAACTTTTTCAAAGCACATCCTTGTGTAAAAATGATTCATTATTCAATTAAAATGCGTTTGACATATTTTTCACATTCAAATGTCGCGAAAACACGTGTAATTAGACTTCACGATCAATGCGATCACACTGACTTTAGTAACGATGTAAGGAACTTTAAACATGGGAGATTTAAAGTAGACTACATATTTCCCGGCTTTTAAATACGCCAAAGTAGAGCAGTCCTAATATTTATCGTTCTTTCAATCCATAACACAAATTGATAAGGAAAACAATTGCTCATAATAGAGCTGGTAGGCATTATATACTAGTAAATGATAGCAGGTTGTGTGTAAAAAAAAGTTAAATGATGAAGGAACCGACGTTTTCTATGCAATTTATATAGACTAAACAACTCGACCGGACGCGTTAACTTTGAAAGTTTAATGAGGATTCTAAGAATAGAACTGTAAGTATTTGGTTATGTTCATAACTTTCAATTTAACAAACGTTAAAGCATTAGTTTTCAAAAATAAACTTTAATTTAACACTGAACTCACTAAAAATGCAAACTCTGCAGTAGATATACTGATTGTATTTTCAGGATTCAAAAATGTCGCTGGATCTGTCAGATATTTCTTCGCACCAATCAGCTACAGGTTTTGACCCTATGTGTTTACATGTTCTTTGTAAGTTAGCATGGTAAACTGAATTTTACAAATCTTTAAAGTTATTATTTCTTTTTTGTTTGGCGCAGCCTTGATTGCAGAAGCAAAGAGTGTCTTTGATGAATTTGACAAGGACAGCAGTGGGGAAATAAGCGCCCAGGAACTGGGAACAGCATTGCGTTTGCTTGGTCTGAATCCGACAGCAAAGGAAATTTTAGACATGATAAATGAAATCGACAAAAACGGTAGGTAAAGATAGCGCATTTTGAAAAAAAGGTCAATAATTCAATATCGCTCAGAATTTGTATAAGATTTGTTGTCTCAATTAAGTGCACGTACACTTGTGTATTAAAAGGCATGTGCATAGATACCAGTGGACTATATAAAGAAAAGAGATTAAATACTCTTTGAGGGGAATGATTTTATTCCCTACTACACATGTTTTAATACTTTGTTCGACCTGACTAAGATTTAAGATAAGGCTTTAAATTTGTGGATTTAAATGTTTTGAGTAGACCTGTAGATGGTGTACCTATACATATAAGCAACATATACTAATATTGACATTGTACTTTAATGCTTTGTTGCGTCAGCCCCCCCACCCCCGGGAAAAAAATCTTTAAATAACTTTTTACTCTTAAGTTCCATTTAGAATAAGTTTTTAATGGAATTTAAATGTTGTTACAATATTCTTTTTTTATTTCAAGGAAATGGAATGATAGAGTTTGATGAATTCATGGCATTCTTAAAGAAATCTTACAAAAAGCCAGATGAAGTCAAATCAGATTTAAAGAAAGCCTTCCAAGTCTTTGACTTGAACGGGGATGGCTTTATATCTAGAGAAGAATTACAAAAAGTTCTGACAAAGATGGGTGAAAAACTGACAGAGAAGGAAGTTGATGAAATGATGAAAAAAGCAGACAAAAACGGGGACGGAAAAATAGATTACGATGGTAAGCATTTTTTTGGTGAAATTAATAGAAACTTTCGATTATTTTGATAAATGTAATTGTAATTGATACTTGTTTTTTTTTTTAGAATATGTTGACATGATGTATCCACATGGATCATAGGAACATACCATTGCATGGATCTACGTAATATTTAACATGTTACTATATGTCTTTCAAAGAGCAGCTGTTGTATTTCTTTAATTAACAATTTCTTCAATTTGTACTATTTTATTTGTGAGATAAAAAATCTCAATTCATTTTGACAATGTTTATGATGAAAATGGTCTATCAATGTATGAAATGAAGTCCATTTTGTGAGACTGAGTAGATATGAATGCCAAAAAGAAGCTAACGATTTTAAAAATTAAAATACAAATGGAGAAACAGTTTAATCAAAATTGTCAGTTGTTTGCAATAATGATATGCAATGTACTTGTAAAATATAAATATTTGTGTTATTGTTATTGATTTAATAATGAGTATCTGTTTGACAAAACAGTAGGATATGTTGTTTAATGCGAAAACATTTAATTTGTGAGATAACTTTAATGACTAAGCACAGATCAGGTATATTTATCTTAAAGTATTATATATATATATATATATATATATATATATATATATATATATATATATATATATATATATATATGTTCTTAAAACGCGTTTTAGAACTTTCTTTGGAAATCTTTTTCTGTGAAATGTTATAAAAAAAAAATACGTAGCTTTTAATTTATGTTTACCAAAAATAATTGAGGATGTTGTTTGATAAGTTTTGATATTTTTCGTTTATTTTGAATCATATAAAATAAATTCAAAAACCTTGAAAAACATTTTTTTATTCAGTCATTCAATGTATTAAAGATTTCGCCATCAAAAATATCTTGTTCTTAAGAAAGATAAACCAGATGTTTGCTTGATTTTTTAACATAAATGTAACTGTGTTGTCTCTCTTGACACACTTTACAACCAATTAGTAGAGGAAACTAAAAATGTAGTTGTTTTGCCAGCAAATTGTGTGTAGAACACTTTAAATGACCAGCGACACAAAGTATTATTTATTATTGGACTTTTGATACAGTCCATCACTTTTTCAGGAAAGGATAAATTATGTTAAATCAATGAAACAAACCTTAAATTACATGAAACTTTTTTTTAAAAATCTTTAAATTAAAAAAAGAAGCTGCTTCATAATTTCCTTTGACTAATAATTTAATTCTTCACACTCTTTATGGTGCAAACAATCACTGTTAAAGAAAGTCAATGTGTTATTTTAATACTTGTTGCAATATGTACAAATGTACTAGAAGGTCATTAATGTAGATTAATCGGTGGATAGACGTATTAATTAATAGCTATTGAAATTTAAATTTTCAACCTTTAAGTTACAGTAACTGTTGTACATGTATCTTATTTGTTTAATACTATAGGCTGCTTATGCTAAGAAATACATTTATGTATAATCTGATGAATTGCTATTTTTGAATTTTGATATTGAATTTTTACTACAAGAAAGCTTGTTTTATTGCTTCCTATTCAATTCAATCAGTTTTAAATTGTAAAATCTACAGTATTTTTATTTGACTAATTGGAAGAGCGCAGATACATTATTAATTTTTGGTGACAACTAGCATGAAAAATCACATTTCCCCGTTTGTTATGGTTGATTATATCCCTCTATTTTCATAACCATATGAAGCAGAATTTGTTCATAAACTTGCACGTGAAAAAGTAAAACACTCGCCGTCTTCAACTCAAACTCCAGGTATTTCAACGACGTATTATCAATTAATAGTTGTTACTTCCATTCTTACGTCGACTCAAATAATGTAGTAAAATAAAAGAAAGATATATATATATATATATATATATATATATATATATATATATATATATATATATATATATATATATATATTTATATTTTTTTCCCCCAGACAAATTCGGGAAATAAAACACAAGATGTGATTTTAACTTAGTTAATTTTTGAATTGTTTTACGTCGTCACTTTCGGTTTCGTTTTATTGCTCATTTTGTAAATTTTTAGAATTTGTTTAGTGCAGAAGTGTATGAAGCAGTAGATTATAGTTTGAATTAAAAAGTCCTTTCCAACAAAAGCAAGAAAAAGAGGCTGAATAGACATTATTCTCATTTACAATAAGCTTAGCTTGAATATACATTATTTGTGTTAACATTGAATCATAAATATTGGCAGTATATATTTTTTTTTTGCTCATCGAGAAATGAAACTTAAACCCGCATCGCATACTTTTTAATGAAAGCTTTTATAAAGTTCACGATGCGTATTTTAGATTCATTTCTCGATTAACAAAAAAACAAAACAAAACAAAAAACATAGAGTCAATCCTATAATAAATCGTTTGTATAGATTTTGTATTCATTAACTTTTGAACCAATAAGTTGGCTATTATAGTTGACCATATCAGTTCAAACACGGAGCAGACCTAAATTGTTCCAACTGTTAATATTTGTCAACACCTGTAACGAACACGATTCGGAAAACAAGACCAACTATTTCAGCGCTGTCTTACTGTGAAATGCAACAAAACTAAACACAAGGTACACACTTTATCAAATCTGTACAATCGATTGTTATTAAAAAACCCTTAAGTTATTCCCCTTTTTAAGAAGAATATCAAAGCTGTATTGTTTATTATACTAGTCTTATGTTAGTAACATATATAAATAAACATAAATAATAATCAAAATTTTTGTTACATATACACCAATTTAACAATTAAATAGAACATATTTGACCAATCACTATGCTTTATTTAGGGTTAACTATTAGTAAATACGTCGATAGTAATTTGATTATGAAGGACTAAACAGTAGACAAAAGAGTATATGTATAAACAATCAAATAAAAATCAATCTAAAGTTATACAGCAATACATAAAGTTAGATTAAGTCTTAGATAAAGTTGATAAGAAATTAATGTAACTCTTCAACATAATGCACATGTAAGTACATAGATAAAAAACACTCTTTTGATGACACAAAAAATGATTGACTTCTATGATGATCCATTCCAGGAAAAGTTTGTCTATTCTCCTAGAGCGGTGAATATGGCGTTCATGGCATTTATTATTTACTTTTAAGTGGTTTAATTATTTGTCGCTTAACAGAAACTCTCTGCCAATCTTCTGTAAGAGGTATTTAAAGCAAAAAATAAAACATGTAATCCATTCGCAAATAGTTACCATCACACAACACTTTTGTTTGTAAACGGCATCTGTGGCATTATATATATATATATATATATATATATATATATATATATATATATATATATATATATATATATATATATATATATATATATATATACCTTTGTAAGAAATTTGTCGTGATATTGGTCACTTTGTAGAATTTTTCCCCTCGTTTTTTAAACATCAACGATACAGTTTTAAATAAGTTTCTGGTCTTGATAGTTTTCAGGGGTTTTTTTCTCTAGCGGTATTTATGATTATTTGTATTGACATAACATGAAATATACAAATAATCCTGATAGTGGTCACATCCAAGAGATAAATAGTGGCACTTCATAAAGAGATTTTCGTCATTTGTGTCCATCAAATTTTAAATGTAAAAAAAAAATAAAATGTCTATAATAAAAAAAAAACTGGACAAATCAATAAATGATTTGTGATTAAAACTAAAATAGCATGCAAATAAAACAAGAGGTCCAGGGGCCAGATCGCTCACCTGAGCAGCAAAAGCCAACAAAAAGCTTAATATTGTTATTAGAGTACCATATCGGATATATTTAGACAAACTAGTAAAGTATATTTTGACTTTCAAAGCCACTCAACCTTTTATTTAAGTTGATCATTAAGCTCTAATTGTTTTTTTTCAGTTCTAGAAAATAATTTTTTAAAGATTTTTCTTTATTTATTCCTGTGTAAAAAATTTGCCCCTGTGCCATTAGGGCCCCATCCTACATGTACCATGGGGATCATAATTTGAATAATATTAAATCTACACGCATTAAGAACGTTCAACAAAATTCACTGCTTTTATGGCGTATTGGATAGAAGACTTGTCTATACATTTCTATGTAAAAAAAAATTGACTTCCTCCGTTGTGTTTCAACCCTACCTCTGTGGATTTATATTACAAAAAATGAATTTACACTAACTCTACTAAATTACAGCTGTTTTGAACAAAATTGTTCTTAAGAAGAAGATGTTTTATTAATGCCAGAAACTATTCAAAAATTCAAAATTATATTCCCTTTTAAGGAGGGTTTGGCTCTTCATGTGACAAAATTGAATCCTCTTTACCCAATAATAATTTTTGTAAAGTTTAGTTGTAGTTTGTGCAGTGCCATTAGAGAAAAAAAATGTGAAAAGTTACATTACAGCGACAAGAACATAGAACAAATTTTGGTTTGAAAAGCTCAGTTAAACCTTTGGCATAGTTGATCTAAAAAACAGGTTGGTTTTTAACTTTATAACAATGGCTATCTTAAGTTTGCATGAACATTCATTAATCAAATTGAAATTAAAATATACTGCTTAATTTGTTAATCACAAACATTTCAACTTTGAAAAAAATGTTCATGTCCCCATAATTTTCTTTAATTAATAACTATTTTAGAGTGACATGCATTAATACGATATCCTTAGTTCTTATTTAACTATTTATTTATTTCATATATATATATATATATATATATATATATATATATATATATATATATATATATATATATATATATATATATATATATATATATATATACATAAACCCTTGTTTGGATATCCAAAAGTTTGAAATACACAGGCGTCATTATTACATTCCATGTGAATTACACACATGTCAATTTCAGCTGTATATGTTGAGCAAAGTGACAAAAACGTGTAATTTTGAGAGCACACTAGATTTATACAGAAACATTTACAACCTGTCAATATCCAAGCTACATGTATCTCCATTCTACGGCTGTTGTTTAGTTGGAAATGGACTCCCCATCAGGACGGTGTGGGTTTTTTCTACAACAAGTCATCAGTTAGCTGTTAATTAATAGATATCATGCAATGTACTAATATGATAGAAATATATTTTAAGAATATATTAAAATGAAAAAGTTTTAACTAGTCTTGTTATATCTGCACATGCTTTTACATTGTTTTAATTACATTATTATATCTGTATTTGATTTTAATCAAATTATTATATCTGCATATATTTTTGATTACATTAGTATATCTGACCATGCTTTTAAGTAAATTAATTCAAATAACATCTGACAAAACATTGATTACACATAAATGTCACTATCTATCTATCTATCTATCTATCTATCTATCTATCTATCTATCTATCTATCTATCTATCTATCTATCTATCTATCTATCTACTGGTGTATTTGAGGTAATCAATTACAATGACCTGTTACTGATTTTTAATTAGCTTAAAACAACAGCATTAGAATGGAGGAACATTGAAAAAAAATACCATAGATAAAAGTCTCGTACGTGTATCTTATTGATTTATAATTAATACTGACTGTGTGCCGTAGTTATCTATATTTAATCAATGTTGATGATAATGACTCAGAATTATCGGTCAGAGCGTCCTGTCTGGATATATACTTGTAGACAAATATCTTGTTGCCCTCTGATCCGACCCAGAGCCGGTGAGTGTTGGCTTCATAACTAAGGCAACATGGTTCACCCATCTCTTGTGATTCTGTCAGTATATGTGACAGGAACTGATCGTCCCTGTCATTCATCTGTACTGTTTTAGTTCTATTATCACACACCAGGATGTGTGACAGCGCGTCAGTACAGATTCCCAATGGCCATAGTCCTGATCCTGATGGATGTCCTGTGTAGGATAAACGATGTCTTCCTCCGCATTCTGTCACCACTACAGCACCAGAGAAGTCAGACACTGCGACATCCCCATTGTTGTTCTCTGTTATATAGATAGGTAGACTATACAGTCCCAGTCCTATATGTCATGTTGCATAGTGAGTGTCAGTTGTCCACTCTGGTTGTACCGGGTTACCTTGCCTGTCTCTGGTTTCTTTCCATACATCCCAATCAGTAAATCCCCAGTGGACGGGGACCAGCACACGCACTGTGGTACCCACGTATAGTCTTTTCTCTCTATAGATTTGGTGGTTGTTTTCATATCCTTTGACAGTTTGTTGATGTTCTATTTTATATCTATATTAATCTGTTCACTCTCATTGTTCACTGTGTGTGATCCTGTATATAAATGACTACATAAATCCTCCACACGATGTAGAGGGACACCTGTTGTGTTTGTCAAGATGAGATTGTTTCTTTCACTGACCCAGACCCGGTCTGATGTCACACAGGACATTTGAAAACAGCCATAAACACCTGTCACTGTGAGAGAGTGAAGTAACTCGGGGGGGGGGGGGACATCAGTTTCAGCAGACACTCGTTTCCTTGCTGTGTTTGTTCTGTCTCTGTGGTTTGAATTTTATTCAGTGACTTCATCGCATCAGCAGCGGCTGGATTCTGATCTGCAAACACCATAAATACACAGTCTATCATATTATGTTATATGAAGTGTAAAATATACAGTTTTATTTTATATCTTAATTGAAGTATCAATTACTTCATTCAATAGACTTTTTACAATATTCTGCTATTCAATACTAAACAATGATGTACTATACGGTCAAATATATATAAGACTTTTTAACGACTTTACTTGCTTATTAACTTATTCTCCTAATGTACATATTGTATTACAATTCATGAATGTGTTTGAATTCACAATGATTAATTCTTTCGCGATGTCAGATTTTGACACATAAAAACTATCATCCAAAAAAAATGTTTTGCCATTCTTGTTCACTTACAAATGTCAGCAACAAAGCATGCAATTTATCTGTATCACAACAAATGGTTCCTTTTTATGCAAAAAGTAATGATACTGATTCCGACTTACCTGTCAGAGCGTCCTGTCTGGTGATATACCTGTATATAACCACCGTACTGTCAAATGATCCGTGTTGACATCATAACTAAGGCTGTGTGGTGAGGATATCCCGATGGTCTTATCAGTAGATGTGACAGGAACGGTTCTATCATCACACACCAGGATGTGTGACAGCGCGTCAGTACAGATTCCACGTGGATATAGTCGTGGTCCTAATGGATGTCCTGTGTAGGAGAAAAGATGTCTTCCTACATGGTCTGTCACCACTACAGCACCACAGAAAAAGTCAATGTCAGAGTCAGACACCCCGACATCCCCATTGTTGTTCTCTGTTAGATAGCAAGGTTCATTATACAGTTCCAGTCCTGTGTTGTCGTGTTGTATGGTTTGTATTAGTTGTCCAATCTGGTCGTACCGGTTTACCTTGCCTGTCTCTGTATCATTATTATACATCCCGACCATAAGATCCCCAGTGGACGGGGACCAGAACACACATCGTGGTTTCCATGTAGAGTCTCTATAAATGTGGTGGTTGTTTTCATATCGTTTGACAGTTTGTTGATGTTATACATAATTCATATCCATATAAATAAGTTCATTATCTTTTTTTACTGTGTGCGATCCATTACTGCATGAATCCTCCACACGATGTAGAGGGACACCTGTTGTGTTTGTCAAGGTGAGATTGTTTCTATCACTGACCCAGACCCGGTCTGATGTCACACAGGAAATGTGATGACAAAGAACAACACCTGACATTGTGAAGGATTGGTGGAACTCGGCACCAGACATCAGTTTCAACAGACTTTGGTTTCCTACGCGTTGGTTTCCTCTATCTGTGATCTGATTTGCACTCAGTGACTCTATCACATCCTCTTTGTTGAGTGACTCAGTCATGGAGAGCTGGCTGGTGTGGAGTGTAAGATGTATCGGGGGGGGGGGGGGGTGTGCTGTCTTTATAGATGAGAGGAATTGAAGCGCACTGAATGTGAATGCTGGCTGTTCATATATGTGTACATATCTCTGTAGGCTGACATTATGTTTGATCATTTCTATCTTCTGTTTTAAACATCTGTGTTTGAAATTAAAGGGACATGGTCACGATTTTGGTCAAATTTTATTTTTCTGCTTTTATTATTTATAATGATTTTAATATTATTTACAATTTACAATGCCCCTTTAAAGCCACAAAACACATTGTTCAATAGATCATATAGTACATCATCAATGATGTTCCTCAGGATGTGGGCCTTTGTTAACATCTCTGATTGCAAGCGGGAGAAATCTGTGTGACAGGTTTTGAAATCAGATTTGATTCATGGCAGGAGAACAGGGGATCTATTCACAAAAAATCGTACGTTTAATCGCAGACGTAAGTTTGACGTAAGATTTTTTCGAAAGATTTTGCTTATTCACAAAATATCGTACGTATGACGTTACGTCAAAAAACAGTCGTAAGTTTACGTCTACTATTGGGTTGACGTAAGTCTATAATTGATATGTTTATAGTTGAGTTATGGCAGTTGTACCTTCTTTTTGTCATAAGTAAAATTAAGAGAAGAAACTCCTATTTGATAACGCGCTATGGTTTGCCATGAAAAAACAGTGCCGGAGATCCTTTTGTATACCGTATTGCAAAATATGTTAATGGTAGTTAAAATTTATATTTCTTAATCTTATTTGAAGCTCAATTATAATCATTCAAGTATATAATCCAAAATCACCATTAAAAACCTAACACATATTGGAAAAGATATATGTTACGCGACAGCAATGCCGGTGTAACGACGAAAAGTGACCCCAATAGAATATTGACGGGGGTCATTTTTCTACGTAGAAAAATGACCCACTTCGTTGTAGAATACTTGGATTACATCATAGGAATTATGGCCTGTGGGTCATTATTCTCCGTAAAAGTTGTAGAAAAATGGTGTTGGTGCTGGGCCGGCGGAGGGGGGGTGAGGGATTGCCTGTTTTATACTAAATTGTTCGAAAAACCAGCTTGAGTACGCTTTTCCGATCACCTGTTATTGCTTATCATCGTTATCTTAGTCTGTTATTTAATTTTTCAAATTAAAAATGAAAGATATAGTCACGTTTAGTTAATTAAAGTACATTGATTAAAAAATGTTTCCCTCACATTAAATCAAGGCAACAGAAGAAAAAGACGTACCTTAGAGAAATAGATAGTTAAAACAGGTGCAAATCTAGGAGAAAAAAAAATTAAAAGGTTAGGGGAGTTGGGGGGGGGGAATGACATATGTTTACATTGTCAAACCATGACTGAAAAGGTATGATATCAATCTGAATGAATAAAAAACACGCCCTTATTGTATGCATAAAAAAACCAGAAAGGTAAAAATGGGTGGGTGAGGGGGATCCGAGGGATAATTATATTTGCCAAAGGGGGGGGGGCTCTATGCCTATTATCGGTCAATTTGATGAGTGAACTTAAAACGTTTGAATTCCCCCACTCCTTAAATCCACGATTGCATGCATCATCCCATTTTGATTTTTCTAAGAACAATTATTTTTTTGCTACAACAGGTTTACTAAGAAGATTATATGTTAGACAAATACAGTGCTTGATATAATATAATAATACAGTCAATATAAACGTCACAAATTCCAAAACTTCGAATTTAGAATTGAACAAAAGAAACAAAATATTTTACAGATAATTCTGTGTGAGTTTGAAATCGATCACTATCGTAATCAAAATTAAAATGTACTTGCAAACTTTGGTATATAACAGTGATAGCAAATCGCAAAGTAACAATGACACTAAAAAGGGCCTTACATTGACTTTGACTCCTATTGAATATAACCACGGTACTTACATGTATAAACGACATCTGAATCTAGCAATTAATATCGGCATATTCTGACTTAACATTAAACTCTCCTTTGATTTAGCAAACACATGTAAGTGTTCCAGGCTTTTATACTCAATCTAGAATATCTAGAAAAAAACAGCGGTTATTTTATTAATATTCTTGAAAAAGTGAACTCTTAACTGAGTGTTAATAAAGTATATCATCTATTGAGATATGTTTGCCGATAAGTAAAAAATTAAGTCATCGTCAACATGTTGCATACAGAAAGTCCGGAAGGGAAATCCTTTACAGTTTACTTGAGGCAAAATGTATGATCTGTCAGGTAAAAAGCATTCGGTCTAATACATACATGTATAATGTTTAATAATTTGAACAATATTTCATTATGTGAAATATTACATGTATATACTGTTAACGTAATTACATTTGGCTGTGTATTCTATTTAGCGTTTTTGGCGGAATGCAGCTTCCGCTAAATCAAGTACATCGCTAAATGTCGTACATATATGTAAAAGAATAGTCACATTCAGGAATACACTAATTCAAATCTACACCGACTTGTTCATAAACTAATTTCCGCCAAATATCTTACACGCCAAATATAATACGTTTACAGTAGCATAATATAATGTCATTTGTGAATCACTGCAAAATTGCATCCTCCAATAACTTGTTTCAGCGATGCGTTAATCGTTACCTTTTGATCAGAATTAAGTTTCTTGCATGTGTTGTTTGTAAATTAAGGAAACAAGTTTTCTCCTATGGGGGAAAATTTGATATAAGAATTTGAACAAAGCACACCAGTTTGCGACCTTTCGTGTTTGTTGGAATACACTAACTGGTCTCTGCAATTATTTTTTTCTCAAGTAGAAACTTTTTGATGTTGTTTTTAAGCGAAGTCAAAATTTGATGGGCCAGTTTTCAGCGTGTGGGGGTCGTAGATATACAGGTCTGGAATGGTTTTCTACTGTAGAAAAAGGACCCTACTTGTCATAGAATACTGACCCTGGGTCAGTTTTCTCCGTAGAAATTTGACCCCCGGGTCAGTATTCTACAGGGGCACTTTTCGTCGTTACACCGGGTATATCGAATCAGTATTAGTTGAAACTACGATTATTATTTGATACTATAGGCGTTTTCTTTTATTCCTACAAATGTACAGTTAATCAGTTAAACAGTAGTCATATGCATACACACTAAATAGATATCAGTATGTAATTTAATCAACGTACTACATATCATTCATGGATCGGGGGGGGGGGGGGTCCGTCTGGTCCCCCTTAAAAATTTAATTATTTTTGGTAGACCCAGCCTTTAAGAAATTGTCAAACTTTTTTTTTTGAAACAAGTTTTAAACTTATTAAAAAGACCGAAATATTTATACCTTTGCACGTTGGTTTTCCTATTGTGAGCTTCAGCTCACGACAAGATCCAAATATTCAACCGCCAAATATTAATACAATGAAGCATGATCTCAAGAGTTATTGAATTATGCACAAAAATTCATCATGTAACATGTAGGTCATATTTTAACAAGAGGAAAGCTGTCAATGTGACAGCAAACCGGGTTTTCTTTTGTGTGAACAGCATTTGCCAGAACGACAGACACACAAGGGTAAAACAGTATCACCCCTCTCCTTCGGGGGGGGGGGGGGGGGGCTTTGGTTTGTGAGATCATGACCTTTAACCTAGTTTTGTTTTTTAAAGCAGGAGACCTAAAGATGCTGTCGTGCAAGTGCCATACCCCTTAGATGGAACTGTTTGGGTTCTCAACACATGCATGCCTTTGAACACTCTAGTTCCATATTCATATTAAAAAGGAAAGATTTTATTTTCTTATTTTATCATTTATTGCACATACCTACATACCTTAAATAAAGAGGTGCTGTAATTTGTGGTCACTCCAATAGCATTCTAACAGTCCATATTCATAATTTTGGGGCTTAGTAATATAAGAGTGATCAATGCAGGAATGGTAGTCTGTTGTCTCCCGAGAGTGAACTGATTCAAGCTGAAGATTATTCGTAGTAGAAAGGAGTTTTTTAAGCTGCAGTGTTTGTTTCAACTGGTCAATATTGAAGTCACCAATCAAAACATTGGTGTTCACAGGTGAGATTATAGAGTTAAGTTTTTCACATATGGTGTCAATATTAGCAGTTGGATGGCAATACACACATGTAATTACCAAAGGTTTATCTGAATTCTGTAGAGTAATCTTTATTCCTTCCATTCCCTTTGCCTGAATGAACTGATAATTGTCAATAGATTTGTCATTTTTTATGTAGACAAATATTCCACAATGTGGTCTATGAGGAGTTTGTTGATTGGAATAGAATTCAATAGAATGAAATCCCTGAAGTCTGTAATATTCCAAAGGATCACAGCGCTGAGCCCATGTCTCCAGTATAAAGATGAAATCTATTTGTTGGAGGCGAGCATCATTTCTGTACTCATCAATATGTTTGTGAAGTGATCTGGCATTGTGGCACACAATTGAGATGTTTGACTTTGTGGAAGGCAACTGCTTATAAACTATTTGACAATGACTTCGGAGTCTGGATATTTCAGCGCTTACTGTCTTGTCTATAGTAATTTTCTTGTGATCAAAATCTAAAAGATGGAGTCCTTGCAAAGATGTAACTCGACTCAAAGCTACATAAACCATGTGGCTTTGGATACGCCCCTTAAATGATATAACTGCATTTGACAGAGAAATTCCTTGACATTTGTGAACAGTAGATGCTGCTGCAGGTTTTAATGGAAACTGTTTTCTCATAACATGTACAGTTTTAAACTTTCCAACTTGAAACTGTCTGGTAAGGAAATGAACCGGCGTCCAAGTAGGGTTAATGTTGCTTTTATAAAGGTGTCTGTATTCCTTTCTGGCATCTGATCCAATGTCTTCTTGGTCAGAGAATAAAACCCAGAGCAGTATGGGTTTATTGTTAGAAAGCTCCACATGCATGAGTTGGCAAGATGCTCCATTTGTTAAACCATCTTTTATGTCCACATTTTGTATCATCATGTAATGAGCACTAACTTTAAGTTGCAATTCTGTCAGCAAATTCTGGGTTTTTTTGTGGAGGTTGACTTTTAGCAATTTCCAATACAGTAGATTTGACATTTGCAGAGGCTTCTCCCAAAGTGTAATCTGATGCTTTGGAAATATACATTGGGCCTTCTATGTTCGCCAAGGCCGTTTCATTGTGTTGATCAACAAGTGCATTCGAACTATACAAATGAATGAACTTGCTCAGATCTAAATGTTCTGAAGGATTTACAAGTCTTGAAAGTAGTGTTTGTATATCAGCATCATTTTGTTCTCCTTCCCTCACTCTGTTAAGTAAATGGGCAAATTCTGCATCATCTTTTTGCCGCATGACCGTTTTCAATTCAAAAAATTGGAGTTGGTCTGTCCAAAAATTAGGCATTAAAGGTCCATAGTCTGAAGAGCTACTGGTAAATATCCATTGGTCCAAAACTGGTCGTAACTGAAATAAATCACCAACTAGAAGCAAGGAGATCCCACCAAATGCTTCTTTGGTACAAAATATTTCCTGTAGCCTATTATTGATGAAGTTAAACATATGGATCCCCACCATTGAAATTTCATCAACTATGAGCAGTCTGAGTTTTATAAAGCGACATCTGAGCGTGTTCAGTGTGCTATGATCAAGAGGCATGTAGGTTTTCAAGGAATGACTTGCTGGAATACTGAATATAGAATGTAAAGTATTTCCCTTTATATTATAGGCTGCTTTGCCTGTTGGTGCACCAATGACAACTTTAAGTTCATCTGGGTTTTCGCCTGCAGTGTCATAGAAGCGCATAACTGCTTGATACACTGCTCTTAGGGCATGACTTTTGCCGACTCCAGCGCCTCCTGACAGGAAAACATGATACGGCTTGTTAGTTGTTTTTGTTAAATGTAAAATGTAATAGAAGAAGGTTTATTGTTCATTTTTTAGTGAACGTACTAATTCTCTTTATTCAATATCTGAAAGTTTATTTTGAATGACTATTTCATTGGTGGTTTTACCAGGGCATCCAATGTCTAGTCCAATGTCATAATTACGACTTGTTTCATTTGGTGGTTGAAGCAATGATATATTGTCCTCTCTTGCTTCCTCACTGTCTTCTTCTGTTTGACGTGCAGTTGGCGCTATGTTATCCATTTCATCATTGACAATCTCCTGACTGACATTTTCCATTATTTCATCCATATTACAGTCACTGATACAAGCATTGAAGGTTTGTCTGACTTCAACAATTGTATTTTCAAACTTCTTACACTGTTCTTCAAATGAGGAACTTGTTCCCATCAGTAAAAGTTCTTCGCGCCAAGGATGGAATAACATAAGCTGTTCCCTGTAATGTAATTCCGGATCTTTTTTCAGACTATATTTTACATATCGTATTATTTTTGAAGTCCTTCTTTTCACAAGTCGACTTCCATCTGGTAAAGGGATTTCAGTTCCTGCAACTATATTTTCAATATTATTGTCTATCATGTCAACCTCCTCTACTGGTTCTTTGAGACCTTTTCTGTTATAAGTATATCTGTCAAAATCAGATGCAAAATGTGCAAGTGTCATATTCTCTAATGATGGGGGTCGTTCCGAGTACCTTTGTATTAGTCCTGTGCAAGTTATATCTGTAGAGTCGTCTGGAAGACCTTTGAGTACTGAGGCTGGTTTTAGTATTTCTATCCGTTTTTCAGGTGGGGATGTATTAATGAATATCACATCTCTTGAACTCTGTGTTAGAGGTAGTTGCAATAGGAGATAAATTGCTTCTTGTGCTGATATTTCGCAATGATTGAGGAATTTATTGGAAATTACTCTTAGTTTCTCTCTGATACTCAAATTTCCCTGTTTCACTTCCTGTACAGCATTCTGTAACAACATACTCATGCCTCTCTGTGATTTCATTATGTAACTTGCTATGTAAACACATACAGCATATGGATCAATCACATATTGCATATCAGTGTTTGCTTGCCATATTCTAAGTATATCTAAATTGTAAGAGTTTATCCTAGTATCTTTCACTGTTCTCTTTAAGAAAACTTTTTTCTTTGATATCGAGGATCTAACAGCATTTAGATACTCAGTATAATCAACTTTACATTCATCTAGAAATGAATGAAAGTCCATTTCAACATCACTTGTAAGTGTTTCTAGAACTTTTGTGATTTTGTCATAATTGACCTTATGTTTCGCAACATCTGATTTTTCTGTATCTGTTGGCAATGGCTCCAAAATCATCGTTTCAGTCATTGGAGGTATTGGGAAACCAAAGCGACATAGTCTTTTTGCTTTTTTTTTTACACGATTTAGAGTGTCGGTGTTTCTGTAGTTTCACAAACTTTTTGTCCTCTTCTGATACATCTGAAGAGCATGATATATGAGAATCAATGAATTGGAGTATGTCATCAATCGGACTAGATCCATACGTAGGAGAATCTTTCATCCAGAATAAACAGTGCAAGTGTGGGGATCCACGCTGCTGGAATTCGACTCTTATGTAGTAATCTTGAACTTTGCCTATAGGACAGTTTTCGGATTTTAAAATGTTATTCAAGAAGAGTTGTGTTCTATAATGAAAATGTCTTGCACAGGTGGTGGGATCTTTCTGAATCAGTTCACATCGTTCCATCCAATTGAAATTTTCTATCTCTTGATAAGTAAATTCACGTTTGTGGATTTTCTTAGCTAATATTCCAAGCAAATCAAGCCAGTGGGTTTCAGCTGCAGAACAAGTTGAAAAAAAAGTTGGTAAACCCAACTGGCGTAACATTGCAAATAATTCTTTTTGTTTTCTTTGATAATATGGCGGTGATGATCTGAGTGATTTCAAAAATGTAAAGCCTTCATCATTCTGCAACAAATTGTTGATATTCTCAGAAGATTTCAATTGCCCGGCAGTATATGAATTATTTGTTGTTTTTCTTAAAGCTGTTGTTGCAATGTCTTTGACTTGTAGAGTCTGCAATTTCTTTAGTTTGAAGAAGATGTTAGATACACAAGTTGCAAATCTTCTGTCGACATTTCGTAACTCTACTTTACAAATTGTACTGAATGTCACTGGAATTTGTCTCTCATCATTTTCTGTTCTCTTTTGACCAGCAAACAATACAGGAAAAGCCTTTTCTTCAGAATATTGATCAAGGTATAAACTGATGGGGTGATTCTTTTCACCAGGTGCTATTTGTAAAGCATGACGACCATCATCTGTAAAATCAATGTTTTGTAATAAAGTGTCTTTATTACCTGATCCAGAGGTTTCTTCTGCAGTTTCTTCACACCATCTGTCATCATCATCACCCTCTTTATCTGTAATAATTTCTGAATGACTTTGACATGCAGTCACTGACTTGTCATTTTTATCATTTTGCATGTTCTGAACTGTATCTAAATCCTCTTTTGATGCAAAATCAATATCATTTTCAATTTCCGACAACCAGTTTGTGTCCAATGTTATACCTTCCTGTTTGTAAAGGACACTATTGTCAATCAAATACTTAGCTAGGTCATAAATCACTTTGGGTCTAACAGTCTCATGGAGCATTGATGATTTATACTGAAGTCTTCTTTTAAACAACAAATGGATAGTTGCAGTGTTTTCAAATCTTCTTGGAAGCATTGAAATAACATCTGTTGGATCCATAGGAACATTTACTGTGTTGCCATAGATACCTAGTTGTTTTCCTGCTCCAAGTTGCTTAAGCTGCATGAATGGGATCCTCAGAGCTACACATCTCTCTTCTGTCTGAGTTGGATTTAATTCAGTTAAATTATCTGGTAACTCTTCATACTTGAATCCGTTGCAGAAAGCCATTGGTGGGATTTTTTTCTCCATAATGTATTTATTGCATGTCTTGCAAATCCATTCACTATTACCTACACTTTTTGATCCTGTAAGAGTCTGATTCAGAAATTGCTCAGGGATGCCTTTCTTCAAATATGCAGGTATTGTTACTAAGTAAATACTATGCTGGTAAAATGTTTGCTTACAACACGAGCAAACATAGTCATCGCCTCGTTTTAATAGGTCACGAAATATTTGTATCTGAGTTTCAATATTATTCTGCTTTCTTCGCTTGGAGTATTTGCTGTGGATTGATTTGTTTTCTTTTCTTTTACTCTTTCCTTTTCTTATTTTCATTTTCTTTCACCTCATTAATCTTGCGTCTCTTGATTCGAGTCAAGTTTCTATTGGTGTTTTCCTGCTGTTTAACCTCAGGTATAGAGCGTCTTTTGGTTCGAGTCAAGTTTCTATTGGTGTTTTCCTGTAGTTTAATCTCAGGTATAGAACGCCTTTTGGTTCGAGTCAAGTTTCTATTGGTGTTTTCCTGTAGTTTAATCTCAGGTATAGAACGTCTTTTGGCTCGAGTCAAGTTTCTATTGGTGTTTTCCTGTAGTTTAATCTCAGGTATAGAACGCCTTTTGGCTCGAGTCAAGCTTGTATTGGTGTTTTCCTGTAGTTTAATCTCAGGTATAGAACGTCTTTTGGCTCGAGTCAAGTTTCTATTGGTGTTTTCCTGTAGTTTAATCTCAGGTATAGAACGCCTTTTGGCTCGAGTCAAGCTTCTATTGGTGTTTTCCTGCTGTTTAACCTCAGGTATAGAACGTCTTTTGGTTCGAGTCAAGCTTCTATTGGTGTTTTCCTGTAGTTTAATCTCAGGTATAGAACGTCTTTTGGCTCGAGTCAAGCTTCTATTGGTGTTTTCCTGTAGTTTAACCTCAGGTATAGAGCGTCTTTTGGCTCGAGTCAAGTTTCTACTCATGTTTTCACATTCTGATAGTTCAGCATTACTTCGCCTTTCTCTTCTTGAAATATTTCTTTTAAGGTTTTCATTGTGTCTATATTCTGGCATTTGTCTTCGTTTACGGCGGAAAATGTTGTTAAGCTGCTGCTTTGAAAGGTGTTCTTTTTTCTTTTTTTGTCTCTTTCTTTGATCATCAAAGTAGTTTGTAAGCCAATCATTAGAATCTTGATTTCTCTTTAGTTTTTCACTTTCTGACAGTTGTAACTTTTGCTTCTTTGGAAAACTTTCAAGTTCATTTGAAGAATGTGATAATTTGCGCTTTGTTTCATTATTAACTGTAGCAGTGTCTGTAGTATTTTTTTCTGGGTTTCTCTTTAGTTTTTTATTCTCTGACAATTCCTGAACCTTTTGTTTCTTTGGAAGAATTTCAGGCTCACTTGAATGGTGTGTTGATTTGCCCTTTCTTTTATCAATAACTGCAGCTCTGTCTGTAGTATTTTGTTTTGAGTTTCTGTTAGGTTGTTCATTTTCTGATGATTGTTGTACATTCTGTTTCTTTGCAAGATTTTTCAATTCAGGTGCTTCATCTTCCTTTGAAATTTCAGTCCTGTGAAGAAAAAAACACCCATACCTATGAGATACATGTATATATTAAGAAAATGACATTTGTCATTATTGTTGGGTTATTTCTTGTGTTGATGCAAACCAGATTCTGTAACACACTATGGATTTTATTCCATGGAGGCTGTAAAATGAATTTTTTTTCAGAATTAGTATTCATTACTATTTCCTTCATTATTGACACCTTTTCTCTCTCTGTCTTTCTTTCTCTTTCTGTCTATGCTGTCTGTCACCACTAGTTCTAACTTTCTTTGGCATGGTATGAAATTATTCTTTCATCAATCTAAAACAATAAATTTATTGAATACATCAAAACATATAAAAGTGTTATGAACAATAGTGACAACCAAAAGACATGTTTATAATTTACACAGTAGAATTTTACTCTACTTTAATTAGATACAAGTAAAAAGAAAACACATAATTTGTAAATTTGGTTTATGACAATAAATGAACATGATAACTGAATGTGTATAATTTACACATGTTTTAAAGAACATAAAGATTAAGTAGATGAACAGTCAATGACAGCTTTTGAATATTACTGTCATTTTTTTTCAATGTTTTTTTTTCCGAAGCTCCTATTTCTTTTCTTCATTAGTAGGGACAAACGTTTTCTCCATATCAGTATCAGAAATCTTTTGCTTCTTGGCTGGAGTATCTTCCTGTGAAGAAGGTAGAAGTTCCTGCGAGGAGGGTAGAAGTTCCTGTGAGGAGGGTAGACTGTTAAAGGATTCATCCGTCACTTCTGCTTCATAGTCATCAACCTTTCTCTTAAGCTTAAAATTCTCTTTTTTCAACCTTGCCAGCTCCAGCTTTCCATCTCTAGCCAATTTTTCAGTTTTAGAAAATTGTTCTTTGCTTGTCTTTCCATGAGTTGAAATTAGTTCTGCCATCTGTAAAATTTCATCCAGGGTCTTTTTCACCATATCATCTTGCTGTTTTTGTAATTTTGCATTGATCAAGCAACCTTTTATTTGATAAGTTTTGGCAACAATATTCTCCGCCACATTAATTATGGCTGTTAAATTTTTCTCCATCATGAATCTGCAAAGAAAACCTAAATTGAAAAAGAGATTCTAAGGTGAGTGTTTCAAAAGCAAAGAGATACCAACTACATGTGATTTCACATACGGTACTTTGGAATCTTTTTTTACATGTGGGTCAATGTTCGTAAGTAGCCAACATTTTTCTGGTAAGGAGGTAATTTCGTTGGTGGCAAGTTTGGGGTAATCTTAATGATTATTAAACTAATGCTTGTATATATGTTTGTGAGGATGTAAATTCGTGGGCAAGGGATTCCCACAAAAGCCCCAAATATTGGTCCCCTAATAACAGTGATGATTCTAAAGTAATTATAAGTGCAGCAGAGTATACTTAATATGCTAGTCAAAATTAAAAGAATCTTTACTATTTTGTATTAGCTCTTCAGAGAATTATGAAATTTTCAAAAAATTAGCTGTAAGCATTGAAGGTCAAAGATTCTCTCAATTTCTCCTTTTTAACTCACTTTATCATACACACATATATATATATGCATATTAAACACATAATTATATAAACACATACAAACACACATACAACACAAAAGTGCATGGTTATTTTAGCCATCTACTCACTAACTAATGTTCCATTAAAAGCAACAACAAAAAAGAGGTCACTACTATTATATTAAATTATAGATATGCATTGATAATTTACAAGAATGAGCATGGAGACTTGGTGAGTAAATGTTACGCCACCACCACTGGGAGGATCTTTTGATGCAGTTTAGGAATTGTGAAATTTTGACTACATAAAAAGATATAACCATGCAGTGTCATGCGTAGCAATGAAAATGCAATACTTGTTTTTATAGTTATATTGTTTCTGTAAAAAATATTTAATATAAATATGCAATAATTTCCTTTTCAACAAGTTCAATGGTTAAAATGCAGACATTAATTTAAAACAATGACATTCTATGCTAAGCATCACACTAATGTTAGCAAAACTTGAGACTGGGAAAAAATGGAATTACTTAACCTTACTAATGCTAATCACTTTGTTAAATTACATTGCTATTAAATCCAAGCTGAAATTTTTTGTGTAAATTCAAATGCATGTATTGAGTAATTATAAAAAAAACAGACTCAAATTTTACTTGGTGGCATTTGAAGTTCTGATAATTTATATGCATGGTGCAGAAAGCTGATGCATGCATGATTTTAAATTCTACTCACCATAATACTGATGGGTTAATCACTTTTCAGAAAATTCTTCCTCTTCAGAAATTTCTTCTTTTCAACACCGAATATTTTATTTACCCAGATTGATATTTATCTATTATATTGTATTATATCTATTGTATTTTATTAAATTAATCATTACTGTTGAATTTAATGCAAACACGATCTGCACAACCTCAAAACAACCTCCTCGAAGACACGATCCAGCTTTAATTACCTTTTACTCTGATTTACAGACGTAATAAACATCTACATAATTAAATTACTCACACATCAAAATGTAGCGCAACGCTAAATACCATTTATACATTTTGGTCATCTCCTGGGAAAATGCAGCAGCAGGACGCATGTCGAGCAGTTGAATTGATAGTCTTGATCATCAAGAAGCTTAGACCATCTTAGGCCAAGGCAAACGTTTAAATGATCTCATGTGATAAACATTACTTGAGGCCGATCCCGACCAGAAATAATCGTAGTCAAAATTTGGTTTCTTTTGTTTTCATATTTATCAAACTTTCAAAGCAAGGCGAATATCACTATGCCTGTCTACACAAAATGTCTTTTGATCTTAGAAACTGCAGGAGGAGTTATCAAGATTATTGAAGCACCAAGTGTGCAATATAATGAGGAAAAAGAAATATATTCAATGGCTGATATTTTTCTTCAATTTCACAAAAACAAACTACAAGTAATTTATACATATAACATATATGTACAATAAAACTACTCAAAACTCTATCTTGTAAACTGTAGGAGGAGTTACCATACAATAGGGGTACTTTACATGCAATATTCTGCAAGAAAATGATTAAGTTCAACAGCTGTTTTTTTTTTTTTATAAATAATCAGAAATCAAAATCCTAGCAATATGCACTCCTCCTATATATGTGCAATTAATCTGCAAAACAACAACTTCCTATCTTGAAAACTGTAAGAGGAGTTATCTGTACAATAGGGGTACCCTATATGCAATATTCTACAAGAAAATGACTAAGTTCAACAGCTAATATTTTTCTCATTAATTATCACAGATCAAAATCCTAGCAATATGCACACCTCCTATATATGTACAATTAATCTGCAAAACAACAACTTCCTATTTTGAAAACTGTAGGAGGAGTTATCCGTACAATAGGGGTACCCTATATGCAATATTCTGCAAGAAAATGACTAAGTTCAACAGCTGGTATTTTTTTCATAAATTATCACAAATCAAAATCCTAGCAATATGCACTCCTCCTATATATGTACAATTGATCTGCAAAACAACAACTTCCTATCTTGAAAACTGTAGGAGGAGTTATCCGTACAATGAGGGTACCCTATATGCAATATTTTGCCAAAAAATGACTAAGTTCAAAAGCTAGTATTTTTTCGATAAATTATCGGCAATCAAAATCCTAGCAATATGCACATCTCTGATATATGTACAATTGATCTGCAAAAGAACAACTTCCTATCTTGAAAACTGTAGGAGGAGTTATCCGTACAATAAGGGTACCCTATATGCAATATTTTGCCAAAAAATGACTAAGTTCAAAAGCTGGTATTTTTTCGATAAATTATCGGAAATCAAAATCCTAGCAATATGCACACCTCTGATATATGTACAATTGATCTGCAAAAGAACAACTTCCTATCTTGAAAACTGTAGGAGGAGTTATCCGTACAATAAGGGTACCCTATATGCAATATTTTGCCAAAAAATGACTAAGTTCAAAAGCTGGTATTTTTTCGATAAATTATCGGAAATCAAAATCCTAGCAATATGCACACCTCTGATATATGTACAATTGATCTGCAAAAGAACAACTTCCTATCTTGAAAACTGTAGGAGGAGTTATCCGTACAATGAGGGTACCCTTTTGGCAGCCGCCCGCCCGCCGGCCCGCCATTTTCACCATTTTAATAACCGGATTTTTCCGTTGGAAAACCCGGTTAATAAAAATCTAATGATAGTCATGAACTAAATAACTTCTTATTCACTTTTCTACAGAAAAAATATGAAAGAAATATTACATTTATCGCCGAAACAGACAAAATAAACCGGCATATTTAGAATGTACATGTAGCGATAAACTCAAAGTGTTTTTGACAGTATTTTAAAAATGCGACGTTTTCTGCTGTAGATTTTTTGGAAGTTAAAAATCATGACATAAATGTCATACAAAACTAAGATTTTCTTACATGCGTCTGACGTTCAAAATTTTTCTTTTCACAACAAAATTATTCCAAGAAATATAATAACACTATTATAAAACAGGGAAATATTTTATTATAATACATGAGAAATATTTTTAACGTCAGGCACATGTGGATTTTCTTTCTGTCGATAATTGTAAACATATATTAAAATAGGCGTATGGGAAGAAAAGAAGTGACTTCGTCATATACGTCTGTGCTCAAAGGCGCTATAAAAGTTCCGCGAATGTAAATGAGCGAAAATACAGCGTGACGTCATTTTTCCACAATGCCAACTGCGCATGAGCATTGTCGGTAACTAAGAACTTAGACGCACTTACGACTGTAACAGACGTACGACAACGTTACTATCTTACGACAGCTTTTGTGAATAGCACCATAAACGTAAACGTACGTTTGTCGTAAGTTTAAAGTGTAATCGTAGACGTACGACTTTTTGTGAATAGACCCCCAGGTCTGTAAAAGAAAGCCTCACTTCGGATGGTGTGAATGGTTTCTCTGTGTTGTCGCTTTATTTCATACGCTGTTCTAACATAAATATCTCTGTGACATCTATGATCTCTGCAATGGTAACAGACAGGGAGTTCACAAGGTTCACAGTACTTTCTATAAAAATGGATGGGTGGCTTACACAGATCCCTTGTGTTGGGATGGAGTTGATTTTATCAGTGTGAAACAACATCATGGTCTCTTGTGTTCAGATTTTTTACATGGCTTTTTTTCACACTTGGAACACAGATCACATGGACTCGATGCACAATAGTACTCTGTGTCCCCCGGACATTTTGAACATTGATGTACTCTAAGCGGGGAGCTTGCTATGCCCATGGTTTGGACGGTTCACACTGCACTGTGAGTTTTCATTATTCGGCGATCTTAAATGCCTTTAATTGCAACGAACTAATCACTGCTTCTGAATTTACTTTATAACATTAATTTTTTTCAATGTTATTGGTTTAATATCATATAACCAATAACATATAATTCACATATTTTGTTAAATATCATGTTTTACAATTATTCAACAATAAAGTTAATTCTATTGTTAAAATCGAAAATTTAAGAGTAATTTTTCATGGTTTATATTTTCAAAGCTCATCTCAACAGTCTATCAAAAACCGGTGTAAACCGGTTTAAGCAACAGCTGTTTTTGGTGTTACTTTTTTACTCCCTCCATGATCTGCGATTTACAATGGTTAGCGTAAAAAAGCAATAAATTTTATCAATACACGTAAGGGATGATATATATGTTAACTCAAGCACTTTAGGTGAAAGTCTACATAACTTTGAAGGCATTGAGGTTAAAAACTCTTGTCGGAAACATAACAAACGCTTTTTTAAGTCTGATTAATGATATGATTTAAAACATGTGTTTTACATAAGTTACCAGAAATCTTGATATTCCCGCAAAAAAATAATAAAAATCAAAACAAATAGCTTTGCTATTCCATACGCGGCTGTAATGATGACTGAATATATGTTTTTTATTTGGCCATAAAAGTAAACCTGACTTGCATTTCATTGCAACAATGCATGATTGGTGATAAGAATATAAACATCCTTTCTGACATTGAAAAAGAATATTTGATTTACTGATAGTTCTTCCTTTTTTATTTGCTAAATTTTGGTCAATAAGCGTATGTTAACAACGTCGATTAACAAAGATTTTTTCTTTTAAATAAAAAAGCTAAACCAAGTTCATAGTAAATGCATTCATATTTTTTTTTGCATGTGTTGATATTGCTAAAGTCTTTTTTTTTTAAGCTGATTTTCTTAACTACTAATCATAAACCTTATCAAGATATTTATCATAAATATACGCACTTTAAAATATACGCGAAAAAGAACAACGATATCTCTTTTGTGTTCTAAATCTACCTCTTTTTCACCACTGGAGGTTGATATGTTTGGGGGATGTAAGAATAAAATGCTTTATATATGTAAATATAATTATTGGATGGTTTATTTTTTATGTCAACATTAACATAATTAACGTCAGCTGACATGGTTGAGCAGACAAATTATCATAACCCGCTTTATTCAATTTATCTGCGCATCTGAAGGCAGTTACTATAAACGTATTACGTTTGGCTTTGTATTATTACTAGCGTTTTTGGCGGAATGCAGCTTTCGCTAATTCAAGTACATCGCTAAATGCCATATATATATATATATATATATATATATATATATATATATATATATATATATATATATATATATATATATATATATATATTTATATATATATATATATAAGAAGCACTAAAAAACCAACACGCTCGTTATCTATAGTGTCGGATCAAAAGATACACGGGTATAGGATGATATATAAGAAAGCACTAAAAATAACCAGTGACACATACAATAAAGTAAAATATTGTCAAATTTTCGGGACAACCCGTCCCTTCTTCAGGACAACAAAATAAAAACTACATATGAAAGAAGAAAAAATTCTACAAAACTAGCACTAAACTAAAAAATATATAAAAACTTAATATTGTATAAACACCGGATCGAAACATGGCAGCTACATCTTTGTATTAAAGATTTCAAGCCCGAGAAAGAAAAAATCCCGTCCGGCGCAGCGGACGGTCTGTGAAGAAGTGCTGAAAGATAACGCGAACGAATTAATTTGCTAATTGGGGGTTGCTGTTAACTTAGTTGATGTTCATTTTAAATGAACATCAACTAAGTACTGATTTGTTTTTGTAGCAATATCACCATCATCATCCTTTTGGGTCCATGTACAAACTATCATTCATGTTAATTATTCAACTTATTAGCTCGTTCCTTAATCGGTTTTGTTATTTTTAATTGTATTTTATCCATTTTATTTTCTTTATTTAACTCCCATTAGTTTTTACACTCTAATGTATATTCATGTGGTCTTTTACAGAGCCTATCTTCCCTACAAACCTTCACTACGAATTCTCTTTCTAGTACAACTTAATTAACAGCAACCCCCCCCCCCCAATTAGCAAATTAATTCGTTCGCGTTATCTTTCAGCACTTCTTCACAGACCGTCCGCTGCGTCGGACGGGATTTTTCTTTCTCGGGCTAGAAAACTTTAATACAAAGATGTAGCTGCCACGTTTCGATCCGGTGTTATACATTATTTAGTTTTTATATATTATTTAGTTTTTAGACGGTGGCTATAAATAGCCACGGTCTATTGCTACGGCCCTGGCCGGAAGAGTATTTCTCACGGGGACCCTAGCGGATAAGGAACGATAACTCTATTAGGCATGCAGTGTTACGGGCAATGTTTTATCTATGTGTCGATTTCAGTACGAGAATTAATTTTCACCTTATCAGATATTTTAAGCATTATAGCTGCTAATTATTTTGTACATACATTTAAATAATGTATGAAATTGTGTTTTATTTTAAATGAGCCGTTACCCTGTCTGCTTACGCGGTATTGATAATTTATGCACCAACTGCCAGTTGTGACGTTTACATGTAACTCTGTATTAGGACTGCATAAACTATATCACTGCGATAATTGGCCAAGGATCTCACAATAATCGCTTCTTGTTTTTTTATGATGTAAACAATCGTCAGAAACACACTATTTAAACTGGTTCGCCGTTTCATATTTCAGCAATTATGCTTCATTGATAAATTCAGTCATTTTCAACGCATTAGTTTTAGTTGAGGCAGTATATTTATTTTGTTGTAGCTTATTCCAAAGAATTCACAACAGATACTGACAATGAATATTGCATAAATAACAGTTTATTGAACTTCAACCGATCAATGGCACACTTTCTTCTACAAGTGTGCATGTGTTTTCAAACATACAAAAAACTTTAAATTTACGATAAAAATTTGTTTAATTTTGGACTGACCTGTGACTTACAATGTACCTTATTTGTAACTCACTTAGTCTGTAGAAACATTAATTTTATTACAGGCACCTCAATATTCATCAGACAATATTTACTGCTGATGTTGACGCTTTACTTGCTGCTGACTTTCTCTCAAACACGCTAATCGACGTCGGATTGTAAAATTCACGTGCAAATCGAGTCGCAATTTTACAATTTTACATGTATATAAAGAACAGGCTTGGGGTAATGCTAAATGTAATGGTAATGCATTGCAATGCATTACATGTTTTCAAGTAATGCTAGTAATGTGTAATGCCACAAAATTAGCATTACAAGTAATGGTAATGTAATTCATTACTTTCCAAAATCTAGTGTAATGCTGGCATTATATGGCATTACTTTGCATTAATATGCTTATTTATGCATGTTAATAAATGAATAGCTGAAATTGTATTTGATTAAAATTATTTTAAAGGAGAAAGCAATAATTCTTGAGATAAAAATGTTCTTCAGATACAAATGTTTTAGTTGTATTATAAAAAAAGATTTTTAAAAAGTTCATTTTATTACTTAATATAACAACACAATTCCATAACATTTTTAAGAGTGTTGTTATAAAGAGTTTGAAATCATTTAAACAATTTAGTCCAATTAGTTTTCACTTCAATTAAGAAGGTGTCAACAACACACAATGCCCGCAGGATAATCTAAGTATCAAAACAATGGCGTGTTCCCGTTTTGCACACATTTGATAACTGGGTAGAACAAAAGTTGTGATTTGTGTTGTGATAGCAATTATAGTCTGCTTTCAGTCAAAGATTTTACCTGGATTTTTACCTGTGTTTTATCGGGATGAAAAATTTGCTGTTAGCATTGACGATATGTTTCAATTTTTAAAGGATATGAATGAGGGTTGTGAGAACGGTTAATCTAATATTGATAACCCTGATAGCACTGAACACCTCAAGCCCCTTCCCTTGGCTATGTTCCAATAGAAAAAAGGTCAGACATGCACCTTTAAAATCAAAATGAATGCACTGTCCATCCATGATGGAAATCAAAATCACATTCGATATTATAACCCATTTGAAAATTCTCTCTTTCTCTCTCTCTCTCTCTCTCTCTCTCTCTCTCTCTCTCTCTCTCTTGTATATTAAGAACATTAGTTTACACTGATTGAAAATACAAGATTCATGTAATTTTTCTATCATTGCTCTTAATATATATCCTAATATAAAGATTGCAAAAAGACGTTCAGTCCCAGCTTCCACTGCTCCTGTAGAAGGTTTATTTAGTATACATGTAGCTGGGAAGATTTTCAAACCTAACAGGATGCAGTTAAGAGATGAACCCTTTCAAACTTTGGTGATCATAAAGTGCAACAGCAATCTTTTGTCTTAAAGTGTCCTCAGTATAAAGAAATCCAATTAAAATATATTAAGAATTACTGGGAAAACCCTCTGTTTATAAATTAATTAAGTAAGTTTCCAAAATTATAAAGATTTGTTTAATCAGGGGGAAATACCCCAATTTAGCTTAAATAACAGCAACGTTATACCATAATTTGTTTTCTGTTATGCATGTACTTCTGTGTCTCTATTTCATACCTGACAATGAACCATGTCAAGTGTCTATAAATATCAATTTACTTTATGGGATACATGTTATTCATAATGCCATAAGATGATTATATATTGAGCAAACACAAAATGAATGTTGTATAACTATAAGTCATTGCATTTGAACCTGAAATTTTGTTAAAGAGTGTTTTGTATTTGAAACATTGGCAAAAACTCTTTATTTAGCTTTACTTTTTTAAAACAAAGTAATGGTAATGGTAATGTATTACTTTACTCATGTAATGGTAATGGTAATTTAATGCCCAAATTCATGAAGTAATGGTAATGTAATGCATTACTTTACAATGTAATTCGCCCCAAGCCTGATAAAGAAACCACATTTTACGATGTTTCAAAGATTTTCAGTTCGGATTTTTTGTAAGCAAATAAGGGATCGAAGACATATGCTGTAAAACGTCTTATGGATTTCACGGCGGGTCAGCTCCTGTATCTCTAATTTGCAGCAACGCTAGCTTTTTGTGAGAAAAAAGAATCGGTTCAACTCATGCGATATTCCATATACATTAATGGTACATTGTGAACAGTAATGTAAGTCAGATACAAGTAATAGCTCTCCAAAAAGCTTGCCTGACTAAACAAAATTATTCAATAGAAGCATGCATGTATCAATTAGGCTATCTTATCAGAAATGAATTTTAATTTTCGCTGCTGATCATAAATTTATAAACGGAACGTGCAAATTAAGGACGAAATGTCAGTCTTTTCCTCGATCTAGAACATGTTAATATATATTAATTGAAATTCATTTATTTTATTTATTCATTTTTTTTAGGAATGTACACATATCATATAAGTTTATTTAAGCTTGAAAGCTGGAGAGTAAATAGTTGGGGTTTTTTAATTGAACATGTATTTGTTATATTAATTAAGATGCGAAATCAACTGAAAGGCATTTTTAAAAAATTTCCAACCATATGAAATATGAAAGGGTATACAACCACGTTTTGATTTTGAATGTGTGAGGGCAGCTTAATCAAAATCATCTTGACAAGCAATTAAAAAAGGGTGAATTCTCAAATTCATGAAAAAAACCCTAACTGTAACTTCAATTCAATTAGAATTCCTTATTTGCTGTTTCATTTATTGCATGCTCCTACAAAAGTGGAGGGGGTGGGGGCAAATTCATTATATACTATAAAGTTAAGAAAAGTGCCAGCTCGGACTTGTCAACTCGCGCGCAAAAACTATGAATGAGACATTATGGCGCGAAATCCTGCAATTACCGAGAGCCGTGGTGAGGGGGTCGGATGAATTTTTGACATTTGTTTTGTAACAGCTATATACATGTATATTATACTTTGGTTCGGATGTTTTGGAAGAAATCTATCGAATTAAGAAACACATTTGATTAGTAATTGTTAAATGTAGTAATGTACGTTTAGTAAGACATGCGAGTTATGATCCCTTTTCAAGATTAATGAAATCGCCCAACTGAACGAAAATCGGGTCACACCCCGCTTTGGCGATTTAGTTCCTCCAGTTGTATAGATAAATATTTGTTTTAATCCAAACTGATGACTTTCTTGTAATTTTTATAATGATAATCCAACACCAAAATTATTACTTACATTGTACCGTAATTGACAATATGTTACAACTTCTTGCGATGACCCCCTTCCCCTTTTTCACCGTTCAAATATGGTGGAATGCTGATGTATTTTTAAATCAGGATTACACACGTGTACTGCATGGTGAACGTCCCTTTTACTTGAAAACTCTGGCTCGCTGGTGTTATTACATGCCATATAACATTTTCATCAATTGTGAATGTAAATGCTGACATCTTAAACATGCATCGGTTTATCTTTTTTGTGAAATATCATGATATTGCTTGTCCCATTGTCTGCACTGTTTCGGAGATTGCAACTTTTAAACCTTAGGACATGAGGGCCAAGCTGCGAGAGATGGAAGATACCGAGTGTCTACCAGCCTCTCCTTTCTCATCAAAATCTTTGCCACCTTCGAATACGCCCCATTGTAATGCGAAAAGTCAAATTAACGTATATCTCTCTGAACTGAATTATAACAAATAGAGAGTAAGGAGCCTTAGAGATACCCAGAGTTGCATAAAATTATGTAATCGAAAGATATTGTGGGTATCCCATGTGGTGTACCAGCTACCTGCCGTGACGGAGGTTAGCGTTCGCTCGCGACCGAGCCTCTCTCTCTCTCTCTCTCTCTTAACAGAATAACTAGATAAAAAATTTTGAGAAGGAAATGTTGTTAAACCGTTCACATTTCACATTTCAAAGAAATTAAGAACATGTTTTGAAAGTGTTGCTGTTGATATTTCATGCCGATAAAAAAAACATTTCAGTAAATGTATTGATATTATTTTATGTGTGCATGTACATGTAATCTTATTGAAAGCTTGACTACAAATATATAAACCCGTTTCCTGTTATCGTAACCTTACCCCCCCCCCCCCCCCCCCCCCACCGCTTTATGACTGTCGGAGTTAACTTTATTTGACTTTAGTCCCAATTGTTTTACACAAAGGTGTGAAACCTGTGGCCGCACTGACAGGAAATCACTCTACGCTTGAACGCACAGAATACACAGGAATGAGGCAGGTAGATAATCTGTGTAACGATTGACCAAGAAGAATTCTACATGCATATCAAACAATTTTACTAATAGTTACATCAAATAATTAATTCATTTTACTGCGTTCTTTAACCGCTAAACGTGTTGAAGATGTTCCTTCCCGCAAAAAACCTCCATAATAAACTAAACGAGAGATAGGGAAAAACAACAACGAATTAAACTTTCCAAACACAGTATATCATGCATCACGAACATTGTAAAAAAACTAAACTGTTAAACATACCTCTTATTTTCTTTATTGAAAATAAAACTAATAGAACGAAACTTTATCATGGAGGAAACATGTGGTAGAGCTAGCGGGCTAATTTGATTGACAGATGCAGCACGTGGACTCAAATTTGAAATTGCATGATGGATTCAATCACAGTGTACCATAATCTTTTATGAATACTAATTTTATGAATATTTAGTATTGGATATTAGTATATTTCACATAAATGTAAGTTAAATTACGCCTAAACGCCTCTCTCTCTCTCTCTGTCTTTCCTCTCTCTCTCTCTCTCTCTCTCTCTCTCTCTCTCTCTCTCTCTCTCTCTCTCTCTCTCTCTCTCTCCTGTAAGTTGTTGTGCGATTAGACGAAGCCGTACGCGATATAGACTTTTTCTTTTGTCGTGAATAGGTGTGAAAACCCTCAAGGGCATGTCGTTTTCTACCCTGAGTTTGTTAATCACAACATTTATACACAGAAAATGATCGTGACTTAAACTGTATATGTATACACAGGAAACGCATACTGATAACACGTTACGATTCCATGTGTTTTAACGCAGCACCAACTTTATATATGAATGATAATTTTATTACTGAATGGAAAAATAGATTTGTTAGTTGATTCCCGACATTTTTTCATTTCTCAATTTAAAACATACACATGTATTGACAGTTTACGGCGCTATGCGTGTCAACTTATAAAATGAGAAGATGAAATTGCTCTGCATTGATACGAGTTCATCTAATGAAAATATTCAATGTTAATATTGTTATAAAAACAGGATTATCAACTAATAGAAATAATAACTGAAATAAGCACGTCAAATACAAAGATATGTGTTCTTATTTACACATCACACAATTTAACAGCGTAATAATCATGTTATGTTGTAATTCGAATGTAGTTTCCGATTTCATGAAATTCTTTTCCATAAATTTAATCTATTAATTTTATAATAATATGGATCACAATTTATTTACAATGCAGCTGTTATGCTTAAATCTGAAGTCACATATTTGACGTGGATTTACGCGACCCACATTGCCTGTAATGTACAGTACAGGTAAAGTAACAACAACAAGCAGCAGCGGGATAAACGGTAAATCACACCGTCGCGGTGTCATCACGGTCGCAATCCATACCGCGATCAAAAACCGCGATGGTGTATCGCGGGAACGATAAAAATACCGTGACGGTAACGCGGGCCAATACGGGATCCGCGTTGCCTGTACTGTATGCCTGACGTCATAACGTCAGGCAATAATAATTTTGTGAACTAAACAATTTCTGTCGAATTTTTTCACAATTAACTAAATAACGCAATTCGATGAGCGAAGTACAAATATTGACTTTAATCCATATGCGCTCGTCCCTCAAAAATGTATTAGAGAATCTTTTCCTTGGTTTTGGGGGATTTTTTTCTCTAACAAATAATATTATTTACATATGTACGTAAACATCGCCCCGTTTGTTCTCAAATATTTTTAACTCGCGAGTACAACTCTATTATGAGCTTTCTTCGACATTTGTTTGACTTTCCAAGTGTTAGCATCATTTTGTCAACATGCATTTACAAATATATAAATGTGCCTGTTTGTTGCGACTCGCAATTGAAATACACACTGGTTAGAAAGTGTCGTCACTCAACGCAATGCTACATCGCCGTAGCGTATACATCCATGCTATATTTGCGGTAAATAATGAAACACGAAGGCCAAAAAAATGTGCTTCATAGATGACTGTAGTATTCTGCTGAGCTACAGAACTATAGCTTTCCGGAAATATTTCCGGGATTTGCGAACCCTAGATCTATTGTCTAGTACATGCAAAGAATAAAATCAAATTTATATACACAGCTGTACGGTCAGAAAAACGTGCTTTCAACCTGAAATTTGTTTGTTTGGTGTTTTTAAAAACTTATTTTGAATAATTAATCAATATTTGTTGTAAGTTTACTAAAAAAGTTTAAAGGGACATGGTCACGAGTTTGGTCAAATGATTTTGTTCTGATTTTATTGTTTACAATGTTTAAGTAAGGCATTTTTAATATGCAACCAAAATCTGAGTGTCATTCGTTGAATTATAAGCGAGTTACAGAGCTCACAATTCCTTACTATGTAAACAATTCCTTTGTTTACATATTGAATGTTGAAGGGAAAAGTCCTATTTTAGGCCTTAAATGAGAGTGTTAAATGTAATGAACTGTTTATTTATGCTTAAAATAAAAAAGAAGATAGAAAAATCAGCTTGAAAAAGATTTTTTTTACTGTTAATTGAACCTATATATGTAAACAAAAACAGGGCACGAGCCTTGTTTACATAACAAAGAATTGTGAGCTCTGTATCTTGCTTATAAACTAATGACTGACTATCAAATTTCACTTGATCATTAGAAATGCATATCTAAAGCATTGTGAATAATAAAAACAGAAAAATAGAATTTGACAAAAATCGTGAGCATCCCCGTTTAATGTAGCAAGTAATTCATGCGTGTTAAAGTGTACTGAGAAGCGATAAAATGTGACTTTTCCAAATTCATTTAAATGATTTGAATAAATCTGTAGCTAAATACAATAGAATAAATGTACTTTATAACGTTGATTAATGAAACTGCTGCGACTGAATATTGCATGATATTTTTTTTCTTCAAATTTTCATTCACTTTCGTTGTGAGCAAATGGAAAATCCACTAAAGTCGAAGATAAAATATTGATTGACTCTTCTGTTTCATGATGACGTGCATTCCAAAAGCAATACCAGTTTTATCAAACATGTTCTTGTAAACCCATTCCGTTTACTTTACACCTAAATGTATTAACTGACTATGAGGACAAAAGCAAGTGTGATGGTCCACAAAACTGCAACTTTTTTTGAAAAAATTGAGGGAAAATGTTGTCGAGAGGGACAATAAACATACTACATGTATGACCAAATAGTTAGTAAAAACCTGATAAGTATTTTATCATACCATAGCTTTATTTGTTCTCGTTACTTTGAGAAATCAACAATAAATTTAAAGCACAATAGTCCAATCCACACTTTTCAAAGTTGTTCCCCTTTGCGGGGTCAACCCAAAATAACAAAATTCCCCTTTTTTAAACAAACAAATATTTAGGCGTACTGTGATGAAATCGCTTTGGATTTGATAACAACCTACATATTTAATGAGTCATTCTGGGGTAATCAAAATGCATAGTATTACCGAAAACGGGTTTTTAATGTCAACTAATATAAATACAAACACATGAATACGAAATATAGATTCAAACTCCTATACTACAAAGGCTACTGTGATAAATCTATGGGTTTTCCCTAAAAGATGACGGCCAAGAGACACAACATTTGTAAAGTGTGTATTGAGATCACAGGTACGATTTCCACAGAATTATCCATGTAGGAAACTCACGACCAGTTGTGCGAGTAAGCGTTAAGTATTAGTACATGTATGTGATACTGGCCGCGGTTTTCGACAACAATAATTATCATAAATGTAATATGCTACTTTAAAACGACGCCACCGTCTAACAGTACTTTCAGTACTTTGATTAGTTTAGTGCTAGTTTTGTAGATGTTTTTCTTCTTTCATATGTATTTTTTATTTTGTTGTCCTGAAGAAGGGACGGGTTGTCCCGAAAATTTGACAATATTTTACTTTATTGTTCGTGTCGTTGGTTATTTTTAGTGCTTTATATATATATATATATACATAGAACAAATACGTCTGACTCTGGTGGCTAGGCCTTTTGGTATGCCATTAAACGTATGAGGTGGGTGCAAGCTAGACGTCATTAAATAGAGGTGGGAATCTGTAGGTTTAGTATGGAGATCGAAATCGAGTTAACCATCAACTAAAGTTGAAGTAGTGTCAAGAAACGTATTGTTGAATGAGGAAATTTCAGTCGTAATTTTGATCGAATGATGGAAAGAATTGACAAAGATAATAAAATCATCGAGGTTGTTTCTGCTGTCAACCCACTTCATTTCGATGTAGTCTATGAAGCGCAACCAACTAAGAGGTTTGAAAGGTGACTGTGTTAGTAGGTTGCGCTCTAAGATAACCCATGAAAATATTGGCATAAGATGGTGCCATTTTGTTGCCCATAGCAGTGCCACTGACTTGAAGGTAGTGTTCTCCATTGAACATAAAATTGTTGAATTTTAGAACATGCTCTAGGAGCTTGGTGAGAGATTCAGTTGAAGGGATCTGAACTTCTCTAGCGTCCCAAACCTCTTTACAGGCTGCAATACCTTCGTCAAGCGGGATGTTGGTGTAAAGGGATGTATCATCCATCGTCACGAGAATAGTATTATCTGGAAGATTTGAAGATGGTGTTTTGTTAAGATTATCTGTTGTGTCTTTAAGACATGAGGGTAAATTTTCAATATGTGGACGGAGATGAAGGTCGATAAATTCTGAAATTTTTTCAGTGGGATGTCCAATGGCACTTACTATGGGACGTCCTGGCATTCCAGGTTTGTGAATTTTTGGAAGAACATAAAATTGGCTGGGCTTACAGTTGATAGGAAGAAGGGTAGAATAAACATTGTAACCAATTTCATTATTTTCAAACATATTATCTAATGTTTTGGTAATAGTATCTGAGAAGTCATTTGTAGGATCAGTATCAAGCTTTTGGTAAAAACGTTTATCTGACAATTGTCTGTATGCTTCTGCAAGATATTTGTCTTGATCCATCACAACAATTGTTGACCCTTTATCTGCTTTTTTAATGACGATGTCTTCCCGGTTCTTTAGGATTTGTAGTGCTGATCTTTCTTCTTTATTTAGATTATCCGGGTGTCTGTGTTGTTTGGAAAGGAGTTTCTCGATGTCTGACTCGACAGCTTCTATATATGAATCTAAGGCTCCACATTTGCCAGGGGCTGGTCCCCAGTTGCTCTAAGGCCTGTATAGTTAATGGTTTTCAAGGTCTTGTAAAGAAGTTTGGGACTTGTCACCTACATCAGAACTGGAGTCTTTTCTAGAGAAATATTCTTTCAGTCTAAGTCTACGGAAAAATGCCCTAGTGTCCTATCTTACAGCTCTTTCATTTACTTCCCGGGGTGTAGGGCAAAAGTTGAGGCCTTTGGAAAGTAGAGAAGTTTCAGATTCGGTAAGAGATACACTAGAAACGTTAAGTACAGGACAAACCTTAGCGTTCGAATTTACCCCATCTGTGGTTGTAAAAGTGTTCCGTACAAAGCGTCTAAATAGGGGTGCTTTGGTTGTCTTCCGAGACACGTTAGTAATGTTATTTGTCCTGCTGTTGGATTTTAAATTAATATTATCACGGACGAATTTCTTTTCCTGTGTATTTTGTAAGTTTTGGGTGAGGGTCTCATTGTAAGTGCGTATGATACTGTTGGCTTCCCTTCTTGTCGTACTGACAATTGTATATACCTCATTAAATTTTGTCAGAAACAATACGTAGGGGAAACAGGAGACCTCCGCAGGCGCATCAATAATCATCGTTCCACCATCAAAACTAAGAAAATTAAAGAACCCGTCGGGGAATCTTTTAACTTAGATGGTCACAAATGGGAGGACATGATGGTTTTGGTTATTGATCACAACCCAGACTGGACAGATGCGGAGAGAAAAAATAAAGAAAATTTTTGGATGCATAAACTGAAGTCATTCCGCCCTGACGGCATGAACAAATTAAGTGACTTCACCAAAATGAACATCAACTAAGCGTAGCAATATTACCATCATCATCCTTTTGGGTACATGTACAAACTTTCATTCATGTTAATTATTCAACTTATTAGCTCGTTCCTTGGTTTTGTTATTTTTAATTGGTTTTTATCCATTTTATTTTCTTTATTTAACTCCCATTAGTTGTATATTTATGCGGTCTTTTACAGAGCCTATCTTCCCTACAAACCTTCACTACGAATTCTCTTTCTAGTACAACTTAATTAACAGCAACCCCCAATTAGCAAATTAATTCGTTCGCGTTATCTTTCAGCACTTCTTCACAGACCGTCCGCTGCGTCGGACGGGATTTTTCTTTCTCGGGCTAGAAAACTTTAATACAAAGATGTAGCTGCCACGTTTCGATCCGGTGTTATACATTATTTAGTTTTTATATATTATTTAGTTTTTAGTTTAGTGCTAGTTTTGTAGATGTTTTTCTTCTTTCATATGTATTTTTTATTTTGTTGTCCTGAAGAAGGGACGGGTCGTCCCGAAAATTTGACAATATTTTACTTTATTGTTCGTGTCGTTGGTTATTTTTAGTGCTTTTTTATATCTCATCTTATAACCGTGCATCTATTGATCCGACACTATAGATAACGAGTGTTGTTGGTTTGTTAGTGCTTCTTATATATATATATATATATATATATATATATATATATATATATATATATATATATATATATATAAGAATGAGCACATTCCGAAAAAAGCCTATTCAAATCCATGCTAACTTGATGAAAAACCAATTTGCCAAATATTGTATACGTTAAATAGTATACGTTTACAGAACTGTCATGACGACGTCAAATATAAACCATTCAATGCTATATTAAACTTTAATTAAGTGTTATTAGTATGTTTCATGAAAAGCCCTTCATTCTTGATATAAATGCAGTTTTAAGTTCATTTTATATCCCTTATTGATCAGACAGTTTATTTATGAAAAGTTTGAATGTATACAACATCTCTCTAGTACAATCACTGTATTTACACTCAAGAGCTATGCACCCCCTCCCCTAGTACAACCACTGTATTTACCTGCACGATCTCTACACCCCTCCCTAGCACAACACTGCATTTACCTACAAGTTTTATAATACAGCTCTTCCTCTGTACAACACTGTATTTACCTACAAGAGCTATACTGTCCCTCTTAGAATAAACACTGCACTAACTTACACGATATTTAATATATATTTGAACCCCCTTACTATAAATATTGCATTAACCAATTGTAAGAGGGTGAAATTTTAATAATTTGTTTACTTTAATACATATATCTATTGAATGTTTATAAGAATAAAAATTATTTATGTGGTTTTGTGGTATTGATTTGGTGCCTCTCTGCCTTTGTTGTCTAAACATGTGACCTTTACCACTATGCTAAGTTGGATTTATCTTCCTTAGTAACAAATAGAAAAAACATTTAGATTTTGGTTGATTATTTTGTGATATCAAATACTACCATTTTGGATAATTATCACTTGAGCTGACTTTAATTGATCTAGTGAAGGGAGAAAAAGAAGACGTGTTAACGTCTGTGAAAAAAGAAGTTAACTGTCACATTGTTTCCCACTTAGGTTTATGCATTTGTTAATTGCTTAGATTATTGGAATGATGTCATCGTGTTTGAACATAAATTTTATTATTTATAAGTATTGAAACATACAATTTTTTAAAAAGTTTATACATGAGAAACAGATATATGTGTATTAATGAGACAAAAAAATAAGGGTATGCAAAGACATTGGAATTCGCCCAGTCTTAAATTTGTCCACTGATAATGAGGGCAAAAGGAGCAAAAATAAAACGGGGGCGAATATTTCCATGTATACAGTATATGCTGATAAACAAAAACAGAGCCTGAACAGAATTCTAAGTGGTACACTACATTACATATAAAGCCCATTCCCTACACAAACATTTTATTAACCTACAAAATCTTTACAACATCTCCTTAAATAAAAAATAACTTTGCTTTTACTGACAAGATCTACACAGCCTGCTCAAGCTGTATATAACATCTTTAACAATTATTCATTCTTCTTCATTCATTAATTCATTCTAATTTATTTAATTTTATTCATTCCTTTCATTCTTTCCCAACAATTCCATCGATATCAATCTTCTTCTACCCATTGTATCCGGTCAATTATACACTATCTATCCTATCTCTTTAATTTCATTTATTATATCTATCTCATACATTCCATCATATTCGTTTTAACTCCCTTATATGTTATGCATGTTTTAAAATTAAAGAACTATAAAGCGTATTTATAATGTTAGCAAATCGATTTGGACAATCATGATTATCTTAATCTTTTTCTTTCCTTCTCTTTTGATGTATTCCTTCCTGAACTACTCTACTACATAAATCGTTTTGGTAATGAATATACGCCGAAAAAGGTTCACTATTAAAAAATATCAGAGAGTTTTGAGGCCCGTCTGATTTTTCTTTTAATACAGAAGTGTTGGAGGCATATATCATACTAAAGCCGCTGCCATTGAATTTCATCGCTGATATACCTGAGACAGTCTGATTTTGAAGGATATCAGTACTGTAACCGTTGGTAATGGTCTGATATTAAGAAACTCACTGATTTCGATATCGGACTGTCATAAGTAAAATTTTAGACTGCTTGAACAAAGGAAAAACATCACAATAGTGTTAAACTTATCTATAGTGAAGTGAATTTATTCATACTGAACTTTTCATTGAACGTTTTACTGAAATTGTAAAAAAAAAAAAAATCAGTATATTACATCCTTAAAAGGGTAAAATATATGACCTTTAATAGACTACCAGACAAACCAAACTGTTTGGCATAAACTGACACTAAAGTGTTAGATAACACACTACCATTATTAAGAACTGATCACATGATACAAAGAAAAAAAACATATATGAAATAAATTCAAACCGTTAATGTACGGATACTCACAAATGTTGTCCTTGGTTGTCAGAGCGAGTTTAAATAAATAAAACACCCTTATCGGGCAAGGTACACATAATTTGCACGTGCACGATGTAAAGCGTCACCTGATGTGTTTGTACAAGATTATTTCAATTATCTCTGAGTCAAACCCGGTCCAATGTCGGGCATAAAATTCGCTTCCATTACTGACCTAGAAACGCAGTGACATCCTAATTGATAGTAACTGATTTGTGATCATTGAATGAATGATGATTCCATTGCACTCCTGTTAAGGACTGTTCCTATGAAAATACGAAAATATCAACGGATTTAGAAATTCTTAAAACGATGCATCTATTTTTAAAAAAATATTTATTAAAAGTTATTTTAACATGATATAAATTTTTCTAGTAGATTCTGAGAAGTGCTGCTGCTTTGTATATGGTTCATCTTTTATTAGAGTAAATATCAAAGACATGAGCTCCAGTTGAAATTTATATGACTTTCGCTTAATACATTACATAGTTAACAATTTATTCTATAGACTTCATCAAAGCATCAGCACCTTTTAATAAATTTAACATTTCTTTATTTCATAATCATAAGATTGTAATGATCTGTTAAGTGTTTGCCCTTGTAATAACCGAATTTAGATAGGCTTTCTTATGTCAAACTATGGAACGCCATGGCTGCCTTATAGCATTAGACTATAGGTACATTATGTCAAATTATCATTACATTATGTCAAAGTCCATTACGTGGTGTGAATATATCTTTACATTTGGTCAAATCGTTATTACGTGATGTCAAAAGCACGTTAGGTGAAGTGAACATGTCTTTACATTATGTCAACTTTTTATGTTGTGATGTAAAATCATCCTTACGTTATGCCAACATTGTACAACCAAAGGTCAATACATCATGACATTATTTCGACACTGTATTACATGGGGCGAATGTATCCTTACATTATGTCAACATTTTATTACATGCTTTCAATGTATCCTTACATTATATCAACACCGCAGTACGTATCCCGATTCTATCCTTACATTATGTCAACATTTTATTACATGATATCAATGCATTTTTACATTTTATCAACACTTTATTACATGGTGTAAATATGTCGTTTTATTATGTCAAACCTTTATAACATGATGTCATAAGTTTATGACGTTATGTCTAAACTTAATAACGTGATGTGAATAAGTCTTTGCTGTAGGTCAGTTTTCTATTTCATGATGTACATGCTCCATTACTTTAAGGTAAAACATCATTTCGTTACGCGAACACGGATACATCGGCCTTTCTATATACAAGGAAACGGTAAGCTTACCCAAAGGTATCCAGGGGTTATTGAAACTTTGTGGAACAGAACGGAACCAGTAAAGGGTCATCCAATGGGAAAATAGAAATTTTAAAATAATGATTTATTTTGTTTTTATTCATTTCATTTCAAAATAAGATTGATCTTTAATTTTATTGTTTAAATTCGTTGTTTAAAGAAAAATATACATAATTATATTACTTACTACTCTAATGTTAACATATTACAGTATTTTCACGGCAGAACTTACTAACTAGTTTAAGCTAGCAAAAAAATATTCTCTATTAGTTAGAGATTTAAAACAAACGAAACGCATTCCAAAGCATACGTGCATACCCTCTTTAAAATTACAATGTCAGCAGTACTTGACTTATTTGTAAGATTCTGGTTCCGTTACGTTCTGCAATATATTATTACCCCTGTGGATATTGGTATTCAACGGAACAGAACGGAATGAGCGTAAATTTCCTTCTCAGCCTATTATCACGCCTATTCTATACTTACAACGAAAATATATGTAACATGATCATACATTTAACTGTTTACAAAAAACTAACACTCATGCTGTCGAATTATTTCATTTAATTAAAAATTAGTAAGTTACATGTATGAGGCAAACCCTGAAGACAGTACCGATTCTACCAAAAGTGTTTGCCTTTCTTTATAATAATTCTGAAATCGGCGAATACAGTTCCCTTCTCTTATTTGTGTGCGTTTTTATTATGACATATTTCTGATTTATACCCTCTGTCTGAACAATTACCTAAAACAAACATTTCATAAAAAACATCTATATCAAGATGGAGCAGGTCTTTAAAGGGGTTAAAGATCTCTTGTAATTTATTTGTAGATTTTATTTCATATAAGTAATCAAGTGCCCTCTTGGATAAAAAGGAGAAAATTTATTCAGAGGAACGTAGCGTACCCCCTCCACAAACACCATTCCCACCCCCTCTGCAGCAATAAGAAAAAAATCATTTTCATAGCATAATAATTTTGTAGCAGAACGGCCATACCTACATGTGTAGTTAGGGTCAGTATCCTTAATTTAAGATAGCAATAGCAACGTTTACTTTTAACTACTAAATACTTTATTTTAACTACTAAATACTTTGAAACTAAATTTTAGAAAATTAAATATGCACTGGGTGTCTGCGCCACGACATACAGGCTTTGGAACGATAAAGAACCCTGACTGCTAAATGACTGAGTGTGTAGTAACGAACGTAATTTGAATATTCTTGAAGTAAAAAAAGTATAAATCAAAAATTAAATTTTAACCCCCCCCCCCCCCAAAAAAAAAAAACAATAAAGGGGTTAATTTTAGATTTTATATCCATTTCATTTTAAATATTCAAGGGCCGATGAGCACGAGAAAACTTGGATTTTAAGTCTTATTCTTATAACTTAGGTCTATCTAAACTATAAATTCAATGTTTAAATACGTAGATGTTCATTCACTCTCGGGAAATTAAATTGTCAGCAACTAAGTCTTTTACAGCTTTCAGAAGACCTATTATAGGCCTATATAAATTTTCATTCTAGTATGATTAAATCACTGCTTCTTACTAGTATCTACTGTTGGGGTTTTTCTGCATGGGTCCATTTGGGTAAATCGGCGTACCGTTTCTATATATGTGTTATGTTGTAAATTTTGAATTTAAAACATGACAAATATATAAAGACCAAGGATTTCGTGTTTGTATAACGGAACTAGAGACGAGCTCGTTGCAAGCAACGATTAGGTTTTCCGTCGTAGCTGCGTCATACTTGTGACGTATTACAAAAAATTGATAGCTGACCACAGTACAATATTAGATGTGTAAACACTGAGAAACAAAGTATTATATTTCTGTGACCGCGTAGATTTTACGGTGATAGAGAATTCGTCTGGATCTGCATCGGTCGTGTGCAGTACGAACCGGGTGAGGGAATGTTGGCGTAAAGTGTATAAGGTAAATGGTTGGGGCGCGCTGTGGGCCGTAAGCTAAAACGAAGGGTAGGTTTGCCATATTCCCGAAGGTCCACCAGTATACAGTTTCAGAAAAATAAACAGGCAATTGATGCAGGATTCCACATTATTGGACGAGACTCAACGATGGCAACACTTTAACAGACAGACATGTTACAAACAAGTCGGATATGGCCAGAAGTGGCCTCCGGACTCAAGACTCTGGGAGAGTAGGACGTGGCCGGGGCTGGCCGCCGTATTCCAGACTGCGCATTGACAATTGTACATAACTATTTATAAGAATCTTAATAATGAGTATAAATTGCAATTGACAGGTAATGATATAAGTAAGCTGAGTGAAAGGTTCACAGATATAAAATAATTAAATAAACTCAATGAGTCTTTGATGTCCAAGAAATGAAAATCTGATAATTGCACAATGTTGTTTTAAGAGGTTAACAGTCCTTGAGACATGACACTCTGTCTTTTTGAAATCACACATAAAGTCTGAAAAGTGTCAATCACTAAATAAAAAAAGTAACTATGTAAGAAATAAACTGTGAGAAAAAATTACGAAACAGGTGTTGAATTTTACAAGTAAAGTAAAAAAAAAATTATAATTGAACAGTGTATTTTGCACGATGATACTACATGTTTATGAGCAAATACAGATCTTAACACGTTGTCCCTAGTTTGATTCGCCGCATTTTATTCAAAGAGTGGGACTGTGGTTATGCCCGGTACGAAGGTAAAAAGACCATTGGCAAACGTTTTACTAGCATTTTTACTAGCATGCGGAGATCCTGGAAATTTTACAAGGGGTTTTGAAGAATAATTTTGTATTTCGAGGAGGTGGAACATGCGCGGATCAGAAAATTTTTCCGGGGTGGGGGTTGAAAAGTCAGACGGTTATTTGAGTTTGCCAAGGGATGTCCGAGGCATATTTGGTAAGTTTATAATGTACACGTAATTGAAAGAAATTTCGCTGGGGGGGGGGGGGGGGGTCTGGAACCCTTCCCCTTCTAGATCCGCGCACGGAGAAGACCGATGCCGGAAATTTTACTGTACTTTTAACCATTTTTATTTAATTATTCATGTTCATAATTATCAGAAAACCAATATTACCTTTCAAAGCAGTTAAAACTTAAAACTTAAGATACGAACCATTTAGTCTCGGTGAGTATTGCGTCCGCGTACGAAAATAATGGCAATTTTCAAGAAATTCGGATGGACGATCTGTGTCCTAGGTCGTCCATCCGATTCTTTTTCTGACTAAAAGCTACAGACCTGCAGTTAGAGATTGTCAAACTCTTATTGATTATGTCAATTTGTTTGTCTCAAAGAATCATTTTTTAAATCAATAAAGTTTTACCTTAAAAAACAGAAAGAAATCGGGCACAATTTTCAATGTTAGCATTTTACAATTTTATGGTTTAATAAAATTTCAAGAAACAACTCTTCATTGCTTTATCCGAAATATTGCATGAAAAAAATTTACATCGCATTTTTTAAATTACAAAAGGATATTCAAAATGAACTTGGATTAACCGCTAACAAACAGGCATAAAGAGAGACTGAGAACCAATTTCTTCTCTTTTTTTTTTTTACATCAAAAGAAATTCAAAAATAAATCAAAATATATTTTTTCTTTGTATGCGTTAATGAAAATGTAGATCAGCAAGGGGTTCTTTTTCGTGCAAGCACCTACTTAACAGATTGTTACACGGGTCTACAACGATGAGAAATATCGTTGTGGCAATATTGTGGGTGAAGGATGAAAGTGTAGTTTGTTTTTTAAGTTTATTTTTGATACATGTAATTATATTTATCTGGATCGGTTATGTTTGTTATTTTGTTTTGTTTATTAAAGAGGGGAATAAAGAAATGAGTAATTTCCAAGCGCGTAGCATCGTTTTTGAAAGTGGGGGGGGGGGCAAACTCATCCAACAAATCTTGACAAGAAAAAAAAACAGATTTTTTTTTTTGAATTTTTCAAAATTTCACTGATAATTTCATGATTTTCATAGCATTTTTTTTTACATGCTACCAAAATGGGGGGGGGGGGGGGGGGCAACTCCATGATAATTCAATTTTTTTTATGTAAATTTTATAAAAATAGTTGCTTCGAGAAAAAGTGGGGAGAGGACATCTTTATGTCATATAACATGTGAAACTGATTTCATTCCACCCACAAGCTTGAAATAATGAAATAATTTTAAGGAAAACAATATAAATAGACGTCATAAATCCCATATCAAACGACATATTACCACTTGATTCTGCGCGTCTTTTTAATGAATTTATAAACAGCGGCAAATTCTAAAATGTATTTTTAAAGGTAATGTTACATGTAGCTGCAAGTCTGTAGACCTTGTATGAAAAATTTCGGATGGTAGTCAATTTTTCCGGGATACAGACCGAGCGGTACATATATGCAGCTAAGGTAACTAAGAATAATTCCAATAAAATACTTTGTTGAGTAATGCAAGCTTTTAAGATTTGTATAAAATATAACACCCAAATACTTCGTCTTACATTCGCTATTTGTAGAACAAGCAGAACCAGTATCAGTCTGACCGGCCTCACCATATACATTGCTGGAATTTTATTGTCCTAGCATTGCATTGCTCTGCATGTACACAATTTCTTTTAAAAATTAAACACTTAAAGTGTTCATCTATATGGCTACACATAACGTACACACGTGATTCAAAATAACCCAGACGGAAAACGGTAAAGAATTCAGTCATTGAGTCTACGTTTTATAGATCTGGTAAGAAAACACATTGCGGGTCTGAATGTTTGTTGATATGTCAATCTATCAATATACAGTTTGTTAATTATTTTCGATTGCTAAGGCTACAGCGTATTTGATGAACATTGAACAACATTTTTTCCATGCCACTTATTTCCATGGAAGATAGCGAATACAAGTATAAAGCAGTTATAAAATTTATTTAATTACCTCTTTAGAATTGTGTATGTAATAAATAATTTATAAGTTGCTGCTGAAGGTTGTTTGGTATTTTCGTTTGTAGACGTTTTGCAAGTAAAAAACCTGAAACGCGGGGCAAGTCATAATTAATATCCCTAATAACCGTAACTTAAAACTAGCGGCTTTGGATTCAAATATTATCGTAAACGAATATTAAGTTCACTTTTTAAAATCATCTCCACGATGATAATTATATTATATCCATCGCAAATCAGTATGTTCTATCGGGAGCAATCCCGCGTTCGTTTAAATTGCCAGCGTACATTTGTCATGACAGTAATACACATTGTGCTTTATATGACGGCCGTGTATACGTATTGTAGAAAAGTTGAGTTTAATTACCATGCATTGGAACCATTTTATTAACACATCTCCCAGTACTGAAACAATTCAAAATGTCTCTGTTACAGTAACACAGTGGGGCGTTAATCGTGTACGTCCAGCTCTACAAGCACATGCACTGTCGTCTAGGCGACGGCCTGAATACAGCTAGCGTCCTATCGATCGGTTACCTGAGTCTCGTAATGCATCTAAATATAGACAGGGGCACAGTTATGAAACAAACAACAAAAATAAGGTCAAAGAGGTTTATCTATATGAAATGAAAATGTACATATGTATAAAACATTTGGGAATTTTATGTGGAATTATTTTTGCGCGCTACATGTATCAGTTAGTGCATTACAAGAAGCCCTTTCATAACCTCATAAACGTGCGCACCCCCACACAAATGGACCGAACTGACAACAATTGTTTCTGCAAATACTGACTATAAATTACGAAAACATTAAATTAATTACTATAGAAGGATTCAAAATTAATTTCTTTACAACTTTGCTTAAATAATGCATTAGAAATGTTTATTCCTTTTTAAGTTATTGATAAGAAACTTTGGACGCCTCAAACTCCCTAATTATAAGGGCCAGCCCCTTTTTCGGTATACCGAATGAAAGGTCTGGGTAAGACCAAGAACTTTTAAAATACATGTTATAACAAATTTGTATCAGGTAGAAAACTAACACGGAAAATACGCGAATTTTTTTGATTTTTTTTCTTACCTTTGTTTCAACATCTATACCTTCCCTTTTATTTGCATTTAAATAATAAATAAAATATATCTCGCACAAATTCAATGTATTAGCTTCCAAACCAGCCCATCTTTGAGACTCTGCCAGTCATCGTTAAAGCTAAACCCCCTGGACAAAAGAAGTCGTTAAATTTTACTTAAAGGGGAATAACTCAAAACCGGATAGGGATTTTCCTCAACTAAAATATGCAACGACAACATCACGCGGCATGTTATCAGTCCTGAAACTTTCAAAACAATCAGTGAACAAACGAGCGAGATATTAAGGATCAAAGTTGGCGTCTAGAAGAAAAGAAAAATAATTTGAAATTTTTTTCAGAATAATATAGTAAGGTTTTCCGCTCTCAGCGGAAATTATGTTTCTTAATTATGTTTCGACTTAAAGTAATAGAGCGTATACATCACGGAATAGAGAATTTGCCTAATGTAAAGACTTATTTACATCACGTAATAAAGTTTAGACAAAAAGTCAAGACATTTTCGTATCAAGTAATGTACTTTTGACATAAAGTGATAAAGTGTTGACATAATGAAAGGATGAGTTAACACCATGTATTAAGGTGTTGATAAAATGTAAAAACGCATTGATATCATGTAATAAAATGTTGACATAATGTAAGGATAGAATCGCGATACGTACTGCGGTGTTGATATATTGTAAGGATATATTGAAAGCATGTAATAAAATGTTGACATAATGTAAGGATACATTCGCCCCATGTAATACAGTGTCGAAATAATGTCATGATGTATTGACCTTTGGTTGTACAATGTTGGCATAACGTAAGGATGATTTTACATCACAACGTAAAAAATTGACATAATGTAAAGACATGTTCACTTCACCTAACGTGCTTTTGACATCACGTAATAACGGTTTGACCTAGCGTAAAGCTATATTCACACCACGTAATGGACTTTGACATAATGTAATGATAATTTGACATAATGTACCTATAGTTTTACGCTATAAGGCAGCCATGGCGTTCCATATCAAACACATGGAACAATGCGCATTATGCACTTTTAGAAAAAAAATAACGCACGCTCTAAAAATAATTACACGCTGGATCAAATCGAGCATAACAAATATGATTTATTGGTACAATAATTGTTCAAAGATTGTATTTCTTTAAGTTATTTAATGCATTTTCCCATGTAAAAACTTGTAAAAAAAATTGCATCGCAATCAGCAAGTTGTTTATATTTAACGTTGTTGGACTCACTTGACTACAAATTTCAACTCTGAGGTAATTTGGTGTGTAGTTTAATGGGTTCATACAGTTACAATTTGCAATTTACTTTATTTGTTTAGCATTTGTGATGACTTACTGTTTTATGTTACGTCATCGTTAACATTTCCCGTACTTTCTGCTCTGCGCTGCCACAAAGTAGACCTTAACAGTATTGCGATGTGCGATCGCAATCTGCTTTTCTTATTGATCGACTATATGTATCTATAGGTGTTGTCTAAATTTATATGAACATGCTAACTAAAATTCAATTTAAAAGAAACATATTTGCCTTACTGACCAAAACGGTAACACAGTTTTCATTCCTTTCCATTCTTTTTGATGGATGCCTCAAAGCACTATGTAAGTTGTTTTTTTCTATTGGTATATGCTTTATTTGGTCAGTACTGGATGGTATTTTAGAATGGATAATAACATAACATAAGGTATTGGTCGCAACCATTCTATAACTTTAGTAAAAAAAAATGTAAAAAAAAAAACTTCCATAAGTTTGTAAAAAAAACAACTATTTTGAATATTTTACCTCTTCCTTCTGCTTTTCCTTCAGTCGAGGGTCACGTTGTTTCAGGTATTGATCTTTTTTTTTTAACTTTGACCTTCCATAATTAGTTTAACGTGTATTTTATGAACATTGACTGTTGCTTTTACCGGATTAAGTACATGTAACAGGATTTTTAAACATGTGTTAAGGCATTGATAACGTTTGTTGAATGTTACATATACATGTATAAACATAGCTGAGGATATGTACAATAGTTTTACCCATAACGTAGGATATATGAATTGTATATCTTGATTCGTGACTCTTGGAAATATTGCCAGATAAAATACATATTATTCGTTTTTGGTTTACAGGCTAAGGCTACTAAATTTGTTAATAAAGGAAACTATTAATACAAGCTATATACAGTACCGATCAGACCAAACCTAACGGAAAGTAAACCCCAACTAAACCCTGGGTTTACTTTCTGGGTTTACTCTGGGTTTACTAAAGTGGACCCAGAGTAAACCCCAAGTAAACCCAGAGTGGACACAGAGAGTAAACCCCGATCAGAAGTATATCCTGAAAGCAGACGCTACATGTGTATTCGGTATATACAAGGGGCTGGAAGCACAGGCAGTAGGATGATAAGTTAAAATACAGGTCTGCTTCACACTTCAGTGCGTATAGTTGACTCCAAAAGCAATTCTCAAGTAAACCCAAAGTAAACCCCGAGTAAACCCAAAGTAAACCCAGAAAGTAAACCCGGAGTTTAGTTGGGGTTTACTCTGGTGTTAGGTTGGGTCTGATCGGTACTGTGTATCATGTAAATATCCTCATTTATTATGGATACCTTTGGTTAATGATAAACCCTATGTTAATATCCTTAGATTATGATAGAACATAATGTACATATCAGTAATCATGTATATATCCTCTAATAGCAATGAAACCTTGGTATATATCTCTATTTTCTCCAGATTCTTATTTTATAATAAATCTTTTGTATAGATTTTGTATACATTGACATTTACTAACATGTACGCATTACTTTATTTTTTATTTACAATCGATTGCTACTCAAAACATATGGAATCTAAAAATCGTACACAATACTTTAAAAGGGAATTCAAACAAACTTTCATATGATTCACAGGACTGAAAATGATATGAATCTAGAATTATCAGCGTGAAAGATATGTTCATTACAAAATACAATATGAATACAATTTAGGGCATTATGACCTACTGTTAAAGGGTCATATTTTTTACAATGAGGTGCACGATATGAATAGAATTTTGGCTATTTAGCCTACTTTTAGAGGGTCACATGTTCTACAATATGGTATTCATGCATGCATTGTATCAATTGTACCATAAAATGACCTAGTTGAAAGAAGACTTTAAGTTTCTTTAAACTTGGATCTCATCTTTCTTCACATACACCCAGAATAAACATTCAAACATTACGAATATTTATTCAACTTTAAATGTTAAACAACATTTTCATTTATAAAGATCATGGATAAACACAATTAAAGAAAGTTGTTTATTAAATCTTACTTTATATTATAAAAAAGAATGTAGAAACTCTTTTTGCATTTCAAATTGGAAAAAAAACCTTTTCAAGAAGAATGATAAAGGTGTATTGTTCATTAAACAATAGACAACAGAGTTTATATGTAAAACAATCAATTGGTCACCAATCTAAAATTATACCGATATGAATGATATAAAGTTCGACTAAGATAGAGTTGATAAGTAAAGAAACCACTGTAACTCATCCCTGTAAAGTAGTTATATAGATAACGTAGGATCTGTTGATGACAAAGAGGATAATTGACTTCTATATTGATCCATTCATGAAAAACGTTTCCACGATTTTTCACAGGTTAACGGTGAAGTTGGCATTACCGACATTTAGGATTTACACGAATGCGGTCAGATTAATGGTCACTTCACTAAAAACTTTCTGCCAATCTTCTGTAAGCGGCGTTATTTGCATAGTAAATAAACATGTAATTGGTTCGACTATTTTTAACATCACGGAAAAACTTTAGTCTGTAACAGCCATTGGCTGCACGATTTAAATAAGAATTTTCCCCCTCGCTTTCCTTGACATCAAAGACACACACACATTAAATAAGTGAGAGGTCCCAATAGTGGTTGATATTTTCTCTCTAAACGGCGCTGACTGCATAGGAAATGCACAAATGATCCCGATATTGGTCATATTCCTGAAATACATGTATATAGTTGTCATTTTTCAGAGTTTTAAGTCCTTCTTTAGGGAACTCTAATTTTATTATAATTAATAAATATATTTGAGTTATATTCATTAATAAGTTATTGTAAGCTCATAATTATATAACTATAATTTGCATTTCATTCCACATATACATGTAGCAACATAAACCCATGTTTGGATGGTCACAGAGTGTAAAATAAGCAGGAGTCAGTATTGCAGTCCATGTAAATTATACACAGGTCAATTCCAGCTGCATATGTTGAACAAAGTGACAAACAACATGTGTGGTTTTGAAAGCAGACTAGATTTGTACAGAAACATTTACAACCTGTCAATATCCAAGCTATCTCCATTATACGGCTTGTGTTGAGCTGGACATGGCATCCCCACCAGGACGGGGTGTGTGCTCATCTGCAACAAGTCATTAATTAACTGTTAATGTAATTATACTATATCATATCAGTAAAAAAGATCCTGATATTCATTGAACATGTTTCTATTACATAAATATTACTAAAAACTAATTACAAAATTACATTTATAGGTACCTAGATAAATATGCCTAGTAAAATTGTAACAATGACATGGTTTTAAGTATCCATTTGATAAATTGATAACGGCATTACCAATAGAATTTGACAGACACGTAGCTGGGGAATGGGTTGCTGCTTGCAACAGACTCCCACTGATTTTGGAACCAGATAAAACATAGAATAATTGAAGTAAAAATAAGGAAAAAAGAGGTATTATAGGTGATGAGATAAATTTTGTTAAGTCTAGTAGAAACAGCTAATGTACATCCTGTAACAATGATATGTTCATATTGACAAACAATCAGATATAAACATGCCTTTCAGGTACTTATTGACTGATAATTAACACGGACTGTGTCTTATTTAAGAAACAAACAACGTTATCTAAAGAAATGGGATTATGAATAGCAATTGCTCTGCTGGCATATTCCATGATGTGCGCTAGTGCATCATGGAAAATATGCTAGCAGAGGTTTTTCCCTTGCAGATCCCCTTTACTTGACCTTTAAATATCGCATGGAAAAAACCTTAAGACTTTAATGTACTTTTTATTTTTTAAAATCACATAGATTTATTGACAGAATAAATGATATGCTATATCAGTAATTCCTTTAAAATGTTAATAGCGAGCGCAGCTCGCCGGCGCGCAGCGCCGGCGCGAAGCGAGCTCTACCGGCAAGGCGTGTGTGAATAGAAAAAAATTCGGACCAGTTGCACATTCATTCAACGGATTTTTTTGGCGTCAGTAAATCGGACCAGTAATGCCTTGTTTTAATCGTCCCAGTAATTCCCTGTAAATATGATTTCCCATTTCACACTCTCACGAGAACAAGATAAAAGACTATGTACATCATGCATTGTAAATAAAATAATTCCATTACATAAGACTAACAGAGTTGTCGTTCCTTCCAGTGACGTCACAATTGATTTCTTGCACATTGATCCCACAGAATTTTTCGGAGTCAGTAAATTTCGACCCACAATGCAATTTATCAATGTCGGACGATCTCACTAGACTTGATTCCTTCTCGCGAGAATCAAAGTAAAACTTTTGAGAAACAGATAAATTGTGTAATTTCAAGAATATCATGCTTTTTAAGGAAACAAAACAGTATATTTCACTTAGTTTTTTTCATGGTTTTTTCAAAGAGACAGACGACTCTTGACCGACGTGAACTTTGACGTCACAATAAGGGGAGATTACTCTAAGTAGTTATTGTAAATCTGCTGAAATATAAATACCAAAATCTTCTCAAAATCTTGCAAAGCTAACGAATGGGGACATCTTTTTATTTTAATAGGAAACAGTTGTAACTTGCTCACATTTATTTTATTCACTATATATTTACAGTAATTTCCAGGAACGTTTTTTAAAAGGGGGCGCAGCAGCATCATTAAAAAAAATATTTACAAGCAAAAATGAAAAAGAAATTCTCAATATCAGGGAAATTCTAATCCGGTTGAGGAATGCTGAGTGCGTAGTATGCATTTAGCTCTTTAACTGCTCAATGCTATTTTTATTTTCACATTTATTACATCCTCCCGGGGGGGGGGGGGGGGGGTGTCCAAAACCGTTTTTCTTATATGATCAGCAAATTTTTTTATACGTAAATTATATTTTTGTTTAAACGGGGGGGGGGGGGTGTACTCTATGATAAGTCAATTTTTTATATGTAAGTTTAAGAAAAATGTCTGCTGCAAGAAAAGAGGAAATAAACTGCAATAAACATTATGTTAAAATCTTGATCATTCAACAACATTGTATCTGAGATAAATTCTATTTAAATAAATAAACAATCTTATAAATTATGAATAATGAAAATTTACTAGAAAAAATAGGCATGTTTATATTTTATTTTGCATTCAAATTCATTTACGTTACGTTGATACTTTTATTTTTATTGATTTATCATAATTTATTATTTGATCACATGCTGCGCTCGCCCCAACGGTCGCACCGTAATACATATTATAAGGGTTTTGAATGCACCAATTTTAAGGACTTGGAGAAAAAACACGTATGTATCATAAATTGGTTTAAACTCTGACTTTGTAAGGTAATGGGAAGTCTATAACGCCACACCCTATGACGTCATTGTATGCCACAAATCATGGTATAGTTAGGAAGAGTTATATTTCCTTGTACATTGAATTTTGTACAAAAAAAATAAAAATAAAACACTTTCGTTTTTTATAAGGAATGAATCAAATATTTATTAGTTTTATACGATAAAAAATGATTTTGGGGAGTTTACACCTTATAAATTTATACTTATAAATATTGAATTAATTGCTCATAATTTAATTTTTTGCTATTAACAGTAGATAAAAACGGCATCAGCATGTACAAAATCCAAACGTAACGTCAGGCGGATTGATACGTAGGCAACATTCTTTAAACGATATGAAATAAATTTTGAATAAATTTTAACCTCTCAGAAAGTGCGTTACAAACAGAATTAACTTACTTGGGTATATTTTTATTCTACTATACTAATTAACATTTGTAATCAATTAAACAAGAGGCCCAGGGGCCACATCGCTCACCTGAGCAACAATTGCCTTAATTCTGATCAAATTAGCATTACAGTATCAAAATATCTTGACAACTAAGTACAGTAGATCTTGCTAAAAAAAATAGAAAATCTGTCAATTTTTATCCACCTCTTTTTTGGGGTAAATACCAAGCCCCTTTTGTTGTTGTACCTGTAAGAAGATTTTTCTCTATTCCAATTTACCCCCCCCCCCTCCATTTCGTGGCCCCCTTTTCTCTAGGGAATCATGGTTTCATCAAACTTAAATCTGCATAACCTGTGCTTTCACACTAAGTACTGAGTTTTGGACCGAAAACTTTCCCAGAATATTTTTCTCTATATATTCCTATGTAAAAATTCAAACTGCCGTCACGGCCCAGCCCTATCACTAGGGACTGTGATTTTGCAAACTTGAATTTACACTATCCGAGGATGCCTCTACACAAGTTTAGGCTTTTCTGGCCAAATAGTCTTTAAAAAGAAGATATTAAAGATTTTCTCTATATATTCCTATGTAAAAATTCATCCCCCATTGTGGCCTCACCATACCCCATGACTATTATTTAAACAAACTTGAATCTTTACGATCTTGGGATGCTTCCACTTAAATTTGGGCTTTCCTGGCCTTATAGTTTTGAGAAGAAGATTTTTAAAGATTTTCTCTATATATAAAAATTTATCCCCCATTGTGGCCCCGCCCTACCCCCAGGGACCATGATTTGAACAAACTTGAATCTACATTATCTGAGGATGGTTACAATTTGAGCTTTCTTGGCCATAAAGTTTTGAAAAGAATTTTTTTTAAAGATTTTCTCTATATATTCCTATATAAAAATTTATCCCCTAATTGTGGCCCCACCCTACCCCTGGGGACCATGATTTGAACAAACTTGAATCTACACTGTCTGAGGATGCTTCCACTCAAATTTAAGCTTTTCTGGCCTTATAGTTTTTGAGAAGAAGATTTTTTAAAAAAATTTCGATATATTCCTATGTAAAACATGACCCCCCTCTTGTGGCCCCACCCTACCCCCGGGGACCATAATTTGAACAAACTTGAATCTTCACTACCTGAGGATGCTTCCATTTTAATTTGAGCTTTTCCGGCCTTATAGTTTTTTAGAAGAAGATTTTTAAAGATTTTGTCTATATATTTCTATGTAAAACTTGATCCCCTAATTGTGGCCCCACCCTACCCCTGGGGACCATGATTTGAACAAACTTGAATCTACACTATCTGAGGATGCTTCCACTCAAATTTAAGCTTTTCTGACCTTATAGTTTTTGAGAAGAAGATTTTTAAAAAAAAATTCTGTATATTCCTATGTAAAACATGACCCCCCTCTTGTGGCCCCACCCTACCCCCGGGGACCATAATTTGAACAAACTTGAATCTACACTACCTGAGGATGCTTCCATTTTAATTTGAGCTTTTCTGGCCTGATAGTTTTTTAGAAGAAGATTTTTAAAGATTTTGTCTATATATTTCTATGTAAAACTTGATCCCCTAATTGTGGCCCCACCCTAGCCCCTGAGACCATGATTTGAACAAACTTGAATCTACACTACCTGAGGAAGCTTCCACTTTTATTTGAGCTTCTCTGGCCTAATAATGTTTTAGAAGAAGATTTTTAAAGATTTTCTCTATATATTCCTATGTAAAACTTGATCCCCCCATTGAGGCCCCACCCTACCCCCGGGGACCATGATTTGAACAAACTTGAATCTACACTATCTGAGGAGGCTCCCATTTTAATTTGAGCTTTTCTGGCCTGATAGTTTTTTAGAAGAAGATTTTTAAGGATTTTGTCTATATATTTCTATGTAAAACTTGATCCCCCCATTGTGGCCCCTCCCTACCCCTGGGGACCATTATTTGAACAAACTTGAATCTACACTACCTGAGGATGCCGCCACACAAGTTTGAGCTTTTCAGGCCGAATAGTTTTTGAGAAGAAGATTTTTGAAAAATACCAACAAATTTTCAATAATTCTCAATTATCTCCCCTTTAAAGAGGGCGTGGCCATTCATTTGAACAAACTTGAATCCCCTTCACCTAGTGGTGCTTTGTGCCAAATTTGGTTGAAATCTGCCCAGTGGTTCTTGAGAAGAAGATGAAAATGTGAAAAGTTTACAACGCCAACGCCAACGCCGACAACGACAACGACAACGACGACAGACAACGGACAAATTGTGATCAGAAAAGCTCACTTGAGCCTTTGGCTCAGGTGAGCTAATAATAAATATAATTTTAATTAAAATACTTTTATTTTAAACTTAATATGGTTTATAATTAATATTTTTGGTATTAGAAATATTCAATATATATACGATTAAAAATCATATTTGAAATATTGAAAATTCTCTATCTGAGAGTCTGTGCAAATATTACCATCTATTTTATGCATATAAAATCGATGACTTTATTTTACGGGAAAGGGTTATCTTAATTTTGGTCGGGATCGGCCTGCGGCCTTCTTTTATTATTTAAGTCTGGAAGCTCGGGATCAACATCCTTTTCCAAAAGTTGCTGAATAGGAGTAGGTTGAAAAATTGTATGGGAGAATTTTTTTTAAATTATATGCTGTAAAGTTCTTGCATCCGCCTTAAATATATATGAAATTTCATTAACGGATAGACAAGTTAATTGTGTTTTACATTAATTTTAATCTGGCGTCTATATTTTCTATTGATGGGGCCGGATTAAAAGCAGGGTGTTATCAGTAGGCACTATACATATAATTTGTATTCTTTTTTTGAAAATCGTGTTTTTAATTTCAAGTGAGTTATTGTATGTGTATTGTTCATTTTAATGAGCGGAAATGCCACCAAAAAATAATAAGCGGAATTGCAGACACCACGAGGGGAAGGGATCAAGGTCAAAGAGGTCAAGACCCGAGCGATCAGCTCCATCCACTGACGATCAGGCATCTCAGGAACCAGGTCCATCACGAAGCAGGGAATGCGCCATCGCAATAGAAAGTGAAGATGTGGCAACCGTGAACCAAAGTTTGCCCCCAACACCTGTTCCTGCTTTAGCTATTCAATCAGGTACAAGCATTGGTGTTGAAAGTCAATACGTCGATAGCATTCATACATTGTTATCTAGCAATGTCTCTAACTCATTGAAATCAAAAATTATCAGTTCGTCATACATTGACATTAGCTTATTGCTTGATAATACTTCTCTGACGGAATCTTCAGAGAAAAGAATATTTTTTAATAATAAGGGTGAGTTGGTCACAAGAGAGGTAGTTAGGCCCAGCATAAAGATTCAATCTATCAGTAGATGGACAGATGCATTTTTAGTTTATGCAAGTATCTATGCTTCGGCCCATCCAGAATCTTTTCAAGGTCTTCTGAAATATTTGCATGACATTAGACTAGGGGCATCAAGATGTGGGGAGGGAGATTTGGGCTGGAAGAAATATGATGAATAATTTAGACTTCGCCGCAGTATCGATCCCACCAAACAATGGTCTAAAGTAGACTATGAGTTATGGTTGATGTTTATGACATCATCTCCGCAATCTAAAGTTACACTTAGCCCAAATAGCCCAGCATTTAACAAGTGCTATAATTTCAATTTCAAGGGAATTTGTGACAGACCGTCTTGTCAGTACATGCATAAGTGTATAAGATGTTCAGGGGCTCATCCACAATACCAGTGTCCCCTTTCTAACCATGTGTTCAAGGCCACAAATCGCCCCAGGGCACCATTGCAGGGACAATCCCAGTTTAGACCCCCTGTGTCACACCCAACACAAACCCCAAGACCACAAAGATATATGGGCCCTAGGAACTTCCCCTATTAGAACTAAAGTGTTAGATGAGTATTTACAATCATACCCAGACAAATATGCTGCTAATTATTTAAAAAATGGTTTTTCCAAAGGTTTTGAAATTAATTATACTGGCCCAAGGTTTCATGTGTATTCAAAAAATCTCAAGTCTGCAACTGAACACCATGATCATTTGATGGATAAGATAAGTAAAGAAATTAAGCTGGGCAGGATTATGGGTCCTTTTGACCAACTGCCTATTTCCAACCTTCACATTTCGCCAGTTGGCATTGTTCCAAAATCGGATGGGGGGTGGCGAATGATAACTCATTTATCCTACCCTAGTGATCGTGGGATCAATGACTTTATAGATCCAGATTTATGTACAGTTCAATATGCATCTTTTGATGGTGTAGTTGACATGATTGCCAGTTTGGGAAGGGGTGCCTTGATAGGGAAGATGGATGTTAAAAGTGCATTTCGTTTAATTCCTATCTATCCAGGGGATTTTTATTTGTTAGGCTTCTCGGTAGATGGCTCATATTACATAGACAAATGTCTTCCCATGGGATGTTCTATAAGTTGCAAAATTTGGGAAACATTCGCAACTTTTCTACATTGGCTGACACAGTTTAAGTCTGGGCTGAATACCTTAGATCATTATTTGGATGATTTCATTTTTGCAGGAAGGTGTGGAAGTCAAGAATGTGCAATACTTATGTCTACTTTTAGTCGCTTAGCTAAAGAAATAGGGGTACCACTAGCTCATGATAAAACTTCAGGCCCAACAACTAAGTTAATATTTCTAGGTTTTGAAATAGATACATTGGAGATGATTATTAGGATCCCAGAAGCAAAGGTAAATATCCTTAGGAACCTAATTGAGAGCTTTTTAGGTAGAGAAAAGGTTAGGTTGCAAGAAATGCAATCATTAGTTGGAATGCTGAATTTTTTCTCAAAGGCAATCAGGTCTAGTAGAGCCTTTATTCGAAGAATGTATGATGCATTTAGAGGGGTTTTTAAGCCACACCATCACATAAGATTATCAGTTGGAATTAAAAGTGACCTTAAAATGTGGCTTGTGTTCTTAGACCACTTCAATGGGGTAGCATATTTTCCTGATACTGTATGGGAAGATTCTAGCATTTTGCAATTATTTACAGATAGTGCAGGCTCAGGTCATTTAGGTTGTGGGGGTTACTTTAGGGGGAGTTGGTTTTTTCTACAGTGGCCAGCTCATTGGAACAACCAAGACATTTTGAGGGACATGACTTTTTTAGAGCTCATACCTGTAGTATTAGCAATAGAGTTATGGGGAATTAGGTTGCAACACAAAAAGGTTCAGTTCCATGTGGATAACCTTTCACTAGTAAGTGTCATCAATACCCAATCTTCCAAATCAAAAAGAGTTATGGAATTGGTAAGACATTTGGTTTTTAGACTTATGATGAACAATGTTATATTTAGGGCAAAACACATATTTAGCTTGGATAACAAAGTTGCAGATTCTTTGTCTCGCAAACAGTGGTACCGCTTCAAGAGGTTGGCACCAGAGGCACACACCAGACCAGACCCAATTCCATTAGAATTAGTCAACATGATTTACAGATTCAAATGAACAAATTGTTAGATGCTTCAATCTCCAGCAACACCACGACATCTTATGAAACAGGGCTAAGATCATTTTTTAATTTCCGGAGAGAATTTGGGTACGAGATTTTATGGCCCCCACCACTCAGGGACGTTGTTCAATTTGTTTCTTATTTGTCACTTAAGAAATGTTCTTATGCTACGGCTAGGTCTTACTTATCATCCATTAGTTTTCAATGCAAAGTTCAAAATTTGGTTGATGAAACAAAAAACTTCCTTGTTCTGAAGGTTCTTGAAGGTATGAGAAGAATTGGTAGGTCTGCTGATGCAAGGTTACCTATAACCTTGGAATTACTCAAACAACTTGTGGAGACTTTACCAGGTATTTGTCATGATACCTATGAAACAAAGTTGTTTCGAGCTGCATATTTATTAGCTTTCTTTGGTTTTCTCAGAATAGGGGAATTTGCATTGTCTACTGGTAATGGTGTTCATTCAATATTGCAAGTGACAGATGTACAGTTTCAAGCTAATTACTCCAAGCTCTTGGTACTCATAAAAAGCTCAACAACTGATCAGGATAGGAAGGGTGTTTCTCTGGTCATTGATAGAATTGAGGGAATTTTGTGTCCAGTAGCAGGTTTGATTGATTATCTTGCTGTTCGACCAAAAATTAAAGGCCCATTGTTCATTCATTTGGGAAAGAACCCTCTTACTAGGTATCAGTTCTCAGCTATTTTAGAAAAAGCACTTCATGTTCTTGGAGTTGAGGGACATTATAGGGCCCATTCGTTTCGTATAGGGGCAGCCACTTTAGCATTTGAGGCTGGGTGCACACAGGATATTATAATGGAAGCAGGCCGTTGGAAGTCTAGGGCATATAGGACATACATAAGATGTCCTATTGGGCAGATGTTAGGAACAAATAAGATGTAATTTTTAAAAGTAATCAGGTTCAATACTTATTCTTGCTGGAATTGTAGAGGTCCCTGAAGTTACAGTGTGGTGTGTGGGCTCATCTATTATCAAGAATGCTATGATGGCATCAGTATGCAGACCGGGGGGATCAAATCTAGGACTGGATAGGTTGAATATGAATATTTGGTGGCAAGGATATTCAGGTTTGAAGTTTTTGGAGCTGAAAAGAAAGCTCTTTTTTCTAACACAATATGAAGAATCACCAGACTACTTAATTATTCACTGTGGGGTGAATGATATTGGGGCTATTGATCTGTTTTCATTAATTCAAAAAATTAAAACCCACTTACAATTTATTAAAGTTCAATTTCCACAGTCCACACTTGTTTGGTCACAGATGCTTCCACGAATTAAATGGAGGTATTCTAATGATAACAAAGCAATGGAGAGATGCCGTCTCAAGGCCAATAGGGTAGCTGCCTCATCAGTTTTAAAATTGGGGGGTTGTTACATTAAGCACCCTGATCTGTTGAGAAACATGTCCCAATTTCTGATGCCTGATGGCGTCCATCTCAACGAGTTAGGAAATAAGCTCTTCCTCAATAATTTCCAAGGGGGATTAGAATTCTTCCAGTCGCAACTGGGGCAGGTATATCCTTAAAACTTGTTCCAGAGAACATTGGTTCGTGGGGGCTTTTTTCAGTTACTTGGGTGCTCCCCCATGTGTGGGATGACTGCGAACTCTCCTTTAATTGTTCGCTGTCATGTGGCGCTTGCGCACACCAAAGCAACTGAGGCCTATGTAAGCTTTGTATTATTGTGAAGTTGTCACCATTGAACTGTGAAGGGGGGTAAAATGCTAAACCATTTTGTTTGTAAAATATTTGCTTGATGTGGATTCACATTGTTTTGTGCATATAACTTGCATTTAAATAAGTAACCACCCGCGGTTTACCCGGGGTGGCCATTTAACATATGTTGTGTGTTGTATAAATTTTGATGCATTTGTTGATTTTGTGTGGGTTTGCCCAAAAGTTGTGTGTTTATTGGCATCCCACAAAGTAATATGCCACGGCCAATGTTCGCCAAATAAAACTATAAAATCACATATCTTGTTCTTATTTCCTTGTATAAATAATACCATCTATTTTATGCATATAAAATCGATGACTTTATTTTACGGGAAAGGGTTATCTTAATTTTGGTCGGGATCGGCCTGCGGCCTTCTTTTATTATTTAAGTCTGGAAGCTCGGGATCAACATCCTTTTCCAAAAGTTGCTGAATAGGAGTAGGTTGAAAAATTGTATGGGAGAATTTTTTTTAAATTATATGCTGTAAAGTTCTTGCATCCGCCTTAAATATCCCGCCCACCCTTTCCCAATTTGTTTAGGAAATAAAGTTTTCAATGCAGATATATGCTTGTTTTTTGTTTTTTCGCTGCTGGCTTTTCCTTTGATTTTGCAGATTATAACATTGGAAGACGTATCTATTGGTTCTTTTCAAGAAATGTCGTGGCATAAGCACTGATGTGGCGCTTGCGCACACCAAAGCAACTGAGGCCTATGTAAGCTTTGTATTATTGTGAAGTTGTCACCATTGAACTGTGAAGGGGGGTAAAATGCTAAACCATTTTGTTTGTAAAATATTTGCTTGATGTGGATTCACATTGTTTTGTGCATATAACTTGCATTTAAATAAGTAACCACCCGCGGTTTACCCGGGGTGGCCATTTAACATATGTTGTGTGTTGTATAAATTTTGATGCATTTGTTGATTTTGTGTGGGTTTGCCCAAAAGTTGTGTGTTTATTGGCATCCCACAAAGTAATATGCCACGGCCAATGTTCGCCAAATAAAACTATAAAATCACATATCTTGTTCTTATTTCCTTGTATAAATAATTACATTTCAGATATTTTTTGCATGTTAAGTGTGTGGAGAGACACTGCAGTTACAACCCTGTAACACACACATGGTACTAAAATGTTAAAATGTCGAGTTTTATTATGACGTCAAAAACGTTGAACGGTATAACATGCAACGTTACAAGCAAAAATCAAAGTAATAATGAAAGTTCCTTTAGGATAAAGAAGGATGTTTAAGGTATAAATCCCCTTTCATTATTTGTAGACAAGGCAACAAGTTTAGCAAAGAATGTAAATACAGGGTGTCCAATAATATCTGATACCATTGAGTCTTTGAATAACTTTTGATTAAGTTTATTTAACAAAAAATCAAGTGCATTTTTATAAATGTATATGATGTGAATTTTTGCTCAACATATATTACAAACATAAATAAGTTTTTGACAAATTGGGCGTTGCTTATAAAAATACAACGAATTTAAAGAGAGTGCTCCAAAAGACGTCCTTTTTAACAATGACGACATCAAGTCGATGAGTAAAAATCCTCACAACAGCCATTGTATGGATCTTTTCACAATTAAAAAAAATATGTTCCTTTTTGAGTCACTTTTCCCAAGGGTATTCTGCTTTTATAACTTGTACAACTATTTATGGAGTCTGTGTTTGATAATATGGTTTAAAAACGGAAAATGCCTGCTCTATTGTCCGATTTATCTTGATTAAAATTCAATTCAACCAAACATATATGATGCAACTTTGTGACATCATAATTTAAATAAAAGCACGTTTTTCTCCAAAACTCTTTTTGTGGAAAAAACTAAAAGATTTTACTCTTTATTTGAGTCAATATTTTAAAAGTTTTGACCAAATATTATTTTATTTATACGAATTTCAAATGGTATCAAATATTCTGGGACACCCTGTACAAGCATTAAATTCTCATTTTTTGAAAGATATAGTCTCATAACTGCAGCGATGTATGCATGCAAATTTTCATTATGTGTTTACGCGTGTTACTCAATGCGTATGCACACACAGCTGCAGTTATGAGACTATATATGTTAAGATAAGGATTCATTGCTTAAATAAATGCAGCTCCTTGGTGTGGACTTATAATGGAAAAGGACAATGGATATGCAAATATTTATCGATATTTAATTAATGTGAATGTTCATGACTCAGACTTACCTGTCACAGCGTCCTGTCTGTTGATAAACCTGTATATATCCACCGTATTCTTGTCCTCTGATCCAACCCAGACACCGTGCGTTTTGACATCATAACTCAGGCCGCGTGGTTCACCCATCTTTTGTGATTTTGTCAGTAGATGTGACAAAAACTGACCGTCTTTGTTTATCATATGTACTGTTTTGGTTTTATCATCACAAACCAAGATGTGCGACAGCGCGTCAGTACAGATTCCACGTGGCCATAGTTCTGATCCCGATGGATGTCCTGTGTAATTGAAACGATGTCTTCCTCCACGCTCTGTCACTACTACAGCTCTGTATGTGTCAGACACCACAACATCCCCGTTGTTGTTCTCTTTTATATAGTTAGGTTCAATATACAGTTCCAGTCCTGTGTTGTCGTGTGGTATGGTTTGGGTCAGTTGTCCGCTCTGGTTGTACCGGGATACCTTGCCTGTCCAAGAGTTATATATCCCGACCAATAGATCCCCAGTGGTCGGGGACCAGTACACACACCGTGGTCTCCATCTGTAGTCTGTTCTCTCAATAAATGTGGTGGTCGTTTTCATATCCTCTGACAATTTCTTGATGTTATAATTGCTATCTATATAAATTAGTTCACTCTCACTGTTCACTGTGTGTCTTCCTCCATTTAAATCACCACATGAATCCTCCACACGATGTAGAAGGTCACCTGATTTGTTTATCAAGATGAGATTTTTTGTATAATCACTGACCCAGACTCGGTCTGGTGTCACACATGAAATGTGATAACAACCATCAACACCTGTCACTGTGAGAGAGTAAAGCAACTCGGGGGGAGACATCATTTTTAGCACACACTGGTTTTCTCTCTCTGTGGTTGGGATTTTATTCAGTGACTCCATCACATCAGCAGTAGCTGGATTCAGATCTACAAACATCAGACATAATTATATAATGTTATATCCAGTTTAAAGTATATATTTCTTTTTTTTTTATCTTACATCTTCACTGATTCACGCATTCATTTCTTCATTAGAGTATACAATAGACAATACAGAACTCTTCAATGCAAAGCAATATATACTTTTACAAAATATACCCAAATTTAATCTAATATTTTAAAGAATTCACTTGCTTATCTAATTAATATAGTATTCTGTTTCTGTATACACGTATTATTCAAACATAGCACATGTTTGTGTTAAATTAGTTAGTTAATGATTTGTTAATGATTGAGAGAGAAAAAATAAACCCATTGATAACAAAATTGTTTTTGCTCTTTTTCAATTACAAATCTAAAAAAAAAATAGCGTATAACTTATTAATATCACAACATATGATTTCTCGGTATGCAATTAGTAATGATAATGATTATGAATTACCTCTTAGAGCGTCCTGCCTGGTGATATACCTGTATATAACCACCGTGTTGTTGTACCGTGATCCGACCCAGAGACGGTGAGTCTTGATATCATAACTTAGGCCCCGTGGGAAGAATATCCCTGATGGTCTTATCAGTAGATGTGACAGGAACTGACCGTCCTTGTCCAACATTTGTACTGTGTTGGTTTCATCATCACACACCATGATGTGTGACAGCGCGTCAGTACAGATTCCACATGGCCGTAGTACTGATCCTGATGGATGTCCTGTGTAGGAGAAACGATGTCTACCTCCACGATCTGTCACCACTACAGCACGAAAGTCAGAAACTACGACATTCCCATTGTTGTTCTCTGTTATACAATTAGGTCGTCCCGTGTTGTCTTGTGGTATGGTTTGTTTCAGTTGTCCGCTCTGGTTGTATCGGATTACCTTGCCTGTCCTATATTTATACATCGCAACCAGTAAATCCCCAGATGACGGGGACCAGTACACACAACGTGGTTCCAACGTAGAGTCTTTTCTCTCTATAAATTTGGTGGTTGTTTTCATATCCTTTGACAGTTTGTTGATGTTATAATTCCTATCTATATAAATCAGTTCACTCTCACTGCTCACTGTGTATATTCCATAACCAACAGAAAAACTATGTGAATCTTCAACATGATGTAGAGGGACACCTGTTGTGTTTGTCAAGATGAGATTGTTTGTATAATCACTGACCCAGACCCGGTCTGGTGTCACACAGGAAATGTGATAACAACCACCATCAATACCTGTCACTGTGAGAGATTGATGGAATTCAGCACCAGACGTCAGTTTCAGCAGACACTGGTTTCCTACGCGTCGGTTTCCTCTCTCTGTAATTTGGATTGCTATAAGTGATTCCATCACATCCTCCTTGTTGAGTGACTCAGTCATGGAGAGCTGGCTGGTGTGGAGTTTAAAATAGATCTTGGGGATGGCTGTCTTTATAAATAAGAGGAATTGTAGTGCGCTGAATGTAAAGTCTGGCTGTACATATCTGTGTTCATATCCCTGTAGGCTGACAATATGTCTGTTTATTTCTATTTTCTGTTTTAAACATCTGTGTTTGAAATTAAAGTCACAAAACACATTGTTCAATAGATCATATAGTACATCATCAATGATGTTCCTCAGGATGTGGGCCTTTGTTAACATCTCTGATTGATAGAGGGAGAATTCTGTGTGACAGGTTTTGATATCAGCTTTGATTCCTGTCAGGAGAACAGGTCTGTAAAAAAGAGCCTCATTTCTGATGGCGTGAATGGTTTCTCTGTGTTGTTGACGCTTTGTTTTATAAGCTTTTCTAATATGTATCTTCTTGTGTTTTCTATGTTTTTGGCAATTATTGCAGGCAGAAACTTGACAAGGTTCACAGTACTTTCTATAAACTTTGCTAGGATGTCTCACACAATACTCTTGTGTTGGGATGTAGTTGATTTTATCACGGTGTGTGACAACATCATGGTCTATTGTTTTAAGATCTTTTACATGGTTCTCTTTACACTTCTGGCACAGATCACATGGACACGATATACAATAGTATTCTGTGTCCCCCGGACACTTAGAACACTGATGTACTCTATATGTTGTACTTGTTGGGTGCATTGTCTGGAAGGTCTATGTCTTTAAACAATAAGCTGTTCAATAAAAAATAACATGTTTTAAAATTATGTCTTATTTATTATCTCTTTCTCTTTTTTTCTGCTTATCATGTACTCTTGCTCTCTCTCTCTCTCTCTCTCTCTCTCTCTCTCTCTCTCTGTCATCTCTATTACACATGCTTCTTTCTCTCACTCTCTCTCTCTCTCATACTTTCTCTGTTTAACTTTATTTTAAACTTTTGCTCCTTCCTCTCTTTCTCCCTTTTTCCCTCTTTTTCTATCTTTCTCTTTCTCTCCCTCAGGTACTTTTGCTTTCTCTCTCTCTTTTTCTCTGCTAAACATGTACTTTTGTTTGTTTTCTCTCTAAATCTGTCTGTTGCTGTCTCTCTAAATCTGTCTGTCTCTTTTTTTTTGTTCTACATCACCAAAACATAGTTATAGAATAGAGTGCTGACAGATAATTGCCTTCTGTCTGATACTATTTAGATTTATTTTTTTACATGTAACTCATATCTTTAGTAACTTCTTATTTACAATGCATTTATAAAATACATGGAAAATATATTTGTGACTTTACCCCTATGTAAAAAACAGCGTATAATTGTAATCAAAATACAATTTACACCTAATCAAATGTGTGCAAAATGGGAACCCATAAAGTTCTATATGAAGTCATTTATATTTACTACTTGCTTATGACCTATTATTGACTTCCTCTTACCTTGGATGATTATTTGAATGTCCCCCGGGGCATATACTTGGATAATAACCCAGCCTTGACATTACCACAATGTTATCTTTTCCTTGTTTGACAAATCAATCACCAAATGGGGATGAGGACAATAGTTAAACAGACCCTGAAACGTGCTACTACATCATTCTAACTCACTTTCTCTCCTAATTATGCACTTTTTCTTTGTTTCTCTCTCTCTCATTCACTTTTCTGGCCAACAAGAACTATTTCTCTCTTTGTCTCACTACATGTGTCTGCTGATGTTCTTCATTAAACATAATTTCTCTCTCTCTTTCTCTCTCTCTGCTAAACGTGTACTCTTGCTCCTCTATCTGTCTCACTTATCTGCTTCAACAGTACTATTGTTCTTTCTCTCTGTCATTCTTTCTATAATAGCAACATGTACTCTCTCTCTCTCTCTCTCTCTCTCTCTCTCTCTCTCTCTCTTTTCCCTCTGCTATTTGCACTTATACTGCTTTGTCAATTTTTTCTTCTTTGTTGCACTAATTCTTTTTCTTTCTTTCTTTCTTTCACTTTTTTTGCAAAATGTTCTCTCAATATACAGACCCTGAAATGTGCTACTACACAAGTTGCACGATTCGGTTTACTTCGCTTTTTGAACGGTTCGTTTAGCTTAGTGAATGGTACGGTTAGTTTTGTAAACAGTGCAGTTTGCTTCTTGCACGGAACAGTACGATTTGTTTCAGAGGTATAGTAGCACATTTCAGGGTCTACATTATGTCAGTTCCTTGGTAAAGAATTGATGTTTGTTCTTGGCCTAAGCCTTCAAACAACAGTATTTCCTCAGGGCTAACACGGGACTATTTCTTTTCTAGCCATTTAAAGGGGCATGGTCACGATTTTGGTCAAATTTTATTTTTTGTTTTTAGTTTTAAGCAAGATTCAGGGCTCACAGTTCTTCGTCATGTAAACAAGGCTCGTGCTCTGTTTTTTTTGTTTACATAGGTTCAATATACCAGTAAAAATCTTTTTAAAGCTGGTTCGTCTATCTTATTATTCATTTAAAGCATAAATAAACGGTTCCTAACGATTAACACATTCATTTTAGGTCTTAAACTTTTTCACTTCAACATTCGAAATGTAAACAAATGCTTTGTTTACAAAGCAAAGAATTGTAAGCTCTGTAACTCGCTTATAACTCATCAAATGACAGTCAAATTTTGGTTGCCTATTAAAAATGACTTACTGAAACATTGTAAACATTAAAATCGAAAAAAATAATTTTTTACCAAAATCGTGACCATGCCCCTTTAAAAGATGTATACTATAATGTAAATGTAAAATGACACAGCAAATGAACTTGCAAGAGCAATGGATCTATAGCTACTGAGTGACTCAGGTGACATTAAACGACAAAGTATAGCTATATAAAACAAGTGATATTACATTAATTACCCAAATCAAAAACTTTTTTGATGGGGGTTTTCTATATCCCCTGAAGTTATTTACATATCGCGACAAGTATAGTATTTGCTGATATCAATATAATTTAGTGTGTAAACAAAATGAGTGTTACAATTAAAACTCAAGTAATTATATGAATTATATATACAATCATTTGCAATTCATTCAAAACAATTGATTGCCCCTCCTCTAAATTAATGTAATTAAACAACTTTGAATCATTCGCTTTTACACTGCTATAAGACTGACAGCCTAGTCTGTCGACAGAAAAATCCCAGCCAGTGTATCAATATTACTCTATTAAATATTTTCTTCCTAATAAATGAAAAACTATTTAACTTTTACTTAAACTGCGATTCACACATGTGCATACATGTCTGAAAACTCTACATTGTATTCCATTAACATTTCTTTCTTTAAGTAAGGACTATTTAACTGTAGACAACTAATTTGTGAATTAGCAAATGCTTACCTTTAATAGGACAATGGACTCTCCTCAACATGGAGACAGACAAAAGTAAATCAAATAGTTTTTAGATATCTTGTTTGTGTAACATTATTCGAAAACAAAAACAAGCATTGACATATATCACAATTACCCATTAAAAATGGCATGTATTCTCGTTCCTTCTTTAATCACAAGAAAATTAGCGTCACCATAGTAAGTGTGTTTTGCTCAAGTGCTTTAAATGTATGGTGATCGTGATAAGATACCAGAACAAATGCAGAACGTACTTTGGTCCCGCATTGATTGCTTACGTATCGTTATTTGTGCAGGGTATTTAAGCTCTAAACCCTGGATTGCTGTACATAAATGCATTAGGTTCAATGGTGCGTCAACAATCAATATTTCTTCTGTTGTAACAACTGTTTTAAATTTAAATGTATTATTTGTAAACTTGTGCAGATAAAGGGTACGAAGTATTTGTAGAATATTAACATTCTGTTTTCAGTTATTAAAATATATTCTGTTTGATAATACACAAAATTGAGAGAGTTTGGTAGATAAAACGTTGAAGATATATTATGATTATAAATTGTATCTTAATAATTATCAACACGATTTGTTAAGGTCTTTAGTCCGCAATAGAAAAAAACCTCATAAAATTGCGCTCTTTTATTTTTGTGTTAGAGCATTATAGAAAAGCTTTAATATATATTAAATAAATGCAATTTTAACATTGCTTTTGTCAACACAGCGCGATTCGTTTATTTACTACTTTGTTATCGCTACTCCTCGAAATCTGTGACACTTTCATGTCCAAACCCTTTTTTTGGTGCTCATAGTCTCACAAGTAGTAGTGCATCTATCAAAGACAAAATGGCTTAGAATCAATGCCCTGGACATGTTCAAGATAACGCCAGAGTTCAAATATATGGAAACGACTAATCACAAAACAACTTGCAATTGCATTGTTGACTTTTCCGTATACTTAAAGATGAACAAAAAGCTCATACCGAAATGTGAAGAACTGTCTTGTAAAACTTTCAAATCTTTTGCACTGGTCTTAACTTTTTAAACTAAAAAGTCACCTTTTGTATGTAGGATTTATTTCGAAATAAAAATGCACCTGCTCATACTCTTCGCCAACACTCGGTTCAGTGTATGTAATAAGATCTTTATATGTATAAGACCTTGGACTTTAATTTTGTAGGAGCTGATCAATAGATAAGTTTTTAACAAATTTATCATGTTTTGGATTTTGAGATTCAGTTGTCGTGCTTGGGCCTTCAATGCAAAAAAAAAGATTTAAAATGATATAAAAACAATGACACATAACGTATTTTGGTCTCGTACTGATTGTTAAGTGGTCGTCATTTGTTAAAGCATTTAAAATATATGCAGGACTGCATTTGGTTCAAATAGTACGTCAACAATCATTAGTTCCTCTGTTTTAGACAACCGATTTGTAGATATCTTTTATTAGTTAATTTGATTACAAACAAACCATAATACTTTTTTTTATTTTTTTTAATAAATTTTTCGGTACTTGTTCTTAAAATTATGGCGAAATAATTCAATGAATTAAAAATAATGATTTCCTCTTTCAAGTCTTAACGTACATGGTGATTTGGTTCATGGGTATGGATATAGGAGTTTTTAGGGTAGTTTAAAGCAAGCCACAGCGTAAAATCATGACAGAAAAATGTTTTATCTACCTTTGGCTCGATCTGAAATATTAGTTAAATCTTTCTTTTGCTATTAAGAGTGTTCAGTAAGCTTGATCGATACTTCTTGGAAAAAGGTGACAATTATAGAAAACCTCTTATTTCGACCATGTTCATTACCTTATATGACCATATTTGGATTAGTCTTTATTTAAAGAGTATTTTGTTGAAGAATGTTTATTGACCTTTAACAATTATTTTTTCAGACCAAAAGTTACATTCAAAAAAATATTTGATGTGTAAAATCCTGTCCAGACCATGCTATATTTTTCCTTACCTTAAGACAAAGCTTGTTAATGTGATATCAATTTCAGGACCGTATTTCTCTACTTCTTGATCCAGTCTGACTCAGACGTTCCCAAAGAGGGAAAGAATTTGCAAAAGAACATTTTTATAATGTTTATTGCCACAACCTTTACAATATCTGGGAATTTTTTTTCTGCCCTGGATGGAAAACATCATTATAAGATCGATTTTTTATTAATATGTTTTTGGTGTTTTCCTATTTTTCTTCTGTTGTAAAATGTCCATTGACAATCACGTTTGTTCAGTTTCATTAACAATTATCTAACATGCAGTTTTCCAAGGGCTTAAATGGGTCTTGGGTTTATTTGTTTAACATTACTACAGTTTCATTAATATTCGTTGCTGAGTAGATTCTCATAATTAGATTGCCATCGAAGTGTAATGTTTTAGAACATGTGTATAATTAATGGTCGTTGGTCACATTTATTCGTATTCTTGAAAATGTTTTCTTTTTTTCTAAATCCACGGAAATTGAATCTAACATATATTTCGGAAACCACCATCGCTATATAGTATTCATTTCTACAGAGATTTACAAACTCCCTAGTAATAAAAAAAAAAACCAGCAGAGCATGACCTCTATAAAGATGAAGCCCCCCCCCCTCCTCCAAAAAACCCCCCCAAAAAATCAAACAAACAATATAAAACCAAAAAAAACACAACAAAAAAACAAACAAAAACAAAACAGTCTAATTTATCAGTTTTTGTTTACAAATCAATGCATTTTTAAAAGATGATATCTTTAAATAGCTTGCATCGCATGGTACATGTAAATGTAATAAAAAATAAACTATCTGTTTATTATATCAAGATAATCAACATTCAATGCACTCCACATCCCAATTTTAATAAGCGTAGACATGAACTTGTCTTTTACACGTCATTTATACATTTTTTTAACGTATATCAGTTAACATTGAAAGCGAATTAAGTGAGTATACGTTGACCTACAAATATGGTAGATTTATGACAATATCAATATTTGTCTGACAAACAACTGTCGCTGAATATTAATTGAAAGAGTATGGAAGATGACAGGTTATTTTTTTATTCCAGCTGTTAATTAAATTTCAGTCGCATTTTGATTTTTGACGAGTGAAAATTGCTTCGTATTGTGTTTACTATCAGATTATGTTACTTTATTATGTTATGACTGATGCCTCATTAGAAATTGTGTCAGAAGATTTATGTCTTATGATGCCAAAGAAGAAGTCGGGAGCATGCGCGGATCCAGAAAATTTTTCCAGGGGGGGGTCCGAAGGATAATTGTGTTTGCCAGGGGGGGGGGTCCGAGGCATATTTTCGATAATTTTACGATGTAAATTTAATAAATTTTCATTTTCCAGGGGGGGTCGGGACCCCCCCGACCCCCCCTCTAGATCCGCGCATGGGGAGCTACTATCTAGCTGTTTCATGCTATGTTAGTTAACCCACATCAAGAAGAAATGAACAGTGATAATAAAATCTTTAAATTTTGTTCAGTCTATATAAGCTTAAGGCAGTTATTAGTTTACGATATTGCATTGTTTATTCTTTAAGTCAATAGCTTATCAGATCATTATCAACACAAATACGAATTATAATAAGAAAAAAAAGATTTAAAATACAGTATAATACAAAAGCAATTCATCAGAACGTAAGTATATTATCTTATAAAACACTCAATATAATTCAACGAAACTATCTGTAAGTTTTGGCAGTAAAGTTTATTTTTTGCACAATGCAACGCCTTGTGGTAAATTAATAAACTCCCTGTGATTATATGTCTACAACCGAAAATCTTAAAGAAAAAAAAAACATTGAAGTATAAAGGTCTCAGGTTTGCAAAATAAATACTCAATATGGTCCTAAAACTTGCAAAAACCTTTCAAAACATCAGACTGTTGGCATATGATTGAACTTAAAAATGATCAATTGTTCAAATACTTGTTCCCTGTGTCAATACTTCTAAAACGTGGAATCTTACAAACATAATCCTGAACTTAAAGATATAGAAGAGCCGCGATATTAACTTACACTGCCACATGGCAACAAAACGACCCAAAACTATTTCCCTTCCCTTTTGAATAAAGCGATAAAATATTAATTTTCTTTGCATTCTTTAAAGGCGAAACTCCTACGGTTACGTTTTACAGTTTTCAACAAAAAAATACTGGTTAAAAAATCGATAAAGTCAAACGTGTTGCATAATGAATTGATTTTTCAAACTATGAGTTATTTTTTTTTTAAATGTGAACTTTTTACCTTTTTATTTGTCAAAAGGTACATGATGAATTATGAGAGAGAGAGAAAGAGAGAGAGAGAGAGAGATGCATCAATGTTTGTCAAATTAAACTCAAGCAATATATTGACTTTTTTCTGCTCATTCAATCATGTCAGTGATGTTTTCTAGCAGGCAAGTAAATTACAATTACCGCTGATTAAAGCGTGCTGAACTTAATGCTTAAAATAGTCTCAAAATGTACAAAAATCATTTCTGTTTTTGCAAATAGGTAGAACTTAAAGAGAGTTACTTATCTTACCTTGTCGAGTTTTAGTTTTGATTCTTTAATGGCCGACACGAGTTCACACATCACACAACACTTCCTGCTTTCGGCAGCTGACTTCCCAAAACAGTTTAGGTTATTCACACTCCCGCTCATGATGCTGTTGCCCAATGGTCCGAACAACCAGGAAAACGGGACCGATATACAACAGTTAATGTCTCCCCTACATATAAGAATACCACACAAAACATAAATGTATGTTTCCTGTCATACGCAGCTTTACTACTCACAGAGTGAAACATCGTAATCCACTCATACTAGTGTACTGTCCGATTGGATCCCATTCTTCAATTCCACCGATCAAATACACATACACGTTTGACTAAATTCAAGATATAAATCATTAATTTTTGTGTTATTTTTAAAATATCGAAAAAAGTTTGTTATAAATTAGAAAGTAATGATTTTTTCACACACACACACACACCCACCCACCCACCCACCCACCCAACTATCTATCTATCTATCTATCTATCTATCTATCTATCTATCTATCTATCTATCTATCTATCTATCTATCTATCTATCTATCTATCTATCTATCTATCTATCTATCTATCTATCTATCTATCTATCTATCTATCTATCTATCTATCTATCTATCTATCTATCTATCTATCTATCTATCTATCTATCTATCTATCTATCTATCTATCTATCTATCTATCTATCTATCTATCTATCTATCTATCTATCTATCTATCTATCTATCTATCTATCTATCTATCTATCTATCTATCTATCTATCTATCTATCTATCTATCTATCTATCTATGATGCCTGATAATAGTGAACTGCCAATCAAAGACCTGCGATTTAAAGCTATAGCACTGCGATGTTAAGTCCATCTGACATTGCTCCTAGATCAAGTTTTTTCAAGGACAAATCAGACAAACAGCAAAGTAATATTTTTATTTTGTGGACCACGTGATTTTCAATTGAAATGGTAATACCACCATTAGTTTCTTTGGCATTAAAAATGACAGTCATTGGGATGGATTTGAGTTCAGTATACAACCACACACAACAACAAACAAAACAAAAACTTAACTGCACAGTGGCGTGTTGCAGGTTTAAACGCAGCGTTTCTACTAAATCCCCTTATTTAGCTATCGAAAGGTAACGTTTGTAGGTATTCAAACACGTGCATTTTCTCCGTCATTTAAAATTGACGCAAATTATAGCGTGTATAGCTTTAATTTAAATTTTACGGTACTCCAGTTTTCTCTTAATATTCTGTTGCTTATACACAATAATTTCGTATCTTAAAATGGTTCTCGTCTCGACGTTTGTTGCAACCATTATATAGCGTTAACAAATTGAATTGTTTTGGAAATTCGTAAAAATCATATTGTAGAAAAACAATTTTTGGGAGTTGATTTTTAATCAACTCTCCTATGCAGTCACTCGGACAAACCGAAAGTGAAACAGTGTTTGGACCTCAGCACAAATCATTGCTCCTGACAAGACTTAGTTCTTGAAAATAATTGATGAATTCGATGTAATGTATGCTAAAGCATTGTTTTTCAAGGAAACTTATTTACAAATACCTTAAAAATAGTCAGATTTTAAATGGTACGAACAATTTAAATATTTTTTGTAGTCGTATGTATTCCTACGCCAGAGTTCAATATAGTCTCGTTCAATTCGACGCTCGGCTGTCTCCGTAAACCCTTGTCGGAGATTTACGGTGTCAGCCGAGCGTTTGGTTGAACGAGACTAGAGTTCAATATTGCTTGGATCATACAATTTTCGAGAAATATTTCTACCACTGATACATAGTTTGATTGAATTAATTTTATCTTTAAATATTATTTAACATGATTCATAGGGAGGTTTTTCGACATTCTAGTCGAAAAAGTTTTAAAATTCATATTATAAAAATATGCGTAATTCAAATTAGAAACTACGTATACATGTACTTGTCATGCAAAATAACATATCATTGATTTTAAAATAAATAAACATCGACAAAATCAACTCCCGTCAGTTCTTCAGTACTTTGATTATACCTGCATATGACTAGGCAGGCAATTCATTTTTTGTCCATTAGATGTGGTAAAGCATGGACACTATTTTACTTTGACCTCTACCCATCCTAGAGTCACGGCCACATTATTTTGATGTGTTGATCTTTGACCTTGACCTTCCAGGATCAATGTCACGTTTATTTTGCGAACTTTGACATTTGAGTGTTGCTTTCACAGGATTAAATCACATGGTATGTTTAGGTATATATGGCCCTGGTTTGTTGTAAGTTTTAATGTGTTGATAACATTATATAGCTCTCAATAATGTTTCCCTTTATGAACAACTGGCGTAATGTTACCCCATAAGCCTTATACCAAACATAACTATTTATGTGTTTTATCGCAATCTTTCAAAGAGACACACTTAGTGGTTAACCTTTGTACTAATCTTCAGTTCGAAATGATCATCCTAAGTTAGGGAATGATAAACCATATGTACATATAATCAGTTAATGATAAGACGTACGTCTATATCCTTAGTTAATGGTAAGACCTATGTACATATCCTCAATTTTGTAAAATCCCCAATTAACAATGATACAGTACAGATCTTGAATTGTGTACATATTCTTATTTAACAATAAAACTTTTTTATGTTTCCTCAATGTATAGATAAACCATTTTACCAACAATTTGGTGGATTATAGTTGACCATAGGACGAAGTACTTTAAAATCGAATAGGAGAAAACAACAGGCCCATGGGCCACATGGCTCAACTAAATTGCAACATATTGCAGCATTGTAGTTCTTGAGTAGAATATTTTTAAACATTTTCCCTATATAATTGTATATAAAATTTTGAACCCATCTAAGGGCAACATTATTGATTCGGGGTAACGATTTTAACAATTTAGAATCTACATTATTTGAGGATGCTTGCATTGTAGTTTCTCAAATCAAACAATTGCAGTTGTAAAGAAGAATATTTTAAAAACATTTTCCTTATATATTGCTATGTCAAACTTTGAACCACTCTTGCGGCTCGGTATTTATTCGAGGGTCCCGATATTTTAAATTTGGAATTCTCACTGTATACAAGCTTTGGTGTAAATATTGGCATTTCTTTCTTTAAGGATGCTTTGTTCCAAGTTTAATTAAATTTGGATCAGTGGTTCTAGGGAAGAAGTCAAACATTTGAAAAGTTTACAGACAGACGTACAGACAGACGGAGGGACGAGGGACGACGGACAACTGGTATGATTCTGGAACTCAACGTAAAAGATATGACTCAACTGCAATTTAATTATAAAATACAATATGAATACTATTTAGGTCGTTATGACCTACTTTTAGAGTGCCATATTTTCAACAATAAGGAACACATGCTTGCATTGTAACAATTGTACCATGTTAACTGAAAAGTAAAAACTACCTTATTGCAAGAGGACTTTAAGCATCCTTAAGGTGGAAGGCTACATCGTCAAAACATGTCTGACTTCCGTTCGAAACGCCATTGTGTTCCGGATTGATAACATTATGTCGTGGTACAAAATAGCTATACACCGTTTAATTGAACTCTTCTAAATAAGGAGGTGAGATAGGAATGAAATCACCAAAACGCTTAGAAAATATGTCAATTTTCTTCCTGTTTAAAGCTTTTCACTAACGTTGATTATCAGCTGTTTTGTACGGAAAACGTGGAATTTAAATAATATACCGTTCCCCTGCTCTGCTGCTATTGGCAATACATTTTTGTCATGTATTCTACAACAGACGATCATACATATGTGGCGGATTATCGATTTAGGTAAGCAGATGTCAAATTTTCATTTAAACTATATATGTATGATGAATATAAAACAAAAGTACCGTAGTACGATCTCTTGAATTGATCCTAACTTCCCAAATTTAAAAAAAAAAACATTTGCAGTAAAAGACTTTCACTGAAACTTTGACATTAAACTAATGTATTTTGATTAAAATAGATACAACAAGGTAGCAATAGCAGTGGAAGCCCGGATTTGCAAGCCAAATGAGGGAAAGACAGAATTCTGAAAAGGAGCATGTTTTTCATTTCCACACATGCATGTGTATCACTATGGACATCTAATATATGTATTATTATGCGTATGGTTGTTGTTTATAATTGCTATTGTATATAAAAAAGTAAAAGGCAATTTATAATATAATTAACTACTAATATTTTGTTCTGAAGAGTTAAATATATATAATGCATTCATCAATAATATGATTTTTCAGCTTCAAACATTATCATAAGCACTACTTATCTTATATCTACATATTTAGCATAAACTTGTTCCTTTTTCAATTTTTCTTCGTGATTTTTATTAATTAAAAAATTGATTCCAAGATATTTGAGACCATGTAAAATAAAGAAAGACAACTCTTAAACAGGATCTTTCATACCAAGATTTTTGCAATAATTAAGTATTTCCTTTAATTTTCAATTTCATTCAATTTCTTTTCTTCATCCCATTCACCAACGAATATTGTTTATATTTTCAGGTTTTTGTGGGATTTTGTCCAGCAGTTTGCCTTAAAAGAATTTTTTTATATTTTAGTTTCATATTTATGTGGATTCCAATAAAAATCATACAAACTTCATTCATGATTTTTTTGTTTTTCATTTCTAAACTTAATAACATTTCACTTTCATAAGAATTTTAAAACAGGAATGTTTAAAAATTTGATTAATAAGGGGTTATCTGGAACCAGACTGATATTTTAAAAATTCTCTAGAAAATAGTGTATTGTATTTTGAGGTATATTATTGTTGAATACTGTGCCTAGTATTGGTAACAAATGCATGCAACAAAAACCTCCTACACTTATTTGGTGTAGAGATCCAACTTAAAACGTGCCAAAAATGAATCTACGTTTTCTTTACAAACACCCAAATAATCATGTTATATACATTTCACTTTATTTATATGTTTTACAAAACTTTTATTAAAAAAAGGTCGTTGATAAACAATAAATAAATGAAGTTGTTGATTAAACTTGGCTTTTTATACAAAACATGTAGAAAAGGAAATAACTTTTTTTTACATTTCAAACTGTAAAAAAGTTATTCTACTTTTAAAGAAGATTATTAAAACTGCAGGGTTTCTTTAAACCAGTATTATTTGAGTAACACAGATAAATAAACAATTTAAATTTATGTCACATAAACACCCTTTTAACAATTAAGTGGACCACATTTGACCAATCACTGTGTTGTACTCAGGGTTAATAGTTTATATAGGATAAAACACTAGACACTAAAGTACTAGTATATGTACAAGCAATCAAATGATAAGCAATCTAAAATTATACCGATATTAATAATATAAATTTAAAGTTACACTAAAGTTGAGAAGAAATACATTCAGTTGATGACACAAAGAATAATTGACTTCTATATTGATCCATTTTTGGAAAACTGTCTCGTAATTTCCTCGGTGAATGGAGTATGTGGCATTGGCAGCATTTAAAATGTACATGTTAGTATTTTTGATTAATGGTCACTTTACTGAAAACTTTCTGTCAATCCTTTGTAAGTGGCATTATTTGCATAGGATATAAACATGTGATTAGTTCGATTATTGTTAACATCACGGGGAACTTTAGTCTGTAAACGCCACTGACTGCACGATTAAAAAAAGGAATTTTTCCTTTAACATTAATAACAGGACACAGTTTAAATTAGCAACTGATCCCAATAGTGGTTGTTATTTTCTCTTTTAACGGTACTGACAGTACAGGAACTGCACAAATGATCCAGGTATTGGTCATATTCCTGAAATATATAGTGGTCATTTCTCAGGGTTTTATGTAATTCTTCGGCGAACTCTATGGAATTGCGGGTTACACGATAGGATTTGAAGATGTTGGCATTTAAGTTTGTCTCCATCAAATCTTAGGTGCAAAAAAATGGCTAGTCTACAATACATAGAATTAACTAATTAATGATTTATTTTTTTGGTGATTAAAACCAAAACGACTTGCAAAATAAAATACAAGTAGGTTTTCAAATTCATAAAAAATGGTTATCTTAAGATTACATGAACATTCATTAATTAGATTTAAATTAATATTTAGAACAACAAGGCATTAATTAACTGTTATTTTGATTATACGTGAGCATATCAATAACAATATTACACATGTATATATTAAAAAAGTGATACTAAATACCTAATTACATTTGTAGGTACCTTGATAAATACACTTAATAAACCTATAACAATAACATGGTTTTAAACATTAACTTGATATACTAAAAACGGCATTACCAATAGAATTTGACATTAATTACAAGACCCGGTATAATTTTATATACTTTATTTTTAATCACTTAATTGCAATGATTAAAAAATGATGCTAAAAAATCAAATGACACATTTTGCAGCGATATGTAAGATAAGATCAATTTTGTCTAGTCCGGTAGCTAATGTAAATCTTGACAACCAATCACACAGATAAACATGTCTAACCTGAACCTAATTGACTGATAATTAACACAGACTTTCTGTCTTAGTTATCCATATCTAATTAATGTGCATGATAACGACTCAGACTTACCTGTTACAGTGTCCTGTCTGGTAATATACCTGTATATAACCACCGTGTTGTCATTTGATCCGACCTAGAGATGATGAGTGTTGACATCATAACTTAGGCCACCTGGTTACCCATCTCTTGTGATTTTGTCAAAAGATGTGACATGAACTGACCATCTTTATCTAACATATGTACTGTGTTGGTTACACCATCACACACAAGGATGTGTGACAGCTCGTCAGTACAGATTCCACGTGGCCATAGTACTGATCCTGATGGATGTCCTGTGTAGGAGAAACGATGTCTTCCACCATGCTCTGTCACCACTACAGCAAAATAGTCAGACACCACGATATCCCTATTGTTGTTCTCTGTTATATTGCGAGGTCTACTATACAGTCCTAGTCCTGTGTTGTTGTGTTGTATGGTTTGTGTCAGTTGTCAACTCTGGTTGTACCGGGTTACCTTGCCTGTCCTTGGTTGACGAATCCCGACCAGTAGATCCCTAGTGGACGGGGACCACTACACACAAAGTGGTCTCCATGAAGAGGCTGTTCTCTCGAAAAATGTTGTGGACAGTTTGTTGATGTTATAATTCCTATCTATATAAATCAGTTCACTCTCACTGTTTACTGTGTGTAATCCTCCATCATTATATAAATCACTGCATGAATCCTCCACACAATGTATAGAGACACCTGTTATATTCGTCAAGATGAAATTGTTTTCTGTAACACTAACCCAGATCCGGTCCGATGTTACACAGGAAATGTGATAACAACGACCAACATCTGTCACTGTGAGAGTAACTCGGGGGGGGGGGGGGGGAGAGAGATCAGTGTCTGCGGACACTGGTTTCCTTGCTGTGGTTTTTTGTCTCTGTGGTTGGGATATCACTCAGTGACTCCATCACATCGGCAGTGGCTGGATTCAGATCTACGAACATCAGACATAGAAAGCCTATCATATATATATATATATATATATATATATATATATATATATATATATATATATATATATATATATATATATATATATATGTGTGTGTGTGTGTGTGTAAAGCACAGGGAAATTCACTTTTTTGGAGCTCCACCTCCATACTGGCTCGGGCTTGAACTCACGAACTCTGGAACCCACTCTGCTAGCAGTGAGCGGCCACCGCGCTAACCACTCGGCCATCTAGGCAAGACAAAAATCTTGCGTTCGATGACGAACGGAACCTAACGCGCTGGTGGCTCAATACACGGCTGTTTGAGATGCAGGTGGAATACAGTTAAACGACAATTTGAGAGGATCGGAACGATACACATTGCATAGATATATACATAAAATAAGCACAAACATATATATATATATATATATATATATATATATATATATATATATATATATATATATATATATATATATATATATATATATATATACCGTATATCAGGTTTTTTCCGCGTCATGTTTTTTCCGCGATTCAGAACCTAGAACGGTATATAAAATTTATGCGAATCAAATTTTCACTATTCCAAAGTCATAGTGAAAATATAATTCAAGATTGTTTAACCCTGTGAAGTAAGAGGGTAAAAGTATTTAAATTGTAGCTCTTTATAATAAAGAATTCGGACAAACCATTTACACGATTTCCTTAATGTTTAATAATTACCGATAATTATTTCCAGAGACGCAAACAGTCATAGATAAATAGATCATGTACCGTTACATATACCAGTAGCTCAGGTATAATTAGACATCGGTTTACGCAAGAAAAGCGACCGTTTTAATTAGCTTGTCAATGGATTATTAAATAAACTATGAGGCTTACATACCTATTATCTTGCGCTTGCTTCCGATCCCGCAATTTCTACTCTAAACTTACTGAACACAGTTAATTGTACTTTTACATACCTGTTTACTTCATAAGGAAAGAGAGAACTATATCATAAGAAGAACACTTTGTATCAAATTTACGCTGATATATTTTCCGCGATTCGGAAATCGTCGCGAACAAAGCGGAAATTGGATACACGCGGAAAAAACCTGATATACGGTATATATATATATATATACATATATACACCACAGGGTCTATGTCATCTGTTTCATATCTGGATATTTTACAGGAAAGGGACATTGATGGTAATCTAATAACAAACCTTTTTGACTAACGTGATGACATAAATTCTTCTTTCGTCAATTGTCCTTACTTTTGTAGCAATATACCTTCATTATCTGCATATGGAGTTTTTGTATTTCAGTTTGTATTTCAGTTAAGTCGATACGCCAGGACATGCTCTTCGTATAAACAGTTTCTAAGTCGAGGCAAGCTACTGACAAACAAGTTGATAAAACAGGACTATCAACATTATCGATTAAAGTCATCTTTTAGTAAGTTTTATGGTCAATACAACGACCATGTCAGTAAATATAATCATCCACCGGATCGCAAGCTGACGTTTTTCATACTTATTGTTTGACAATATTTAATTACCTGATCGTCTTCTGATTTTTTTCCCGTTTACCCGATTACGACAAAAAGTACACTGCGGGTGTGATCGGTCAACTCGGAATGCTGACCGGTCTATGGCACCTGTTCCTTCCTCTGAATTTATAGAAAGGTCCGTGTTTGCTCTGCTCCTGTTTTGTATTTTTCCTTTGGACTTTTGATTTTGAACACAGTTCGTATCAGCACATGTCATAGTGTAAGGAAGAGGCAGTCAAAGCGAATGTGCATGTATCACACATTTGTTGTAAGTTCATTAAAGGCTCACTTAAGCAGTAAAATGTACAAAACATGCATGCCATAATTTATTATGAGATGAACAGATATGACTTTCAATTTAATTCACTCATTTTATATCTACATATAATCTTTCCATGATAACATTTTATTGAAATATGTATACTGATTTCTGGACACGTGAATTCGTATACAAATATGTTCGTGGACATATCTTATCATAAAGGGACAGACAGAATAATTATATATGTGATCAGTTCTGGAAAAATGTCACAACAGTGTCTACAGATTCTTGGGCTCTGTTTTGCAGGTATGTTTTAACAACAATGAATAAGAATAATTTCGAATTTTGTAATCAATTATAAGAGCATATGACTATTTGAATTATTGCATCTACAGAAAACGAAATGAATCTAACTTGACATTTACATAGGTCTAGGTTTTTGATACTCTCTTAATCGTTTATCAACTGTTTCTTCTCAATATATATTTATCACATCGTTCCTTCAGCACTTGTTAGTAATTTTTGTTTAATTATGTCATTTGTCTTGTGTGAGTTACTGTTGCATGGTGTTGTCCGTACGGCTGGATTAAACATGGCCCTGCTTGTTACCATTTGGGACCAGAAGAAGAGTCCTGGTTCGATGGAATGGTATATACAAGTATAAATTTTATTTCCTGTCGCCTCGATATATTTTATGTGCACTTTATTGTATTATCCTAATTTAATTTAAAATTAAGAGTTTGATGAAATGTTCACGTAGTGTACAAAAGGGAATTGGATTATTGACTTGGTGTTGACTGCATTTTTTCCCTCTCTACAAATCACAAGCAGTATGAATTTGTTGATAAGTGCTTGTAAAAGGTGTTAATATAACTGTATAAATTGTTTTAACCAAAAAAAGATGTACATTGTATAATTCCAAGCTGTATACCAAAATGGGTTCAACATAGTTATAAAATTGAATGCTTGGCTGTCAAACGTTTTCTGTAAACTGTTTAAAATTAAATGTGATCAATTGTTTGAGCACAAAGCTAACTTAACGCACAAACATATTCATTATATAATGTGTGTTTCAGTAACAAAAAATAACACTTTTTAAATTTGTTTCGCCGATGCTGTAAATTTGTAATGAGGAATTCCTCCCAAATGCCACGAAAATTGATTCACAATGAATTCTAATGATTCCACAGTAGATGTGAAATCTGAATCAGGTGATTCGAAATAAGCTCCGTTTTTCTTTCTCAGCAAGTAATGCGATGTTTACTTTCTACAATTTTACAGAAAATGTGTCAAATTCATGGCTCCGTATTAGCATCTGTTGAAAATCAAGAGGAACATAACTTCATAGTTAGCCTTATGCGAAATACACACAGTGAGTACACAAATTATATATATATATATATATATATATATATATATATAGAAAATTTGAAATATATATATGTGTCATACATACATATATATATATATATATATATATATATATATATATATATATATATATATATATATATATATATATATATATATATATATATATATATTTATATAATCAAGAAAGAAAATGAACAGTTCCAAAGTTGTTTTTTTCACTAGTGCTTTCTGGATTTTAACATCCTTCTTCAGGTGAAGTTATCTTACATCTTAACTTATGTACGTTCACCTGAAGAAGGATGTTAAAATCCAGAGAGCGCTGGTGAATAGAAACTTTGGAATTGTTTATTTTCTTTATCTATTTTGATTATTTATACTGTGTGATACCACCTGTACTGTACTCTTTTTTGGATTATATATATATAAGATAAATCTTCATCTTATAAATAGATAAATTCATAAAAGATAGTATATATGTTATAAATATAGGAATAATTTTAAACATCAAAATAACTAGACTAACACAAGACTTACATTATTTCTATACATATAAACTAGTATGAAGTTTATTTAGTTTAGATTTTTATTTTGCTTGAAAAACCGGCCGTTATGATAATGCTGCAAAAAATGGTAAACCTATGCTTTTCTATTCCCAACTTTCAGAAAGTATTGTATGGCTTGGCGGAAGTGATTGGAATGTTGAGGGATCTTTTGTTTGGGAACCGTACGGCGACCAAATAACGTACACAAATTTTTCTCCTGGAGAACCCAACGACTATAAAAACTCTGAGGACTGTCTGCTGATTGATGGCTCCTCACACAAAAATAACACATATACTTGGGACGATAGGAACTGTCACGACTCGTATTTTTATGTTTGCAAGCAAATGTAAGTACATGTAAATTATTTCGATTTGTTTAGCTATTGGATAAGATAAACTATTATACTTCTATTCACGAGCCATGGTGACTTTCAAACCAAAGATTTTCACAATTATCTGTGTTTTATCATATAAAATTGATTTTTGTTTTTAAATAACGTACTGAAAACAAATTAAATCCGATTAAAAAGGGGAAATATTAATATTTGTTGACCCAACACATAAACTTTGATTTTCCCTTTAGCATCATTGTCACTCAAGCGTAGAGGAATGTAAATATCATAGCGTGGTAGATATCATAAAGAGGCGGCCGCTCCGTCAAACCTGATGTCTTCAAGAACTAAAAGAATGAATGGTCTTTAATCATGACAACAGACAGAGTTTCAACCACTTGTAAACTGATAAGTGATAATTAAGAAAAATTGACACCTTTCGTGTGTTATCGCTTTATTTCTGTTGTAGTTATCAAAGGTTAAATCACTTGAGTCACGTTGTAAATTTTATACTGTGAAATTATACCATGATAGGTCAATTTTCGATTTTTGTTGTAAATTTGGTTATCTTCCCACCTGCACCCCTCTCCCCACGAATTTGCATTCTCGACGAAAACAAAAACAGCTTTGTTGCTAAAATTGATAACCGACGCATTCATGAAATTACAAATACTTACATCCACGAAAATCGGACCCAACGAATGTAAAGGACAGTTATTACATATTTAACAATATTTTATAATTTTTGTCTAGTACAAGCTATTCCTTAGATGTTATGACGAACGAAAGTTTATCTGATTTTGTTTTTTTTTCTTATTTCCTCACTCAGCATTCATGTTTTTTAAAGATTTCAAAGAGATTTTTATATTCTCTATTCTCTGCATTTATTCTGGTTTTATTTTTTTTTTATTTGCAGGGATGATATTACCGGTAATCTGATTGGTTGAAACAAAAACAAAGATTTTCTTGGCATTAAAATTTTTCGGTTTATTTTTGAGTTTATTACATTACTGCATTTAAATTACTTAACATTTACAATTTATAGTTTAATGGTAATCATTGAAATGAAAATCTATTAATACTGGACGACAAAAGTTAATTTTGTTATCTAATTGTACCCAGCCATGGAAATTGGCATGTGCCAAGCTTGACATTTAGAAGAATGTTGTTCCTTATTTATCAACGGTAGAATGTAATCCTTGTTATTAGCGGCATGAATATCACAATAGTTTCTAAAAGTCGAAGGGAATTCTGTGAAAGTGTTTTTTTACGGCAGCAGAAAATTAAAATTTCAAATTTTTTAGTGTTAAATCGCGCATGCGCGCATTTAATACACAAACATTTGTTTGACCATAGAAAACGATTACTTAATCGACCCAAAGCCACTTTCACAAAACCTCCAGTACTTAAGAAATGAATATTTATAAAACATGATTTTAATTGATATGCAATAATACTTTTAATTGGTTGATACACAGACACTGTTGGTCAGGTATGAATCAGAGAGGGGCATTATCTTTTGGAGGGGGGTTATGAAGTCTAATCTTTAATATTATAGTTTGGTTAGATATGTTGCTACATCACATTAAAAATGATAATTTGAAAGAAAATTGGATCATTATTTGATAAAAAAAAAAAAAAGTTTGATTCCATTCCACATTTGTGTGTTAGTTAAGGGTGCATTAGTACCAGCGTGCTATGATTTAATTTTTAAAGATTTAAGCTTAAAACTGTTTTTACATACAGCAAATTTACTTAAAAGGAACGGTAACGTTTTTGGTAAAATGTTATTGTTCTATTTTTATTGTAAATACTGCTTCAGTTATGCATTTCTAATGATCAATCAACTTTTGTGTGTCAGTCGTGGAGTTATAAGCAAGGAAGGGCTAACAATAAATATTTTTCAACAAAAATCGTGACCTTGCCCCTTTTAAACCAGCGAAGTTGAATACAAATATTAAACATAAAACATACCGTATGTTTGTAGATCATTTTCGCGTGTCACAAAATTAAAACAAAATATGTTAATACGATACCTATTTCATAGGACGATTTAAAGAGTGCCGTGGTTGCCTATTTAGACTTATTTAAAATATTTGAATACGATTTTTTTTTATTAATCAATTGTTTATGGGTAAGAAAAAAGTCATAGAAAGTCATAAAAAAGGCATATCGTAATTGTTCACTTACCCATTCCTTAAAATTTTAAGTATATTGAAGTCTTTTAAGACAGAATCGTACAATTGGTAACAAGGTTTTAATTGTGGTCCTGTATAAAACATACGTACGAAAAGAAGTACAAGACATAACAGTTATAATATACATGTTCTGGTTCACAAAATGACGCGATATAATGGAACCCACATAACAAGAGAGTATATTATTATTCATGTGTAAATACTAGTATAAATGATTTCATGTTGAAATAATCTAGTATAAAGATCTTTTTAAGGACTAAAAAAGTTTAAATAATACAATAACCCTGATGTGCAGGAGCAGGAGGCACTTAATAAATGCCCTATGGCTTTCTGTAAACAGACCCATGAGTTGCTGCATTTAAACTCTGTGATGAAGTACATGAAAAAATGACAATTACAAACCGTCAACCATCTCAAAAATCCATAAAACAAAATACAAATTCAAAGCAGAGCAACACGGACCTTTAAATAGATAAAGGCAGAATCAGGCGCCATGGGGTGGTGAGCATCCTCTGCTGACTGGTCCCACCCGCTCTTTGTCATAATCGGGAAAAAAACCCCGGAAAAGTCCATAGACAATTTGATGTTTAATTATGGTGTAACAATCAGTAGGAAAAAAGTCAGTCAGAATGCGACCCAGTGGAAGATTGTATTTGCTGACAAGGTCGTTGTATGGACCATAGAACTTACAAAAAGATGACTTCATACGAGACTGTTGATTGTTCTGTTTTGTTAACTTGTTTGTCAGTAGCTTGCCTCGCCTTAGAAACTGTTCATGCCCTTGCGTATCGAATCAACTGAGAGACAAAAACACCATATGCAGGTGATGAAGGTATATTGCTACATAAGTAAAGAAAGTTGACAATAGAAAAATTTAAGTCATCGTGTTTATCATAAAGTTTTGTTGTTAGGTTACCATCAATGTCCGTCTCCAGTAAAATATCTAAATATGACTCTGTGGTATCTTTTATTTCAAGTTCACTAGTATATATCGAGTAGACGTAAGTATGGAAAAAGCAATTGTTATCTGATAATACGTCGTCAATATACCTGAATGTTGGGTTGAAGACCACAGCGGGTGATTTTATTTTTTTCACTAACAATTTTTAAAATAAATTTTGCTTCATAAGAATACAAAAAAGAACTGCTAACAATTGGGCACAATTAGTACCCATGAGGATTTCAAAAGATTGTTGGAAAACTTGATTTTCAAAAACTACATAGATGTTGTTCAGGGTTGGGTTAATTACTCTGAAATGTAATTAATTGCTTTCAAATTAATTTTCTTAGAAGCTGACGAGATTTAAAGAGATATCTGAGTAATTGAATCGTAATATAATGTGGGTGAGCTAAAACAATGTTGTAATACGGAAGAGTTGTACATATTATCAATTCATATACGTGTAATGAAAACTTAATTAGTGTATAAACAGAAACCCATTTAAAACTGGTATGCAACCTAAACAAAATTATTACATTTCTGACTGTAATTCTCCTGTAAACTTCATACACCTGTACATGCATATAATTGTTTACATTTACTTGTACTTGTAAAAAAAAACTGCTTAAAGCTCAACGTTAATGAAGAACTGAACTGAATATGACACCGTTTTAAACTTTTAACTTGAAAAAAGTAACTGAAAGCTAATTGAAAAGTAATTGAAAATATATGATATTTTTTGTTGGAATGTATTTTAATACATTCAATGACTTGTAATTAAAAGGAGACTCAATTACAAATTGCTTCAAATAACTTTTAAAAATGTAATTAATTACACTCAATTAAAAATACTTCTTTCAATTACCCCATCCTGATGTTGTCTATCAGAAACTCAAGCATCTTTTAAATGTCAACTTGAGAGCACTTGTAAGTGCAATCAGAATGGTTTTAACAAAATAATTTTGTAGAATTTCAATGACAAAGTAAACATATTTAGGACTTCCATTTTTATTGAACAAACAACTGTCGATGGTATCAAAAGCCTAGATTTTAATTTGTCAAATGGAATGATTGTATTAAGCGTTGAAAAATCGTACGTTATGAGGCTATTGATTTTGGTAAGATTTTGTGACCTTGAAGTTTCTAGTAAATCTTTAGAGTTATTTAGTAGGCACGCAGAAAACAGTACGGAGATGAAGTAGATATTGGATGATAAACCACCACCTCTAGCCACTCTGATGTATAGTATTAATATGCTTTACCGATTTTATAATGTGTCAAATGCAGCTGAGCCTTCTCCTTGCTTTCGTATTTCATTTAAAGTGGTAACATCGGTAATAAACACTGGTGGCAAATGGGACATTCCTTGTGTTTCGTCCTCCGATTTTTGAATGGGTCCCGCAAAACAACATCTTCAACTTAAAGTAAATTCTGGTAGCATTCTAACTTGGACTTTTCAACGTGTACAGCTCAAAGTAGTATTGCCATGTTAAATGTTATTGCTGCAAACGCGAGTGCAACAATTTCTTGTTTATTTACGCTAATTGACAAACCTTCTTTGCATAAAAATGAACGCAACGCCTCGATTTTCCAATGAGAAAAATCTTTCAAAGAACAACTTTGATCACAAGGATCCATTGTGTATAGAAATATATGTACGAAATATCCAAATCCCAATTTTCAATCGAAAAGAAACAGGTGTTTAACTTCTTGAATAGATCAGACGTCCATTTTGTTTTCCTTTGTCATGCATACATAAATAGCTACTACAAGATGACGATTCCAAACGCAAAATAGAACTCAAAATAGTAGAATATGTTGCTTAAAGCGTATACAATGAATATGTGAGAAACCTGTAACGGCTAAGCATAGATCATTTACCTTTAACTTATACTAATAGTATTTCTAGCGTTTTTAGAACTATCTTTAAAACAATCTTCTCTGAAATGTTATAAAACGTTGCTGTTTATTTATGTTTACCAAAGATAATTGTGGGTTTTGTTTGGTAAGTTTTTATATTTGTTGTTAATATCGAATCACATAAAATAAATTATAAAACCTTGAATCACATTTTGATATTCAGTTACCGAAAAACTATGATTTTGCCATTAAAATATATTGCCCTTTAAAAGATATACCAGACAATTGCCTGATTTTTTTTAACAATAATGCAACTACAATGTCTCTCTTGACACACTCCACAACCAGTTAGTAGAAGAAACAAAAAAATGTAGATGTTTTGCCAGCAATTTGTATGTGGAGCACCTTAAATGACCAATAATAGAAACTATGCTTAATGCTAGGCTTTTGATACAATACATCACTTAAGTTAGGAGAGGATGAATTATGTTAAATGAATGAAACAAATATAAAACTACGTGTAGATTTTTTTAAAACCTTCAAACTAAAAAGAAGCTGCTTTATAATTTCCATTGACTAATAATTTATTACTTCACGCTCTTTATGATGCAAACAATTGCTGTTAAAGAATGTCAATGTGTTATTAAAATGTTTGTTGCAATGTGTACAAATGTACTAGAAAGTCATTAGTGTAGATTTATTTGGTGGATGGACGTATCAATTAATAACTTTTAAGATTTAAATTTAGAGCTTTTAAGTTACATTTGTATCTTATTTGTTTAATACTATAGGCTGTTTATGCTAAGCAATACTTTTATGTATAATTTGATGAAATTTATTAAAAATGTTTTTGTGTTATTGCTTCCTATTCAATTCAATCAGTTTTATATTGTAAAATCTACAACTGTTTTGTATTTCATAATTGGAAGGGCGCAGATACATTATAATTTTTGATGACGTCTAGCATGAAAAATGACATTTTTTTGCGGTTGATTATATCCCTCTATTTTCTTAACCATAAGAAGCAGAATTTATTCAAAAACTTGTTCGTGAAAAAATAAAACACTCAATATTCAGGTATATCGACGACGTATTATCAAATAATAGTTGTTACTTCCATTCTTCCGTCGACTCGATATATCCTGGTGAAATAAAAGATACCACAGGGTTTACGTCATCTGTTTCATATTTTGGCTATTTTATAGGAATGAGACATTGATGGTAATCTAATAACAAACCTTGATGATAAACGTGATGACATAAATTCTTCTTTAGTCAGTTTTCCTTAGTTATGTAGCAATATACCTTCATCACTTGCATATGGATTTTTTCTTTCTCAATTAATTAGATACGCAAGGGCATGCTTTACGTATTAAAAGTTTCTAATTAAGGAGAGGCAAGCTACTGACAAACAAACTGATAAAACGGGACTATCAACAATCTCAATTGAAGTCATCTTTTAGTAAGTTCTATGGCCAATAGAACGACCTTGTCAGTAAATATAATATTGCCCTGGGTCACAAGCTTACTGACGTTTTTCATACTAATTGTTTGACGATATTTAATTACCTAATCGTCTACGGATTTCCCCCCATTTTTCCCGATTACGACAGAGAGTACACAGTGGGTGTGACCGGTCAACATAGAATGCTCTATTCTCCATGGCACCTGTTCCTTCCTCTTATTTTGAATAGATGTCTGTGTTTGCCCTGCTCCTGTTTTGTATCTTTCTTTTGGACTTTTGATTTTGAACACTGTTTGTTATCACCAAATGTCATAGTGTAATCAAGAGGCAGTCAAAGCAGATATGCATGTATCACACACTTGAGATAGTTTCTTTAAAGGCTCACTTAAGCAGTAAAATGTACAAAACATGCATGCCATACTTTATAATGATTTGAACGGATATGACTTTCAATTAACTTCATTCATATCTACATGTAATCTTTCCATGTTAACATTTCTTTGAAATGTTTATATTGAATTCTGAAGACGTGAATTCATATAAAAATATGTTCGTCGACATATCTTATCATGAAAGGACAGACAGAATAATTATGTATTCAGTTCAGGAAAAATGTCACAACGGTGTCTACAAATTCTTGGTCTCTGTTTTGCAGGTATGTTTAACAACAATGAATTAGATTAATTAGGGGTTTTTTTTTAATATAAAGAGCATACAACTATTAGAATTGATGTATCTGTAAAAAAATGAATCTAACTTGACATTTACATAGGTCAAGGTGTTTATTTCTTTCTAAATCGTTTATCAACTGTTTCTATACATAGATATATATATCACATCGTTCCTCCAATATTTGTTTTTTGTAATTTTTGCTTAAAGGGACTTGGACTTGGATTTGAGCTCAAAATTTCAAATTTTATTTTTCCATTATTTATGTTTAGAATGGTTAATATGGGTTTTTAATGCTTTCTCAAAATTTGAAAGTCAGATATTGAGTTACAAGGAAGATACAGAGTTTAGAATTCTTTGTTTTGTAAACAAAGCTCAAGCCTTGTTATTGTTTACATATGTGTTTTATTGTTAAGGGTTCAATCAAATGTTGCTTTTTTCTATTGATAATATATTTTACAAACACAATGAACAAGTTTACCTCGTTTCTTACGAGTTATTTTGCCAAAGAAATGGTAATTCCATACTTTACACTATTTGTAAACAAGTATAAGACTCGAGCTTTGTTTACATAACAATGAATTCTTACCTCTGTATCTCTCTTATAACGTAATTATAACATTCAAATTTCGGTTATTCATTCAAAATGTGCAAGTAAACCATTTTATATCCTAAAAAAAATAAAAATGTTGATCTAAACTCGTGTCTAAGTCACTTTAACTCTGTCATTTGTTTTGTGTTAGTTACTGTTGCATGGTGTTGTCCGTACGGCTGGATTAAACATGGCTCTGCTTGTTATCATTTGGGACCAGAAGAAGAGTCCTGGTTCGATGGAATGGTATATACAAGTATAAATTTTAATTAGTGTCACTTCGATATATATTATATGCATTTAAGCGTAGTATCCTAATTTAATTTAAAATTAAGAGTTTGATGAAATGTAAACGTAGAGTACAATAGGGAATTGGATTATTGACTTTTTCCTCTCTCCCAACAAATCACAAACAATATGAATTTGTTTCTAGGTGCTTGTAAAAGGTGTTATTGGAACTGCTTAATTGTTTTAACAAAAAAAGATGTACTTTGTATAATTACAAGTTGAATACAAAATGGGTTCAACATTATTATAAAATTTGATTTTGTTTAATGACAGATTTGGCTGTCAAACGTTTTCTGTAAACTATTTACAAATAAAAGTAATCAATTTTCTGAGCCCAAAGCTACTTTTACGCATAGAAAGGTAAACATATTCACAAAATATATTTGAATTCATGATTAAAAAAAATAATTGCCGAATTGTATTACTTTGGAATCATTTAAATTTCGGGTAGCCAATTTTTGCGGATTGAGGGTTTTGTGCTTTGAGAGGGGGGTTATTTCATGAGTATGTCGGTTTTCAGTTCCAGTAACAAAAATAATACTTTTTAAATTTGTTTCCTCGATAATGTAAATTTGTACGGAGGGATTCCCCCAAAATACCACGAAAATTGATCCACAGTCAATTCTAATGATTCCACAGTAGATATTATATTTGAATGAGGTGAATCGAAATGCGGTACCTTTTTTTCCTAAGAAAGTGATGCAATATTTACTTTAATCTTTCTACAACTTTACAGAAAATGTGTCAAATACATGGCTCCGTTTTAGCATCTGTGGAAAGTCAGGAGGAACATAACTATATAGTTAGCCTTATGCAAAATACACACAGTGAGTACACACATTATATCAAAAGACAAACACAAGACCAACATAGTTTCTATTTGTCTTTAGTATGAAATTTACTTAGTTTCGAGTTTTATTTTCCTTGAAAAACCGACCGTAATGATAATGCTGCAAAGCAAGGTTAATTTACGCTTTTCCTTTGCCAACTTTCAGAAAGTATTGTATGGATTGGCGGAAGTGATTGGAATGTTGAGGGATCTTTTTTATGGGAACCGTACGGCGACCAAATTACGTACACAAATTTCTCTCCAGGAGAACCCAACGACCTCAATAACTCCGAGGACTGCCTGCTGATTGATGGCTCCTCACTCAAAAATAACACGTATACTTGGAACGATAGGAACTGTCGCGACTCGCATTTTTATGTTTGCAAGCAAATGTAAGCGAATTTCAATTCGTTTAGCTATTGGATAAGATAAATTATACGACTTCTATCTAAGATCCATTGTGACTTTCAAGCCCAAGATTTTCACAATTACTTATGTTGTCCCGATATTTTATATATTATCATATAAAATTGATTTTTTTTCCTCAAAAATAACGTTTTGAAAAGCAATTAATTCTGATTAAATTGGAAAAAAATATCAATATTATTTGACCCAACACGTAAACGTTGAGTTTCCCTTTTGCTTCATTGTCACAGAAGCGTAGAGGAATGTAAATATCATAGCGTGGTAGATATTATAAAGAGGCGGCCGCTCCGTCAAACCATATGTCTCCAAGAACTGATATCAATTGTTTATTTATTAAAACACATTCTGTATGAATGTTCTTTAATCATGACAGCAGAAATCGAACCACTGCAGATTGCTGTGCGTTAATCCCGTGGTATAATTTTTTTAAAATAATCATGTGACATTCAAATGATTGTCAAATGACAAGTCACTTTGTATGAATTTGCATCCAAACGGAATTTCAAATGAGTTTCAACCACTTGTAGACTGAAAAGTGATGGCTAGGAATAATTGACTCGTGCACCTTGCGTGTGTCAAAAATTTGAATTTATTATTTTATTTCTGTTGTCGTTATCAAGGGTTAAAACAATTGAGTCACATTGTAATTTTAATACTGTGAAATCATTAGAATTCATGATAGGTCAATTATCGATTTTCGTGGTAAATTTGGTTATTTTCCCACCTTCCTCCCCAAGAATTTGCATTTTCGACGAATACAAAAACAGTTTTGTTACTGAAACTGATAACCGACGCATTCACGAAATTAAAAATACTAACATCCACGAAAATCGGTCCCAACGAATGTAAAACACAGTTATCACATATTTAACAATGATTTATAATTTTTGTCTATTACAAGGTATATATTATATGTTATGATCAACGGAAATTGATCTTCTATTTGTTTTTTCTGTTTCTTCAGTCAGCGCTATGTGATTTATAAGAGATCATCAACTTCTTAATTTTCTGCATTTATTTTGAGTTTATTTTTTGTTTTTATTTGCAGGGATGATATTATTGGTAATCTCATTGGTTGAGAGAAAAACAAAGATATTCTTGGCATTAAAATGTTTCGGTTTATCTTTGAGATCATAACAGTACTGTATTAAAATCACTAAACATTTAGAATTTATAGTTTACTGGTAATCACTGAAGGGAAATCTAGTTTCAAATACTGGACGACAAAAGTTACTTTCGTAATCGAATTGTACTTAACCATGGAAATTTGACATGCATCAAGCTTAACATTGAGAAACATTTTGTTCCTTATTTACTTTTTTTAACATATCAACGGTAGAATGTCTCCTTGTATAAGCGGCATGAACATCACAATTGTTTCTAAAAGTCAAAGCAAATACTGTAAAAGTGGTTTTTTACGACTGCAGAAATTCAATTTCAAATTTAAGAGTGTTAGATTGCGCATCCGCGCATTTAATACACACACGTTTGTTTGACCATAGAAAACGATTTCTTGATAAATCACAAATTGTGACCACTTTCACAGAACTTCGGTACTTAAAGGAACCTGGACACGATTTTAGATGAAAATTTTATTTTTGATTTCTATGTATAAAATATTTTATTTTGTATTTTGAATGATTCAAAATTGATTAAAAGGAATGGTCACGAAAAATTTTAGTTTTCTATTTTTATTATTTACAGTGCTTCAGTGATGCATTTCTAATGATCAATCAAATTTTTTGTGTTAGTCGTAAAGTTATAAGCAAGGTAGAGGGCTTAAAGTAAATATTTTTTGACAGAAATCGTGACCCTTCCCTTTTAAACCAGCGAAGTTAAATACAAATATTAAATATACCGAATATTAATACATGGTCATTTTCGCGTGTCACATTTTTTTCAAAATGATGTTAATAAGATTTTAAAGAGTGCTGTGGTTGCTATTTAATAATATGTATTAATTAAGAGGAAGATCTCTGAATTAATATCCTTAAAATATCCAAAGAGAAAACTAATTTATGGCGTTTTTTACAAATTGATAGTTTATGGATAAAGAAGTCATCATCTCTAAACGTTTGGGGTATATCTGATTCGTAATTGTTCACCAATCAACCCTCTTAAAATTAGAAGTAATGATAAAGTCCTTTAAGGTAGAATGACAAAATTAGTAAAAATGTGCTGGTTTTCTTTGTGGTATGTATAAAACATATGTACAAAAAGAATAACCAGTATATGACACGTAATATTATGAAATTCACACCCACATGAAGGGATATATATATATATATATATATATATATATATATATATATATATATATATATATATATATATATATATATATATATAAGCACACACTGATTTGATATCACTATCTATAAAATTATTATGCTACGTAGTATTGCTGTAGATACTTTGTTTTAAAAGAAGCAAAGTTTTTACACGTTCAAACATAATCTGGCAGTTGATTAAAAAAATTGCTGTTGGTATTCTAAACAAAAAAGCGCTTACAAGATATTTAGTCCTTGGTATTGATACATATAACAATCCACTAACACTACTTCTTGTTTTTCTAGGTCTTACCTGCTTTACGCATTTAAAAAAAAGTTCATGTATTCTGAGGGCATACTCTTCAAAATTCAAAAGCTACACAGTTTTCTGTTTATAAAATATTCCTGAATAGGCATCCAGTGAAAAACTCTAAAAGTGTCAACAAAGGAAGTTTGAGTAGTTTTACCGTTCAGTATAGTTCTAGCTGCACTTTTCTGTAATATAAATATTTTGTTCAATTTGGCCATTGTTTTTGGCTGAACACCGACCGAATCTGTACAACAAAAGTTAAAATGTTGGAAAATAACAGTGTTATAAACTCAGAATTATAATTATATTTTCAATAAAGCAGCACTAGACATAAATCACAAAGACGACGTGACATACTTATTTTCTGAGCAATTTTTTTGCTTAGAAATTTAATGTTCTCTGACCAAGTAAGAGATTCGTCTAAGGTTACACAAAGAAGGTCAGCCTTTTCCTTCACTGTTTAAAATCACAACACCAACTTTTATATACAAATTTTTACATTTCCATAATTTTGATTTTGTGCTAATCAACAAACATTGAGTTTTCTCTAAGTTCATTGTCAACTTGTTACTGTTCATCCATTTAACAGAATATAAAATTTTTTATACAATTTTTGGTCAACAACATCAATAGGTTTATGGAAACGTTTTATACCCACAACATTGTTTGTAAGCTAGATAAAGTGTACTGTAAGTCCAACAGAAAGCGTCCCATGATTTACACGAATGTTATCAGAGGACCTCTCCACAATGTCATACCAGCTCGAACTAGGATTGGGTTTGTGTATTTGTCTAAGTAAGTCAAATGATAAAAAATGATCTTGTTGAAACACTTTTATGATAGCACATACTAGTAACTGACCAAAATTATCAGTATTGAATTTGTGAACATGCGCATTATAACTTGAATTTTGTTGTTTTAATATTGAGTAGGCTTATTTGTTTGATATCAGTATAAATAATCTTCATTGTCTTAAATTTATCAATAAAAGATCAGAACATAGATATCACGATGAGTTAACGAAACTCTCCTAAATATATGTTTTAGAAAAAGGTACTGTTTTCTAGTTATTTGATTCATACTAAATAAATCAGAATTAAAAGCTGCTTTCTATACTAATTTGTTTTACGCATTATTGGACTTTGTAATATAACTTAATAACAATTTAAACGGCGGTAAAAAAATCTGCTAACTTCATCATTCTAAAAAACAATTAGGAATTTAAGAAAAAAAATCTTGGTTTTTATTCAGAATTGGCCGTTGGTTGAAAATCAATTATATATTTATCGATATTAATTGAAAGGAAATGTATATTAAATTGATGTTATTTATCAGTTGGTGTTGCACAGACTTGTTCAGAAGGGTGGATCAAGCATGGCTCTGCATGTTATCATATGACGGCGGAAAAAGAATCGTGGTTTGATGCTATGGTTTGTCGAAGGCATACTTGTTTTGAAAAAAAAACAATAAGAATAAACATGTGTAATCTTGTTCATTTCTTCATGTTTATTTAAAGAATTTAGTATTGCATTAAAACACGTCTTTTATAATGCACTGGACAACCAAATTACCCCCCCCCCCAAAAAAAAATACATGTGTTATTATAATACCTCTTTTTCCTTTTCCGTAGAATATGTGTCAAATACATGGATCTGTTTTAGCTTACATACTACACCAAGAGGAGGAGAACTTCATAATAGGCCTTATGAATAGTAAACACTGTAAGTAGCTTTTAATTGTCTCATGACAAAACACATTCCTTTTCTGCTATCTTTTATATTTAAGAATTAGACGTGTTGGAAAATTACATTTAATGTTTTCAAGAAATTATAGGAAAATAAAGGAATTATTAGGGAAGACCATTTACCAAGTGTAACGTGTCGAGGGGTCCGTACCTAGTCAATTCTAGGGTCTGGGTGTTGAATATAAAAAAATATCAAACAATAATAATTTTCCTCTCTAAAATGATTAGTGATTACAATTGGCCTACAAATATTTACAAAATGGCCTTCCCTTACTTAGGGTAAAATCACAAATGAATCTGGTCGGCCGGTATTGAAACTTTATTAATACCACGAGGTAAACACTATCATATGCCTTATTCAGGCGGTAGTGAATACCCGCGGCACGCCCTAGCTGGGTAACCTACTGAAGAGGTAAACCCTTAGTAGAGGCAGTCACTGTGTTAATGCCTTATGCAGGACGGACAGTGTACAACCTCTAACTAAAGGCGTACCCCTTCCCTAATACTACTAGAGTATCAGCGACGACTAAGCCAGGCTAACCTCTGAGAGGACAGCCTCTATAATAACCAACTAGTGGTCAAACACGGTTGGTCCTATTAACTATGAAAATGTGGTAAGCCTCTCTCTCAAGGCAACCCACCTACCAAAACCGTACCTTAGTCTCGCAATTTCTCTCTCTCTCTTCTCTATGAAGACTGCTAGGGAAAAGAACGCTGCGGCTGCGACGCGCTCGTTTATATACCCTCTGTGGGTCACGTGACAATCTCCGCTTGTTGCTAGGCGACAATACAAACACAGCTATCATGTGCCGTACGCATGATTCAACATTACATAACATAAAATCGTTACACTACCCACGCCTTCGATGACATGCGACCCGCATGTAAAGAAAGTGTGAAAACTACCAAGTAATATTTTTTTAGCATAAGTACTCAAACTACAAAGTTTCTTAACTTTGCAGAAATAAACAATTTTCCTTAAAAATGAATTTCAAATGATTTACATATGAAACACAACTTTTTCTTCATCACTCTGTGTAGACCTTGCATAGGTTGGACCGTCGTGCATTCGATGGTCTGCCGCCTGAAAAGCATCCAACTCAACAGCATGTCTCACGGCATCATTGGGATCAATGGGCCTTGCTTGTCGAACCCTTAGACGCATGTCTCTATCTCTCAGGGCGTCTATAAACTGCTCTTTGGAAAGCGTCTCTTTTACCTCAACTGGTGCTGTTGGGTAGGCAAGATTGGTAAGCCTCCTTATATCCTGACCTAATTCAGGCAATGAATCTGAGGCTTTCTGTCGTCTCTCACACAGTTGAGCTCTATAGAGCTCTGTCTGATTTGTCGGGGAGAACCTCTCTTCAAGCGCCTTGCACAATAGTCTGTAGTTGCACTTCTCACCCTCTGGTAGGTTTCCTAAAACACCCTGGGCTTGACCCCTCAATGATACCGCCAAATGCATCCCCTTGTCTGAAACAGACCATTTGTTAAGGGCGGCACAAATTTCAAAATGTGATTTGAAATCAACCCAGGATGAACTACCATCAAACTTGTCTGCCTTAACTCCTGATCGGACGGGCTCATTGTCATCCTTTTTCTGACGCCTGCGTGTTACATTGTCCTTGTAAGGCCTTGAGTCATCAGGGTCATCAATGGCTGCAGAGTCGATATATGGTGTACTTGATACACGTTGCTTGCGGCTTGTCAGCTCATTTAGGTTTTCCATAAAACTAGGCTCGTCATCTCCAAGAAAACTGGTGGTCTTCTTTAATTGCTTAGGTTTCGCACCAGAACTCTTATATGACTTGTCACCCAGTAATGTGGTGTGCCTGCTGTCAGGTATGCCTGAATCTCTGGCGTGCGATTTCTCAGCTGTCTTAGGCAACCCGTCATGCAACTGTCGCAATTCTTTTTCTAATGCGCTCATCATAATTTAAAATTAAACACAATACAATCAAAAGAATTTATTCCGACCAAAATTCACATAAAGTAATCAGCTAATAATTCAACAGTTACCCAGATCCCACTGCGCTGCCACCATTTATTTTTGTAACGTGTCGAGGGGTCCGTACCTAGTCAATTCTAGGGTCTGGGTGTTGAATATAAAAAAATATCAAACAATAATAATTTTCCTCTCTAAAATGATTAGTGATTACAATTGGCCTACAAATATTTACAAAATGGCCTTCCCTTACTTAGGGTAAAATCACAAATGAATCTGGTCGGCCGGTATTGAAACTTTATTAATACCACGAGGTAAACACTATCATATGCCTTATTCAGGCGGTAGTGAATACCCGCGGCACGCCCTAGCTGGGTAACCTACTGAAGAGGTAAACCCTTAGTAGAGGCAGTCACTGTGTTAATGCCTTATGCAGGACGGACAGTGTACAACCTCTAACTAAAGGCGTACCCCTTCCCTAATACTACTAGAGTATCAGCGACGACTAAGCCAGGCTAACCTCTGAGAGGACAGCCTCTATAATAACCAACTAGTGGTCAAACACGGTTGGTCCTATTAACTATGAAAATGTGGTAAGCCTCTCTCTCAAGGCAACCCACCTACCAAAACCGTACCTTAGTCTCGCAATTTCTCTCTCTCTCTTCTCTATGAAGACTGCTAGGGAAAAGAACGCTGCGGCTGCGACGCGCTCGTTTATATACCCTCTGTGGGTCACGTGACAATCTCCGCTTGTTGCTAGGCGACAATACAAACACAGCTATCATGTGCCGTACGCATGATTCAACATTACATAACATAAAATCGTTACACCAAGTATTTGTTTTGACATACGCATTTAAATCTTAGAGTACAGTGTGTAAACATTATTGTGAGTCCATCTTCACTAGCAAAGGGTTTCTGATACTCAAAAGGAGCGACCCTTGGCTAGCGAAGAAGTTGTAAGCCACGAACTGCAAAACTAGAGTAATTTCTATTGATGCGAGTTTTCAGGAATCGTTGGACTGGCTTTTTAAATTTTCTATTGTTAATAGAATATTTTGTTGACAGCATGATCGCATTTATAGTACAAATTTCTTTCATTGAATTTGTACTGTGAAATATAATAAAATGTATATATGAGAAAGGATAAAATTACATTACGTATACATGTATTGTTAGATATCAAACGACTTTTATTGTCCATATTTAGTCAATGTTGCTTGGCTCGGAGGAAGTGACTGGAACCTTGAGGGTTCTTTTTTATGGGAACCTTACGGTGTCAAAATGAATTACACGAACTTCGCTCCGGGAGAACCAAACAATCACCATCACAATGAAGACTGCCTGCTTCTTGATACCAATTTACACTGGAGCGACAGAAATTGCGATGATATGCACTTTTATATTTGTAAGAAAATGTAAGTATCATAAATAAATGTCACTTGCTAAATTCCAAAACAACGTGGTCATCAGCCTCTTCATAAACAATAATAAACAATTCCCATCTCTCCCAACCACTCCCCCCCCCCCAAAAAAAATTGATAAAGCTCATTGAAAGCGTTTTACCTATTCAATTTTTACTTAGAATCATGAAGTAATATATATTGTATATGTTATTAATTACTGATACAGACAGAATAAGCATCATTGAGATTTATTAGACATTAATGTAAATTAATATATGTTAATATTTATTAAGAACTTTTAGGTTTTCTTTTTAGGGATGATATTACCGGTAACTTGATTGGATGAAACTACAAAGTACAATGTCAATCAGCGGGAATAAATAAATATGTTTTTAATCATTTCTTATGTTATCGGTGTTATCAGAGCAAGGAGGATGCATCGTTTTTCAAGCTTTTTAGTTCAGTATTTGTCCAGCATTTGTTGTTGACCTTTGCTTTCTTTACTTGTTACTTATATTTTCCCCCAATTTACTACAAACACGATCTTTAATTTTATTGTTGGGACACAAATTAAATTATGTAGACAAAAGTTTGTTCATCTAGTATGGTAATTTTTATAAATTAACCTCATATATTTTATTTATCTTGTATCAATTTATAATGTGAACCCCATTATAATGATAGAGCCACAAGAGGACTTAACAAATCATGAAAATACAGGATATTGTAATAAAATATATTAACATGCATAGAGTTTGAAATTCACGTGTTCATCAAACATATCTTTACATCAAATAGTATGCATAATTTGAATTTTTTTATCGTTTGTTTTGTTTATTTGGTACAGTTAGCTATAGGTATATAACATTCCCTCTAAGTTGGATTTGCATGCCAGAGAACCCGGGTCCAAACCCCATCAGAGGCAATAAAAGTCGTCTCTGTTGCGTTCATCCTGTAACATAGGGTAAACAAATATATGATACCTTAAATATTTTTTTATGAAAGCAGACATGATTACAATGTAATAAAAAATACTTTCATATTCCATGACTAGCTATTACCTACTTTTTCATTATCATGATCTTTATTTTCATAGTAAAGACAGTCTAATATATTGTAAACATACAAAACATTTTCCAGCAAACAATTTAATTCCTGTTTTGAAGCCTTTGATTGAGGAGTTGAAGTTAGTCGGATATAGGAACAATTAGGTCGAAAATAATTTTCTAAGATATTGCACCAGTTCAACCAAATAACCATTATACACAAAACTGCCCACTCAGAGATGCCCTTGATATTTATCAGTGGAACGTCTTGGAACCAGAAAACTTTATATGTGATAAAGGTGAGTGTACGTTTGATATGCCTATTTACAAAATACAAAGAAAAGCTTGATCTAATAGAAATTAACTAACCTTCCGACACTTATTCAATCAAAGTATTGGATAATATTTATTAAGTAGTTTCTTACCGATTAAATTGAAATGTAGATTATAACAAATTGAAAGAAGTAATATGTGAAGTAATAAAAATATCCCTTTTTCACCGGAATTATCAATAAAAGTGATCAATCAAATTGAAAACCACACAATGAAAACAAAAAGTGCGTTTGTCATTAAATTGAAATGACATGAATAAAAATAGAATTTCAAACTACGAGAATACATTACATCTGTTTATCAATCAACACAAATATAAGATTTACATTGGTCACGACTAGCACTGACCTGTAGATCATTGAGGAAATTCACAGATATGAGGATAGGCATTCTTATTTCTTTCGCGTGTTTTATAACAATAGGTACAGTACAATTTATAGTGCTTTTCTCCCGCGTAATTTGTGTTTAAATTGATTTATCCTAAAACAATGAATTCTAAGAGAGAAAACAAAAATTAATTTCATGAGAGATTTTCACCGGAAATATTACTTTTCGACTTTAAGTTTTTGGCTTTGTGTTTGCACTTTTTTTAAAAATAAATACTTTTTTCATAGCAGGGACTGCTTGCCCGGTAGGTTGGACACCCTACAAAGATTCCTGTTATCATGTGTCGCCTGAAAACGAATCGTGGATAAATGCTATGGTACATGTATGATTGATTGGTAGATTTTTTTTGCAACGAATCAATAATATTAAATGTCCATTTGAGTGCATTCAAATTTTACCTAAACTGAGTCTTGGTGAAATGGGGCAACTTTTGATAATCGTCTGAGAAAAATAGTAATGGTAAGCTGTAGAAAAGTTAATAGTTATATTTTGCAGAAAATGTGTGAGGTGCATGGATCCTATCTAGCTGATATTTTGGATGCAGAGGAAAACAGATTTATAGTTTCCTTGATGCACCATACTCAAAGTGATTTAAAGATTTAAATCAAATTTTATTTTTATATGATTTCTTAATCAATTTTTAGAAATGTGATTTTATAAATAAAAAATTTCTCAAATGTTTAAGAAGGTTTTCTCAATTAAAGATATTACATTGTATATATGGAAATATTTTCATTGCGAAAACTTTTCTAATGCAGGTACTCCTTTTGGATTGGTGGGTCTGATTGGACAGTTGAAGGTAAGTGGGTATGGGAGCCCCTTGGAATCAAATTTAACTATACCAACTTTGCCGATGGAAGGCCTAACAACTACCATGGTGAAAATTGCCTGTCAATTAGAGCGCAAAACCACCAATGGGATGACGATGACTGTGACGAACAGCGCCGATATCTTTGCGAGAAAAGGCAAGCCAAACTGCATTTTTTAAAGATCATTATGAACAAAAAGTTTTACACATAAAACTTAATATTTGACTACTTCTTTACAGATCATTGGTTACCAGCATCCTGGGATAATCAATTGTCTATCTCCTTCCTGTGTTGTATATGTTTACTTGAAATGGATCAGTTTGATATCGTTGGATACTTTTTGTTAATAAAACTATATTGTACATTGTCATTTAACATCAAAATTTTGATTTTATGTCATTAGGGTCTTCCGTCTTCAGTGGAAGACCCTTCTATTATTCTATTGTTTCTTTTTCACTTTTATTATAATTATTTATTTTATTTTCTTACAATTTTTGTGCAGGCGATTTTTTTCTGAGATGACTTGTACGATTTCCTGAAGATTTTCAGTACTAATGCCTCGTAATTTGAAGTTTGTACCACCATAACGATTTTTTAAGATTTACTTCCGATTGGAAGTTATCGTCGTTTTACGATTTTTTAAAGTCAATTTTGTCGGTCAGGTTTTTCAAAAACGAGTTAAGGTATACGTTTACTAAGAATGAAAAAAATTTCCACTGATGATAATGAAAAACCATCTGTTGTGTGTAAAAGACCTATCATGGTAGTGCTATTTTTCACTTTCAAAAAAGAAGGTCAATGACATACTTTTTGAGAACTTAAACCCTGAGTAAACAACGTCCTTAAGACAGAGGATTGAAATCTTTTTGTTTCAAAATATTATTCTGTAGGATTGATAGTGACCATTTCACTAATACAGAATATGCAGTTTGTTTTAAAATCGATCGACGCGTTCTCGATATATTAAGCATTAAAGTCCTGACGCGGGAGTCCAAGTAGCTCAGTTGTTAGAGTCGTGGACATGTGCCTAGGCGACCCGAGTGCCAAAAATTCTTTTTTCCTAATTTTTTGCGTAGATTAACAATTTTGTATTAAAAGTGAAGGGTTTTATTTCATCTACTCAAAAATCGGACGGAAGACTCACTCGTTGCTCGCAACGAGATCGTGTTTAGTTGATATATTTATTTTATTATTAATTTTGATATTTCTGTATTTCTTGTCTGTGATAACATTACGAGTCGATATTGTTCATGACGGTCCAATAATTTCAAATGACGTACTGTTGGGGCGCAAGCGGGGATTGCATAATTAAACTTTAAAAACTAAAATCACCTAAATATATCAATATTCTAATATTAATCGAAAATTTGCAGAACATTATATAAGTAATAAGAAATAATTCTATGAATATTATGATCTGGTTGTTTTTTATGATTGAGCAAATTAATCAAAAAGCCATTTGGGCTTTATTGGACTTGATCATGCCCCGACCAAAATTTACAATACAACTTTACAATTTTACAATTTTACAAATTTACAATTACAACACGTAATACTCAAATAATGATTCCTTACTACTTAAATCATTACACACCGGTAGCTATTGAAATGCTTAAAAATAAAAAAATGATTCTTTAAAGGGACTTGGACACGATTTTAGATCAAAAATTTTCTTTTTATTTTTTATGTATAAAATGGTTTACTAATGCATTTTAAATGATTGACCAAATAATTGAATGTTAAAGTCAAGTTACGAGTGAGATGCAGAGGTAAAAATTGGTTGTAATGTAAACAAAGCTCGAGTCTTATAGTTGTTTACAAAAAATGTATTGTAGAGAATTACCATTTCTTAGACAAAATGACATGAAAAAAACAATTTAAACTAATTCAGTATCTTCATAAATACCATTATAAACAAAAGAAAGATAAATTTGATTGAAACTTACAACAACACAACACATATGTAAAAATGACAATATTCGAGCCTTGTTTACAAAACAAAGGATTATGAACTCTGTAACTTGCTTATAACTTGATATTTGACTCTCAAATTTTGACATAGCATTATAAACTTCTATATTTATCAGTATAAACATTGAAAATGGAAAAATAAAATTTGAAAATTTTAAGTTAAATCGTGTCCAAGTCCCTTTAAAAGTTCGATTTTTCATAAAATCAAGAATCTGTTAGAAATCTATAAGCAAAATGAATTTATATATGTCAATGGGTCAATAAAAAAAAATAACAGTCAGAATTACATGTATTTGCATCTTTGAGCTTAACAGTAAGTGGTAGACAGTTTATGATACAGAAGATAAGTCAGTGCTTACAATTGACAGTTTAAATTATCTGTAATATTGACAACAGTCTATTTAGAGGTGCATTTTGGTGGTCTGCACAATGGCATAATGCATTTAGAATCGATTCCCTGTTAAAATCCCTGTTGAAATAAATATTACCGAAATTTTAATGATCAAGATTTTTCTGGCTGTCGTTTAAGTATCGATAAGTATACTTCATCAAATTTTCACCACCAGAGAGAGAGAGAGAAAAAAAGAGAGAGAGAATATTAAAGGGGTGCACTTAAAGAATATTGAAAAGGATGTGATGATGAAGAAAAAATCTCATAACAACATACCAAACTTAAATTCTCTATAAAAACTTTTGAATAACAATTATTATAATGTCGTTGACTTCATTTTTTAACTATAAAAAAAATCTTTGACATTTTGCCTCACTATCACAGTAGAAATATTTCTGCATTTATTTATTTAACCTAATATACTAGCCGATGTTCGAAACATAATTAAAATCTTTGAGTTAAAATTTTGTTTTTTTTTGTTTTTTTGTTTTTTTAGAAAAAACGGATTTTCGTTAAGATTAAATGTCACAATTATTTTTGACAGTTGCATTATTGCCTACATGCAAATGTTGAGTTCATTTTACTCATTAGAAATTAAAACTGGTCAGACATAAAATGCCATAGTACTGCTATTCATGATCATAATCTACGTTGATCAAAATATAGGTTTATCTGACTTCCATGTGAGTGAATTTTCGTGTTGTGTAATATTGAGATTGTGACAAGGACACACCGTGTCATCATGATCAGGACGATAGGCTGTTTATTTAATCTTCTTCATATAGGTTGTACTTTTGTCTTTCCATTCTTGTGGTTTTCTCTTTTATTATTTAAGTTATTCAATGTTTATTTTATCTCACTTCAATAGTACACAGTTGTCTCCGGCTATATTTTGATTTATACAAAGAAACGAGCATTCATTCAAAAAGCAATCCTATATTTCTCACTCTGTCCCCAGACTGTCTGTATGTCTGTCTGTCTGTCTGTCTGTCTCTCCCCGTATGTCCGTCTGTCTGTCCGTTCGTCTCTCTCTCTCTCTCTCTCTCTCTCTCTCTCTCTCTCTCTCTCTCAATGTGAAAAAAGGCCAAACTTTTTTACATTGCAGCATTTGGGTGTCTGATCGGATGGACTCCTTTCAATACATCCTGCTATCACTTATCGGGGGAGTCAACATCGTGGATGGATGCCATGGTAAGGACCACGCACGTATAATGTAGCATCGGTTTCTGGGTGGGGAAATGGGCAGTTTCATCCAAATAACTTTGATAAGCACACAAATAAATCAACAAAATAAGAATGACTGGAAATCGTAATTCTTAGCAGAGAGGGGGGTTCCTTGATAATTATTTGTTTTATATGTATTTTTTTAATGTTTTCTGCACGTAAGAGTTGGGGTAGGAGCGGATGCTACATGCCTCAGTACACATTATGGACAATAAATGATAATTTTTAGATTCTATGTTTTTAATTTTTAGGTTTTTAAGATTAAAATCAATATTGTTAGCTTTTGTTGATATATTTTTCTGTAAAAGTCCTCTTTATGGTTTTATTAGATTTTAACTTATTTGCATTATAAATATATTAAACACATAATGTATTAATAATTTCATCGTAAATGGTTTTATATAATGTAGATAATGTGGTTTCATCAATATTCGTTGAATACCAATTTTCGTTGATTTCGTTGTTAAGTTTATCCTTGAAATTAAATATTTATTGAACTGCAATTTCTACTAATATTTTGTATTGATGGGGTCGTTAGCCACGAATTTACGTATCCTTGAAACTGTGATTTTCACTTTATCCACAAAAATTGATACCCTTGAATATTAATGAGACCACAGTATACAATCAAACAAATCAAGCCGATGTTCTACTGTTCTACTATATTGGTCCAAGGGGTACATTGCTTATCTGAAGGATCTACTATATTGGCCCAAGGGGTACATTGCTTATCTGAAGGAAACCCCCATTTCATTAAACTATTCTGTGTCAAGTAACATTTTGAACTGAAATATCTTTTTTAACACTAGTGTAGATACACAAATTCTTTACAATTATATATATGCATACTCCATCATGCTGATAAGATATTCTCAATATCTGAAATTCTGTGGTAATAATATATTATATTGAACTTGAATTTAGAAATTGTGATATCCCCATTTTTGTTTCCCTTGAAAGTCATGTTTAAAAGTAATCCGGACACAGAAAAACCTTTTCATAAGAAAGACATGTTATCACCAAAATTTGTTGTTATTTTTTTATTTTGCAATTAAGAGTTCATCTTCTATCAGTTCCTCACAGGCAAATTTTATTGTAAAAGCTTTTTGATTTACAAAATGAAGATTTGTGTGTTTCTACTGGGAAGTTTATAATTGCTTTACTAAACTTTTGTTTAAGAAAATGTGTGAGATGCGTGGTGCATATCTGGTCCACGTAGACGCTGCCAGTGAGGATGACTTTATTACCAGTCTAATGAAAACAAATGGGGGTAAACATTAATATTTACTTAAACAACCGCCGATTCAATGACTAACTAGTTTCAAAAATTATCAAGATGACAACAAGTAATTTTATTCATTGCGATCTCGTGAATTTTCGTCGGCATCAAGTTTTGTACATGCAGTGTACGTAGTATTCACAGCTACAAAAATGCGTAAATGTGCGGTCGCTTATCTTACAAATACAATATGTTATTCGAAAATTCACCTAATTGAACATTTATTTATGCATGGATCATCATAACAAAGGAATAACGAATAGTTGCATGTTCAAAGAAGTATTTCAAAAAAGTCTGTTCAACGTTTTGAATGGCCTTGCAAATATCTAGCCCAATTTTATGAATTATATCCATTAGGCAAATACTCTTCTGCCTCTTAACTGTTAATTCTGCATCACAGTTAGCAAATGTGGTGGAATGATGTGTTGCGCGCAGCTGTTCCAAACATCTTAAAAAGCGTTTGCAGATGTTTTAAAAGTATCAAGTCTCAAGGACAATTAATTAACTACAGAAAACTCTATCTCGACTTAATTAAATCGATATGCATAGATAAGACACGGTCACTGCTAAAAAGTTCAAGTCATTTGAAAATCGAGTTAAACTTTGATATGCCGTAAAACTCCACTACTGCAATTAAAGATATAGTAAAAGTACGTCTCTATTTTTAGCATCCGTTTATGGGGTCCCTTGGTCCGTGTGAAAGCAATATACAAACATGTAATTTATACTTCTTGTAGCAAAATGTTAAACGTCGCCAAGCCCCACAATTTTAAGGAGGCCGATTTGGGTTTTTTGCGAAAAAACTACAATAGCATAACCCTTTCTTTTTTAACCATATGTAATTTAAACCAACTCTAGTTTATTTGCGAAGGTTCATGAAAATCGACCGTTTGGTTCTTTTTAGGGATCATCTCAAAATAGAGGTACATTTACTATAGGAATATATAGGAAACTGCATTTTCCGCACATCAAAGCTGTTTTTAAAAAATACTACAATAGCTTTTTTCTCAAATTGTTATATATGATTAGTAATAGCTTTTCCTACCTTATATGTAAAAAACACAAAATTTTACCGTCTGGTTTTTAGTGGGGGTCATCTCAAAATATTAAAATGCACCAAATTTTGCTATATATTTGGATCATCACGAATGATGATTGGTATAATGGATTCATTCCAAAAATAAGGACAATGTCCTCGAGGATAGCATCATTCTGTATATAAAATTTCAACAGCGTACAATTTTTACTTTTTCTTTTATGTAATTTCTTATAACGTACTCCTACAAAGCTTCGTTTTATCATAACGTCATAAAAGCGCAATGGCAATGCTCCCCTATCGCACAACGTAAAAATCGTGTTAAAAATAAAAATTTCCTTTAACAATTTAAATATTTTTATCTGTATTTTGTTTATTGTGTTCAATTTTATAAATGATATCGAAAAAAATTCATAAGAAGTATTAATCAACTGTATTATATTAGAATGCGCTAAACATGCGCAATGCAAACTAAAGTCGGCCTCCTTAAGTTGACTTTTATGTAATTTTATTAAAGTGAACTAAAAGATCATTTCATCATCTTATAATTTAGGTATCTCAACAACTATTCGTTATAAAAATAAACTCTAATGAGCTCACTAAGTAGTCATATTAGGTAACGCCAATATTGCCAATCTGTGTATGTATTATTTTAAATTCGTTTCGCAGACAAAAGTATATTTTCAAATGATTCGAATTCCCTTTAAAGCTTCATTATTGCTGTAATGGTTGTAATGTTTCGTTTTGTTCTAGAAAAAGATTTTCTCGATTATTTAACTTAATAATAAACATGCATATTAGGTAATCTAATGCAGCGGTCATAATGACAATATCAGACAACATTTTGTAGTGCATAACGTATGGTTGGGAGGTTCAGATTGGTCTGTAGAAGGACAGTGGGTATGGGAACCCGAAGGGACCCCTTTTCAATACTCCTGTTTTTCATCCGGAAAACCCGACAACAAAAATGGTGAGAACTGTCTGGTAAAGCAGGCTCACCATCATTACCACTGGAATGACAACGATTGTGACGATCATAATGCTTATATATGTGAGAATCGGTAAGATTTTTCTTTTTTTATTGCAAAATCTTAACATAGACTTGATATGATTTAAAATAAGATAAAGTATAAGTATAAAATAGTGTCAGTATAATGTTGTTATTTGTAGATATTGATGGCCCATAGGTGTACAATCTTGTTTTTCTTTTGAAAAAACTTCTTAAAATAAAAATGTGATTTTCTTGTCTCTCTTCTGAAGTAAAATATTTTTGAAAAATGAATCATTGGGCAATATTTTTTTTTTCAGAAATAACCTTGGAAATCCAGCGGTTGGTTGAAATATGTTGGATTTTTTGCAAATAAAATCTAAATGTATTCTTTCAAGCACGGACTTTCATTGTCATTTTGTAAACGAAAGTTTACTTACCTCCAAACAATATGTATCAAAAATTTATTGGTTAAATTTCTTTTTTTTAATGTTTGCGAGCGAACTTTAAAAATTGTTTTAAAACATGTTCTGTATATAACCGTGAGAAAAAATTGCATTTTGGGTGTAAAGAAATATCTTGTTGTGTTTTAAACACAAATTGATCTCTTTTTTCTCCTCTTCAAAGCACTCGCCCTTTACCTGACTACTTTTTTTTAGACAATTAATCGATCTCTGGAAACATACTTCTTAATACCCCTGGAAACTCATAATATTCTGATAAACATTTTGTGGTTCATAATTTTTCAATTATGTGAAATTGTAAGACAGTAACATAAAACATTTTCCGCCTACAAATACGTCGTCGCAATCCGTGCACGTGCTTTGTGTGAAATGCATTGTTGTGCAAAAGCCGGATACATTTCATACCCGTTTTGGGGCGATGAAGATGGTTTATTATCTTTAATTTAAAAAAAAACAATCTTTTTTCAGAAGTTGCCTGTAACTACGGAATTTGCATTACAGGATCTTTATTGTCAAGAAAAAAATCATATATATCAAAGTCCGAAATCTTTAAGCAATGCTGGAAGGCTTTGCATTCTATGGCATTCACTGGATCTGATGCTTACTTTCTCTTAGAATTCTAATGTTTTGGCTCAAAATTGTAACCAGGCCCCGCCGTCACCAACTTTCCTCAAGTCAATACTCAGCCTCAAATCTGAGGTTTGACCTCAAATTTATGCACTTTTCTCTAAAGGATTTGAGTTGAGGAATGAGTTGAAGAATTTGAAAATTTTGGTGACGGTGGAGCCAGGACCTTTTTGAAAACATTTTAATAAATATGCTATAAAATAAACAATGCACACAGTAGTAAAGATACCGTATGAAATGTTCTTCCACATACGTTTTTTAATCTAACGTGTAAATGTGGTTTTAGGAAGATGTTAACACAATTTTCATTACCCATTCGTTCTTGTGATTGTCAGCACGTAAGACCGTCACCAGAGACTTGACTTCCAATTTGTTTTTGTCTTGAGTCTATCTCCTGACTTGTCCTAAATTCCAATTTTTACCTTTCAGTTCCGTCTTTACTGACCCTAGGTGTCTTTTGGGCTTCTATTTCCTGATAATTGTCACTAGCCAGAATTAAACTATTCTGATCCCAGATATGAAATCCATTTTTTATCACTTTGAACTTTTTTTCACTAAAATTTTTTAAAGGTTTTTAAAGCACGAATCAACCAAAAGCGTATGGTAATAATAGAGATAAATCTAGTTTATCAACTTCACTGCTTAGATAATTCTGAGAACTCACAGAATTGTTATTTTTCTAATGATTGTTCTGGTCGAAGAATCATATCGTGTCATAAAGTCTAAGTAGAGTAGAAGAACCCGGGTCCAAGCCCCATCAGAGGCAATAAGAGTCGCCTCTGTTGCATTTATACCGTAACATAAGGTAAACAAACATATGATACCTTAAATATTTTTTTATGAAAGCAGACATTATTAATGAAAAATACTATAATATTCTAATATTAACTGGTTTTTATTATCATTTTATTTTTATTAATTTTTATTTCCACAGTAAAGACAATTCAATATATTGTAAACACTTAAAGCATTTTCCAGCAAATAATCTAATTCCTGTCTTGAAGCCTGTGATTGAGTATTTGAAGTTAGTTGGATATAGGAATAATTGGGTCGAAACATAAATTACTAAAATATTGCACCAGTTCAACCAAATAACCATTATACACAAAACCGCCGACTTATGGATGCCCTTGATATTTATCAGTGGAACGTGTTAGAACCAGGACACTATATACATGTATGTGAAAAAGGTGAGACAGCGTATATTTGATATACCTATTTACAAAATACAAAGAAAAAGCTTAATCTACTAGAAATCAAGACTCTATATAACTGAAAAAGGTAAGTATTCCTTGATATATCTAAAGCAAAGCAAAAATTAATTTCACTAGAGATTTTCATCGAAAGTATTACTTTTCGACTTTACAGCTTTGTTAACGATATTAGGATGGTGTCCTTATTATTTAAAATAGATACTTTTATCAAAGCAGGGACTGCTTGGCCGGTAGGTTGGACACCCTACCGTGATTCCTATTATCATGTGTCGCCTGAAAACGAATCGTGGATAAATGTTATAGCATGATCGATTGCTAGATGCTTTTGCAATGAATCAATAATATCAAACTAGACTTTGACCCGTGCGTGCACGGGTTGGCACGCACGGGTTGGCATTGTATATTATGTCGGGCATTTACGAAATAGATACATCAAATTTGCACACCATGTTGACATTCAGATTTCTTGGAATTGTTCATATTAAACGCACTGAGTTAGAGTTACATGTATCTCCCGTAATTTCTTTTATGTACAGAATATACGAGTAAATAGCAAATTTTGAATGAAAATTTACACGTATTTTTATTACATGTATCGGTTTTTTTTGTTTATCCATGCAAATGTGATAATGTGGAAACATATACTAAAGAGCATCCCGTGATTTGGCTTGAAAGTAATGCACATGCGCAAGATTGTAAAATACGAAATATTCAGACCATTTCCGGATTTTTTAAAGGAAGAATTTTCTTTGATTATTAATTAGCGAAGTCTGATTGAGAAAAAATAAAAAACAAATTGATAATCTCCAAGTACCAATGATATTAAATATATATAAAACAAAAGACAGTAGTCTTCCAATTTCTCGGTATTAAAGCCCAAAAATTCGAGTCTATTATTTTAATATAGTAGTAAAGATGTGCGTTTTAGGGCATTCAAATTTTACTTAAACTGAGTCTTAGTGAAATAGGGTGATAGCGATGCTATTTTACATTGTGTATATGGAAATGTATTCTTTGCTAATACCTTTCTAATGCAGGTAACTCATTTTTGTTTGTGGGGTCTGATTGGACAGATGAAGGTAAGTGGATATGGGAGACTAACTGTTCAAACTTTGCCTATGGATAGCCTAACAACTACCAAGGTGAAAAATGCCGGTCAATTAGTCAATTAAATGCACCAACATATGGGATGACGATGACCGTGACGAACTGGCGAGTAAAGGCAAGTCAAACTGCATTTTTTTAAGATCGTTATGCACATAACATTATTCACTTAAACCGTAACATCAATTCTATGCAAGAATCAAAATTCGGTGGCCACGCATAATCACAGATTTTCTTCATACTTTACAATTTGATAGACTTTGATGAGTAAAAACGGTTAACACCATTTATTTGTTGCTATGTGGTCCTGTTGCCATGGTAACATGGGGTAAAGAAGTAAAAATGGCATTTTAATGCTTATAAGAAAATTCATTGTAAGTAATGTGCACAACATTTTTCAAGAAAAAGAAAAACATTTATTGAGAAACATATTTTAAAAGTGCTTCCATGGTAACTTAAAGAGAAATTTTAAAATATGATTTTTTCATTTAATTTGAAGCCAACATTTAATTTTCGAACATGTATTTATTAATTCATGAAAAAAATTAAACCAGCATTCAATGCTTTACATTTAGAACTCCTCACTTCAACTGAATTCATTTTTTAATTTTTTATTCTACGTCAATCAACAGCCTAAATCTACGTAATGTTTAGTTATGACGTCACGTGGCGTAAGAACACACAGTGGAATATCAAAAATTTATCTCAGGAGTGATATCCGCCGTATATTGAGATAAACATGTGATAAATTTAAAAAAATGACTAATTCTTTACAAATCATTGGTTACAGATCCTGGGATGATCAATTCCTTCCTGTGTTGTATATGTTTACTAAAGTCTTGTAAAACCAGTTTATTATCGTTGAATACTTTTTGTAAATTAAATGATACAGTACATTGTCATTTAACATTAATATAATATGTAAACAGTGTGACCGTTGGACCGAGCGCAGATTTAACACAGTGCAGGTTGATTTATGTATGATAAAATATATTTAAAACGCACACAGTAGGATCCGCCTGCACAGTTGCCTACTCATGCCATTCGTCAACGTTAAACTACACGTCGCGTGCTCCGTCTACATTATGACGTCATATTTCAGACGTAAAACGTTCAAGTTTTGTCTTCGGAAATAGCCGAAGACAGTTACGTGATTCCGAATTTTTTTTATTTCTTCTTTTATTGTTCATCAATTTTATTCATATGAATGCCGCTGTAATAAAATTGCATACTTTGTTCAGTATCTAAAAGATCAGTTCCTTGACGTTTATGTTTTTATTTTCCATCTGATAATTTGATAAGACATACACAGAACAAGTCGTGTTTCTTGATTGAAGCACTATTGAAACTTCTCTGGTTTCCTTTTTTATTTCTTTTAATTCAAATTCACTTCTATTGAAACACTGGAACCTATTAAAGCGAGTTTAGGGGCAATAAACAATCAATGATCGAACTAACTTTTTAAAAACAAAATGGCTGCCAATATGGCGGCGCCCAGGGCTGGAAGAATTTTTTTTTGGCCTTAGTACATCTGATTCAACATTCATTTTTCACTGATTTTCTTATATATACGTGTTACCATTAATCCTCGCTTCGCGAGGCGGGCTTCGCCCGCATCTCGCTGCGCTCGGTAATATGTTTTACGGTGTGACCGTTGGGGCGAGCGCAGAAGGAACCACACATCTGTCATCATTGTTAAATGCAACCCGTGGACTTGCCCTAACCAAAAACCTTGGCTTTGTCTCGAAAACTTTTACCACCGCAAGGAACCCGAAGTTATCAAACTTTTATTCCAATGGTCCCTTCCTAGGCTTTTACACTTAACAAACTACCACTGAGCATTAATACAATGTTAAACAGACTTACTAAAATATTTTGATAAACAAAAAGCCGTTTGGTTTTTTTATGTAAATACAATTATTTTTTATCATTACTTTACCTTTTAATAATGATCATTAAAATCAGTAAACAATAAATTGTGTGTCTGTGTTATTTCTCATTCTGTTCCTTGCTGTTACCTGTGTTTCAATTATTTTCCTCAGTGACATCAATTTTTTTTACGCTCTATATGCGTTGTAGACATGTGCCCTCACTCTTTTTTAATGTATGATATCCAATATTTTTGAAGGTTTGACCACATATGCAACTATAACAAATACATGTAGATATTTTAACAGTTCAATTGTTTTTATTTTATTTATTCATTACAAAATGACGTGGCTGCACGTAGATCTAATAATGATTGGACTTTTCTTTTTTAATAATTTTTGTCACCTACCTAACGTATGCATATATGATTGGATCAATATGACAGTAAATTTAGCATGGAACTTGCATGTGTATTTACTAAGCTAAAAAATTATCAAAACAAAACTAATCAGCCAAAGAGTCACCGTTAACACTGATACTGAGTACTTCCTACACGTTACATCCAATACAGATGCTTGATCCACCTCTAAATGTATCGCGGGAAATTAAAACGCTAGATCACTGTGACGTCATACTTAACTTTCTTTTGCGCTCGACAGTTTTCGTAAATTTGTCGGACAAATTCGGGGAAGGAAATGACGTCATATGTCAGCAAAAGTTCAGATAGGTACAGGTTTTTTTAGGTAAGCATATTGGTTGCATACTTTGGTGTTTTTGAAGGACTTTTTATTGGTAAATGAAAATGATGTTTGCGATTTACAGGTAAGAATTTTCCTTAGAAACGCTTCCTGTTCCGCCATGTTGCTATGCACCGCAAAGGATCACTGGGATAGTAGAACGTTTTCACGCGGGTCCACAAAAGTTTCTTTGAACAATGTGCAGATTTCAACTCGAATTTCCTCCGTTCGTACACGTTGTCTATGGAGCTCGCTACGCGAGCGGCGCTTCTCGCCGCCTCGCTGCGCTCGCTATTAATATTCTAATATTTAATCGTTAAATTGCAAAAAAATTTTATTGTACTTGACCACGCCCCAACCAGAATTTACAATTATACATATTACACGTAATACTTAAATTATGATACATTATTCCTTACCATTGCATAGTTATTGAAATGCTTAAAAATGCAATATGATGTTTTAAAAGATCGATTTTTCATACAATAAAAAAACTTTTAAAAATCTATTAGCATAATGAATTTAAATATGTCAAAAGGTCAATAAAAAAATAACAGCAAGAACTACATGTAGTTTCATCTTTGAACTAGAGAGCCTATGTAAGTGGTAGACATTGTGTGATACAGAACATAAGTCCGTGCTTATTGGTTGACAGTTTTGATTATCTGTATTATTGAAAACAGTCTAATAAGACGTATATCTTAGTGATCAACTCAATGACATAAGTGAAAGCATGTGCAATTAGAGTCAATTCCCTGTTGAAAAAAATAACCGGAATTTTGATGATCAAGAATGAATTTTTGGCCGTAGTTTAATCGATAAGTATATTTCATTCGCATATTATCATATTTATACCATTTTCCATGCACGTCAATGACCTGAAGAGAGAGAGAGAGAGAGAGAGAGAGAGAGAGAGAGAGAGAGAGAGAGAGAGAGAGAGAGAGAGAGAGAGAGAGATTTAAAGAGTTGCTTTTTAAATTAAAACATGATGTGATGCTGATGAAAAAAATTCATAACAACTTATAATCAATCTTAATAAATCTAATAAAAGTATTGATATAGCAATCGTATCAGTTCGACAATTTTACTTTTTACCTTTAACTTTTAACATTTTGATATTTTGCTTCGCTAACTCATTCGGAAGATTTTTGCATTACAGTAATTTATTCTACTTGCCGATTTCTTAAACATAATCATATATTTTGAGTTTGAATTAAAAAGCCAGGTTTTCTTTAAGTTGAAATGCTATAAGTTACATTATTGCCTATATGCAACTGTTGAGGTCATTTTGTTGATATAGATTACTATCGATTGAACATTAAATGCCAGTCCTTCTATTTATGATCATAACCTACGTTGATCAAAACTTTTCTTTATCTGACTTTCATGTGTGTAAAGTTCGTGTAATATTGTATATTGTGATTGTGACAAAGACATACGGTGCCGTCATGATCAGGACGATAGGATGTTTATTTTGTATTCTTCATATAGGTTGTACTTTTGATTTTCTGTTCTTGTTGTTTTGTCTTTTATTATCAAAGTTATTCAATGTTAATTTTACCTCACTTCAATACAAGTAATATATTGTATCCAGAAATCTCTGGACAAATGAGCATTTATTAAAAAAAAAACAAAATTGTATCTCAATTTGTCTCACAGTGTGCTTGTCTCTGTTTCTCTCCCAGTCTATCTGTCTGTTTGTCTCTCTCTCTTTCTGAATGAGAAAAAAGTTAATTTTTTAAATTTGATTTTCAGCATTTGGGTGTCATAGCGAATGGACTTCTTTTAATACATCCTGCTACCATGTATCGGGGGAACCAACATCCTGGGTGGATAGCATGGTAAGTATCAGGCTCGTAGCATCGTTTTGTGATGAGGGGAGAAAGGGGGAAACTTATCGAAAATATCTTGACAAACACAAAACTAAATAAACAATATAAAAAGGACAACTTTGCAAAAAATGGAAATCCAGACTCTATGAGGGAGAGGGGTTCCTTCATTATTCGATTTTTTTTCTATGCAATGTTTAGAAAAATGACAAATTTTATTCTTAAAGTTTTTTTAATTTTTAAATTGAAAGTTTTTGTATATCTACTGGGAAAGTTTAATTGCTTTATTAAACTTGTTTTTAGAAAATGTGTGAGATGCGTGGTGCATATCTGGTACACGTAGACAGTGCCAGTGAGGATGAATTTGTTACCAGTCTAATGAAAACACATGGAGGTAAACATTGTTTACTTATACAGCCGCTGATACAATGGCCAACTTGTTTTGCAAAATTAACAAGACGATAACGGGCCTCAACAGTTACCTTGAGTACTATAGCCCATATATACCATATAGACCTGTTAAGGAATCACATCAATTCATTAATGAGTTCGCTTTGGAATAATTTGGAGTAAAACAAATATGGTAATGACCTGACCCCTCCCTATCTAAAATCATGCAAAAATGTCTATGAAACCTAAAATTTTGGTGAAGAAGTATTCAATCATTATAAAGTGCATGACCTTGTATTGAAAAGGTGCAAGACCCTAGTAATTTTTCCTAATTTGTTTACTTTTCAATTGCAGTAGCTTTTATGTGTAAACAACTCGCTTAGCGCTTTTCAGTACTATCATTGATTTTAAACTGTTGTACTGCTGAAAAGATGGTAATTTCCCGTTTTGTTCTAGAATAAGTTATTCTCGATAATAATAATCAAAACATGTTAATAATCTTTCCAAAAATATTTATGTCACACATTTATAAGATTTTTTTTATAAAATATACACATACCTGTGAAAGAAGTGCAATTGAAATCGATGAAAGAGAAAATGGGGAATGTATACATCTTTTCTCTATTCGGAAGTCACACAGAATACCCTGCACAATTTTTCAACGTTATCATCCGGGTACTTTTATCTCTGTGGCAATGGAAAATCCTCGTAGACTTTTAATTTTAAGCCGTGTATTGAAATCTGACAAGCTAGAGGGGGCGTTTCAAAGGGGAAATCTTGGGATTTTTTTATACTATTGAACGAACATCGTTGTAACCCAGAGGTATTTATAGACATAGAACAATTGTGCTACAAAAAATGTGCTGCAAAAATATCTTTGGACAGACTATATGTAATTTAGTGCAGCGGTCATAAAGACAATATCCGACAACATTTTGTAGTGTCTGACGTATGGTTGGGTGGTTCAGATTGGTCTTTAGAAGGAAGCTGGGCATGGGAACCAGAAGGAAACATTTTTCAATACTCCAAATTTACCCCCGGGCAACCTAACAACCACAACGGTGAAAATTGTCTGATGAAGGAGGCTCACCATCATTACTACTGGAATGACAAAGACTGTGATCTTCGTCGAGCTTACATATGCGAGGATCCGTAAGAATTCTCTTAATTGATTCCAATATCTTAACGTAGTCTAATATGATTCAAAATAAATTTTATTGTGTGATGTTGCTTTTTGTGCCAGAAAGTGCTCCCCGTTGAACAATCTTGGGGTTTTTTTAAACTGAAATTCTTTAAGCAACAACATGATTTTTTCTCTCTCTTTTAATTCAAATATCTATACGTATAAGACATTTTGCCAATTAACTAAAAAATGCCTGTACCAGAGTAACTGCTCACACCTTTAATATTTCAGCACGTGTGATATGATGTCCGTAAGATATAAATATTAAATTCAACTTTAAGATAAGAAATTATGGTAATATTAATAAGAAATTTTCGATAAAGAATCCCAAAGTAGCAAAATCAGGCAAGTAGCATCGTTTTTGAAAGGGGGCAAGCCTCATCCCAAAAAATATTGACAAGCTAAAAAAGGGGGGGAAGAGGTTACTTTTCAAAATCTGGAAATTCCTAATCCGTGGGGGGAGGGAGGGGGATGGGGGGGGGGGGGTAGTTGGTATAGTTTTTACTTCAATTTCACTGTTTGTTTCCTTATTTTCATTTCAATGTTTCAATGGTCACAGAAAAGTGGGGGAGGGGGCCAACTCCATCTTATTAAAATCTTTGTATGTAAATTTAAGAAAAATCTATGATATAACGGTGGTAGATAGTATTGGCTGAACCAAATCAGGGATAGTTAGCATCAAAATGCATGTACAAATATGTATATACAAGCAATAAAATGATATTTGATTACGTAAAGAGAACTTCCTTGGAACTTACTTAGAGTTTACATAGAAGTTAATATTTGACAATCGTTGACGAAATGAAATAAAGCAATTCTTTTCTTGAATGCGTGATTTTAGTTTTGATGGATAGAACGCTTGTAAGCGCGACATCAGGTGAGAATGAAATAGAACTTTTCAGAACAGGGTAACCAGGAACGCGGTTATACTAATGAACGCTATGGCAAAAAAGCGTATGACGGGTTCATCATGCATCGTGGGCAGATACCTTGAATCGGATATTTCTGGCTATTACAAAAAAGTGATGAATAAAACAAAATGATGCGGTTTGAGTTTTGATGGAAAGAACTTTCAAGGAACGTGGGTTGTTTTCTTTTACTTTTAATTTATTTTTCAACCATGAGAAATTGGTAGTAAATCTAACACATAAGTTTGTAAACAAAGAACAGATTGTGTTCTAAATGTACGTCTATTTAAATAAATTACTGTATGCATGACACGGAGAAGTTTAAGGGTGGGTGACCAACCTCCCCCAATTTACCAAAACAGTCTTATGTTGGGGACAGTGATAAAAAAATATAGTGTTTGACCTTAGAATAAAATTTAGGGATACGAAATAATTTTCCAGTCAGCTGTACCATTTGGAATGAGGGCCAAGTACATATATATATATATTATCCATTGTTTATTCCTCCCCGCTTCTCTAAATATCAAGCCATGCTGTTGATTAAGTATTTTTAAATTCAATTTTAAAGAATAGGTTAAGAAAGGTTTTTAAAAATCTCGAACACAGCTACTTGTATTGAAAAATGAACAAAATATATTGTTAAACATATTTAGCTTTCTTTCATATTATTGTGTAAAGTGGTAATTTCCGAGCTTGCGCGGGATATCATCTAGTTTTTAAAACATGAACCGTTAAGCAATATTTACGATAAACACATTTTGTAATTTTTCAGAAATAACCCTGGAAATCCAGTAGTTGGTTGAAATATTTTGGAATTTTGCAGATAAAGATTTAATGTATTCTTTCAAACACAGACTTGCCATTATCATTTCGTAAACGAAAGTTTTTACGAAAGTATACTTTCCTCCAAATAATAAAAAATTATAAATTTATTGGTAAATTGTCTTTGTTTTTAATATTTGTGACCGAACTTTTAAACTGTTTTCATGTTAACATTGTTTGAAAATTGTTTACATTGTTAAATATTGTTTACATTACCTACATGTAGATATGCTTTTATTAATGTTCTACGTAAATTTTGATCTGGTGGCGGAACTAGTATTTTGTTTAGAAACATGCTTCAAATAAAGTTAGTTGACTCTGGAAAGAGAGATTCATTCGAATATTCATTGTTTGAATTAGACTTTCATTCGACCACTATACATATTCTGAGAGTTAATCTTCCCCCATACTCAAAAACGCATGCAATTTCCACAACGACATTTTTTTATGAATTTACAACTTTTCTAGAGGAGATAATAACAACCCATCGCACGGTTATCATTAGTGGAGACTTTTACATCTATCACAATAAAGTTAATGACTTGGATATTAAATGAAATGTGTGATGTCATGGGGTTGTGTCAGATAGTTAACTGCCAAACACATCGATACGGAAACACATTTGAACTAATCACTATACGAGACAATGATAAAATTATTTTGTCCGAACCATCCGAAAATTTTCAGATTAGTGACCATAGTTTCATTCAAACCTACATGTATCTACCTCTACCTACAATGTACCCCTAAGATAATCAGGGAAACGAAAAATTCGGAAATTCAGGGCTATTAATACGACACAATTTATGAACGACCTTGCCCAATTCAATAAAAATGCAACCAAAAATGAAAAGTTTTACAATTCTGAACTCCGAAGTATCTTAGACAAACATGCCCATCAAAGAGAGAGAAAGAAATACAATTCGAGCAACGTTACCATGGTTTCAGAGAAATCTTGTCATCTGAAGACACGCTACAGACCAGGGGAAAGAAGATCGAGAGGAAACTAGACTGCCGACAATGATCACACCTTCTGATATGCCAAATGGGCCTGTAGAAAACATCTTAGATACATGTATAACAAATACAAGCATATCAATTCAAAAATTACCAAGTGTGGAAAGGATGAATCTAAAATGTATAAACCTGTGTTTTGATTGATAGGTAAAACTAATAGTAATCCCATGCCGCCAAACATTAGTGACGAATCACTAGCAGACGGATTTGGCTCATTCTTTACTGATAACATTATAACCATTTGCATTAACATTAGATAATATCCAAATCTTGGATCTTAGTGCACAAATGACTTTAAACATTTCGGTATAGTATCTGACGAAGATATGTTACGTGTGATCAAAAGCTAAAAGGCCACTAACTGCCAAACTGATCAAATCCCATAAAAAGTGCTTAAGTAATTTTTGAGGTGTTAAAAACTAATCGTCCTTGTCGTCAAACATAAGCCCTTTGCTGCCAGGTCATTTGGAATACTGTTTTCAGAGAAATATTCGCCCCTGTTTTATTTTCACCCCTTTCGCCCTCTTTGTCAGGAGGCGAATTTAAGACTGGGCGAATTCCAATGTTCCAAGTTATCTCTTCAGTACACACGCCTATCTTGGCGAATTTAAGACGGAGCAAAACCGAATTCAAATGTTGAAGGGCGAAAATAACTCGGGGCGAAAATAACCCTGTTTACAGTATCTGGACCTACCGTTTGGAATGAATTACAAGCAGACATTAAAACTATCCGTGATTTTAATATTTTTAAGCGCCAGCTTTATGTTTTTGTCATATATGTGCTTTTAAATAACTGTGACAAAACTCTGAACTCTTATTACACAAGACGACATTGACATTTTAAAATTCTGCATGTACACGTAAAACGTATACCCGGATGTAATTTATTTGTATGTACAGCGCCATTGATTGATTGCATATAAAGTCCTATGATAAAACATTAATAATGTTCTGTATATATAATTGTATAAAATATATTGCATTATAGAATAAAGAAAAATTTCTTGTGTTTAAAACACAAATTGATTTTTGATCCCTCCCCTTCAAAGTACCCACTTTTGACCCGAATACACTTTCTTGAAAATCAATCCACCTCTGGAAATATACTTCTCAATATACTTCTCAAAGCAAAGGAGTTTGCTTGACAGGGCCTATATTGTTAAGGAAAATAATGTATTAATCATGGTTCGTGAACATTTAGCAATGCTAGGACGTTTTTCACTTTCTAGATATGATGCTCATTTTTCGTTAGAACTCTAACGTTTTGGCTCAAAATTGTAACCCAGGCCTCATCACCAGTTTCTTAATTGTTTTGTGTTTCTAGTATATTTTAGACACAATTGCAATAATTGTTTGCATCTTCAACACGACCTCTCCCTTGTTTATCGCTTAGCAAATGAGGCATCCGCCTAGCGTTTATCTTTCTAATTTTTAGATTTTTTAAACATACACGTGCTAACTTCAAGGTTCTCATCCTAGCCAATTGCCTAATGATATCTCTTGCGTCTTTCTGTAAGTTTGGTAGATGTGTAGGGTATTATTATTGGTTGCAACTGATGCAGGGCGAGAAGCATCTTTGAAGTGTTTGGTACCTCTTTTAAATTTAGCGACCCTAATACTAAAAGATGTATCATACATTTGACCGTCCCCATATTTGTCACAGACTCCTGTATACGGGTTTCATGCCAAGAAAGGACCTACTTTTTATATCGGCCCTATAATTTCAAGTGCATTGTTTGATTTTTCTAGTCATTTTGAAAATATTGTAATAAATACGCTATTCTTTAAACAATTTAAACAATGAACACTGTAGTAAAGATATGAAATGTTATTCCGCTACGGTTTAGTGATCAATCTAACGTGTCAATGTGGTTTTCAGTAAGAAGTTTACGATTATAACCCGAAGAACGTAGAATGACAATATTTTGGGAAAACTCCTCGAACCTATCTATTCTTTCTTTTTCTTGTCAACACTTAAAAACCGTCTCAAGAGACTTTAATGTTGGTTTGTCTTGAGTCCATCGCTTGACCTGTCCTCATGTCCAGTTTTGTCCTTCATTTCCATCTTTACTGATCCCTAGGTCTCATTTGGGCTTCTTTTTCCGTTTCCGATGCAACATGAATTTGAACACAAAAACGACAACCCTGATCTTTTTCACAAGCCAGAAATAAACAAGTCTGACCCCGGATGTAACATTAATTTTTTTTAATCTGATGCTCAAAAGCATGACTTTGCCAAAAGCGCATAGAAATAATTGTATATGAGATTGATCTACATGTAGCTTGCAACCTAACTGCTTAGATAATTCTGAGAACTCACATAATTTTCATTTTTCATAATTGTTCTGGTTGGAAAATCATATAGTATCATGAGGACTTCTGATTGAAAACTTTGGATATTTTGTCTGTTGATCGACTTCTTGTAATGAGTCTTGCAAACAAGATATATTCTCCCCTCAAAACATTCTGCAACTTAATAATTTTACCAACTATTTTATGGTGAATTAGTAAAAAAAAAGTTATCTATAATTAGGCATTTTTTCTTGCAAAAATCCAATTATTATATAATTATTTGGAAAAGTACACAAATATATTAACCATAAAAGCAATAACATTAAACATATAGTTGTATATCAAACAAAGCGATCACTATCTAATGATTTTATTATCTATCCTCAATATATACAGTGGTAGCAACGTTATTGTTGACAAACAACACGCACGATTCTGATACACGAACGATCACGCACGATACACGAACGATCACGCACGATACACGGACGATCACTAACTTACTGAATCTGCACGATACACGAACAAAAACGATTAAACACGCAACCGAACGATTCTACACCATTAAACACGCAAAATCAAAATTAATTTTTAAGATTTGAATTAAGGAAACGTATTACTTTAATTTGTATTGCTTTATATTTGTATGTTATTGAAAAGCGGCATGTACTTTAGTCATGCACTGTTTTGTATTTTACGAGTTAACACTTTTACACATCCATACACAAATATAATGGATTCACACCCAAATTATTTTTTTTTTGTTTCCTTAACGAATATTAACTTCTATCATAAGTTAAAGAAAATTACATGTAATAGAAAGGAAGATAATGCATAAACTACACAAAATTATTTACGTACGAGTTGACTGTTTATGTAATTTAATTCTCTTACATACGATTTAATTATGCGGGATACATGTAAATTTGTTACCTTGTTCCATAGAATTTCGATTTTTCACATCCAATATTTTCATAATTTACAGTACATAAATGATTTATTTCTAATTATTCTAAATTTTAAAGCGTCTAAATAAATTTTATTTCAAACAAATGTGTATACACTCTATTAGATAATAATGCGTATCGTATTATCATTTGAAAGAAAAACGTTGGGAATAATCGTTTAGTTTAAAACGGGGAATGGGTAAGCCTGGCCGCTTTCATTCAACGTGTCGCTTTTGCTAATATGATTGAAATTATTTGTCAAGACACAATTGATGCTTGATATAGGCTGATTATAAAATTGAGCAAAACTAACTCGACCGAACAAAGGATTGAATGAGCTATGGAAATACAAAAATGTATTTAACGACGAAAGAGAGAATGAATGTTGACAACTGTCAATGTTATTATATAATTTTTTTTTATTAAATTCACATTGTTTTACAAAAACTTCTTGTCTTTCTTTTGAGAATAAATCCTGGCATTCCGTAAAAAAAGTTACAAAACGAAAAAAACGCACGATCACGCACGAACACGCACGATAAAAAACGCAAACTAATTTTCCTGATACACGCACGATCCCGCACGTTATACGAACGATCACCCACGTTACACGAACTATTTAAAACGATTGGCTTGTCAACAATAACGTTGTTGCCACTGTATATACATTTGATCGTGACAAGGACAACTGGTGTCAATATGACCATGATAATTGGATGCCTACTTTTCCTTCTTGATATAGGTGAGTATTTGTTAGTGTCTTTTTCTCTGACTTTTTTTCAACAATTTTTTTTATTTCTTTCTTTTAGTAGTAATTTTGTTAATGTTTACTTTCACTTTTGTAAAAATAATTTAAACAATCTATACAAACAAACCATTCACGCATTATGAAAGGGGTAAATCTTTACATTGCAGCATTAGGATGTCGCCCCGGATGGACTACTTTCAACACGTCTTGCTATCATTTATCATTAGATAAAAAATCGTGGATTGATGGCATGGTCAGTGTCATACAATACTGTAGATTCCTTATTTTACGCGAGTCTTTAATTCTGCGATACAACGGTTTTCCATCAAATCGCGAGAACATAAAATGGCGAATGCCGAAATTTTATCATAGTTTCATGTAGTTTATATATGTCTGAAAAAATGAAAGCGAGATTTTATAATTCGCGAGACGGGCTTCTCGCGATTTTACGCGGAGTTTAATAAGGAATTTACAGTAGTTGGATAGTTTTACTTTATAATGAAATAATTCAACTTGTTCATATTTAGTAAAGGAATATAATTGTTTTCCATTTTTATCTACTCAAGAAGACTTGGTGGTAAACAAATTAGCCATAAGATCTTCCCTTATTTTTTTGATATGATGTCTTTACCTAGAAACTATTATTTTGTAAAGAGAGAGTCTACATATTTTACATTTTAGATTTGGACATTTTCCTGTATTCATATAAAGTGCTCTCCTTTTTAAGGTGATAATTAGAGTCTAAATATGGCCACAACAATCAAACACTCTTAAACCCTCTTCTAATTTCAAATTTTATAAATTATTCATTTTACTCCGTATTCGTTGGACACAGCTATCTTTTCTTTTAAATATAATCATGTGCATATAATCCAAATGTTATAACAAGTAAATCAGTGTTTGTTGTGAACTCAAGTTTAGTGTTATAATGAAGACCAAATAACAAATGCAGAATTATGAAAGTTTGATTTACACGGAGCATTAAATCATTTCTTTATTTTCGTACCTAGAAAATGTGCGAGATACACGGTGCATACCTGGTTCACGTAAACAGTGCCAGTGAGGATAATTTTACAACCAATCTATTGATAACTCATAAAGGTGAATATTATTCACATTTTTGCTGAGCAATTTTTATGTCATCTTAATAGACCAAGTATGTTTGACCACAAGCTCAAAAAATTCACGAGATCAACATTCTATTTCCCCTTAATGGCCAGAAGATCTCCGTATACCAAACGTCTACGATTTTGACCTTTGAAGCAATGGGTATAGATATTTTTTCCAACTTCCCTCCTCCTTATGAATTAATGTTTGCATTAAATAATAAACGTCGGAGTAACAGTCAAGAAAAATTAGGTCATGGTTTAGACTCAAAAAAGGATGGCAAATTGGGCGTGTAGCTTCTTTGTTGCGTTAAAACTACGATAGAAAAATTCCCTTTTTCGCAGGCATATGATACTCTGATAGATTATATGCAACGTTTTAACGCAATCTACCGTTTGGTTCTTTTAAGTGGCCATCTCAAAATACATTTACAATTACTGCACGAATATATGGAATAATGAAATTTGGCGCACCTCAAAGCAGATTAAATAATACACCATCGATTTTCTTCAAATTTTAATATGCAATTAGTAATATCAGTTTTAACCTTATTTATGAAAAAAATACCGAATTCTACCATCTAGCTTTTAAATAAGGGGTCATATCAAAATATAAAAATGTAAAAATTCTGAAATATATTTGAAGCATTACAAATGTAGATAGGTTTAAGGCGCACACTTTTAACTGCTTCTTTTATTATGACGTCATAATGCGCAATGGCACTGATCACTTTTCAAAAAAGTTAAACATTGTTCCATAAATAAAATTTTCCTCAAAAAAACCTTTCATACTTGATATCAAAACATTTTCTTTAAGGTTTAAATACACTGTATTCTAAAAGGTTATGCACCAAAAACCGAGCTATAAAAATTATTGTCAGCTTCCTTAAAAGAACTTTGATACGATTTAAGCTAAAAATATACACTGTTATTCAAAAGATTATGCCGCCCAAAAATACGAGCAAAAAAACTATAGTTGGCTTAAAATCTAAATAAAGTAAATACGCTAGATTAATTTAAATGTAGCAATAAGATGTTATTGCTACATTTAAATTAATCTAGCGTATTTACTTTATTTAGATTTTTAGTTAAGTGCTAATTTTGTATATGTTTTTCTCCCTCAATATGTACTGTATAGTTTTTGTTGTCCTGAAGAAGGGACGGATTGTAACTAAAAATTGATAATGATCGTGTCGTTGGTTATTTTTAGCGCTTTTTCATATCGCATGTTACCGATCTTTCATATCCCAGACACTTATGAATATCGAGTGTTCTTGATTTTTTCAGTGCTTCTCTCTCTCTCTCTCTCTCTCTCTCTCTCTCTCTCTCTCTCTCTCTCTGTATATATATATATATATATACAATGTATATAGTCATAGTACATTTAAGCTATACAGGCTGTAATTTGCGTCGATTTTGAATACCGGGGAAAATTCATGTGTTTGATTTCTTATAAAACTAACTTTATGGTGTCAATTATAATGTTTAAAACGATCACGCAACAAAGTTATAAACAATAAAAAATATTTATTTTCCTGCCAGGAAGGTAATGTCTCCTCATGGATATCAATCCAACACTTGATCTCGCCAGCTAATTTTAGACTATGATACAAAAAAGGTGGAGGGTCAAAACTGTCATAGTTGTTATAATTTCACAAATGAACTGACATAAATTTTTTTTCAATTTAGCAGAAATTGACCCTTACATTAATTTGAACAAAAGAAATCAAAAACACGAGCGTGTAGGAATGTTTATATACTTCACTTAAACAATGACGTAGGCCTATGTGCTTTCCCTTTGGTGCTATTTAAAGTTCGTGCGCATGTTATCCTATTTAAACAGGCATCGTGAATTACGAATGTATTACACTCAAAATGCATGTATATATTACAAATAAACAAATGTTAAGCATATACAAAATCAACACAAATATATGTAATTAGGCACACAATACCGGCCACCCGATTTACCTCGGATATGCGCAAGAGGTCTATATTGCTCTTCCTTCATTAATATTCATGAAAAGGCATTACATTCTTGCCAGAAAAATAAACAATTAAAATTATATATCTGTGACAAGATGGAATTCACCATTGTAGTTTACAGAATAAAGATAACTTTTATAAGTAAACAAAAGCATGCATTTTTGCTGTCATTAAAAATTGACGCCAATTATAGCGTGTATAGCTTTAATGGCAAAATAAATTGTAGCGGACAACGCATGGTTGGGCGGTTCTGATTGGACCGAAGAGGGAAGGTGGGTATGGGAACCGGAAGGAGACTTGATTCAATACTTAAATTTTGCTGACGATCAACCCGACAACAGAAACGGTCAAAATTGTCTAAAAAAGGGCATTAGTCTGAATTACCTTTGGAATGACAAAGACTGCGACCAACCTTATCCTTATATTTGCGAAACTACGTAAGATGTTCTCTTTGTTCGTTGCATCTAACTAAGTCGTTTTGTTCTACCGGGGAAAGAGATTTTAATTGTTCTTGGTTTGATTTATAAATTATCAGACTATCAGTGAGTACAAGTTAGCAACACATAGTGACAATTTAAAATAAACACGATGCAAATAGATTCGAAACAACTACTCGATTTTCTAAGTACATGAATTATTTGGTCACAGAGTCAATTTGAGTAAACTTTAGCTGTTCTGTTACGCTACTGCTCTCGAACATCCAACCAATCAAACTGTGGCTAACAAAACTACATATGCAAATTTTACTCTAAAATTCGCAAGCTCATAGTGTGTGAATTTTTGTAACAGCAGAAATTTACAAACTTCGCTTAAAGGTTCTGAATATTTAAATCTCTATAACGTCATGGTTTTTTTTTAATTAATTCATCTGCCAGTTATTACTAAATACAACCTTGATTGTTACTGAATGGTAATGACCGTATTCTTCAAAAGATAGATTGGACGTGGCCTCTGTACGTAAAATAACAGCTGATTTTTATCACATTGGTCTCAGGTATATGATTGTATACAGCTATCTGGTATACTGATTAAAACAACTTTAATGTAAAGACAGATGCATTGTGTTATCTTGTTTTATTCTTATACATTTTTTTTTAAAATACACTGTCACATCTGCATCATCACACACGTTTTTGAAACGATTTAAATGTGTATTAATTCCCTTTTTTTAAAACATGCATCAATCTTAAATTGTAATTATCATTTTAAGATGTGTTATTTGCAGTAATGAAGATGGAAATCCAGTAGTTGGCTAAACATGTGTTTGTAAATTGTAAATAAATCAGTCAGACGATAGGAATTCAAGTACATGTGTTATTGAAGTCAACTTTTATGGAGCTTCAGGTTTGTCTCATTCTAATGGTAGCAAAAATAAATGTGTACACTTATATGATGTACACATACGTACATCATTTTTAATTTGCTAATGATTGTTCAGATGTAAAAATCATATATTATCATAAGGACATTCTTTTGAAACTTCAGATATTTTGTTTGTTGATTGATTTCTGGTAACAAGCCTTGAAAACAAGGTAAATTCTCCCTATGAAATATCTCGACTTAACAATATTACAGACTATTTTCATGCAAATCTAGTGATATCACTGTATAATCACATCTACAACTGCAAATTTCTCTTTTAAATAATACAAGTTATTTTGGAAACTGCACGAATATCAATAATATATCAATATGTAAATCTAATGTTTAGATTTACTTATATCTAAAACCAAGCGATCCCAATTTAATGATCTAGTCATATAAACGTTTTGCAATAGATCGCATAGTGATTGTAACACAGACAACTGGTTTCAATATGACCATGGTAATTGGCTGTATACTTTTCCTTCTTGATATAGGTAAGTATCTATTAGTGTCAGTAACCTATCTTATTTGGTTGCAGTAAATATTAACCCTTATCGTATAATACTAAAAATGTAGTACTATGGGAATTATATTCAAATATAACAACATTCTGCATACAGGTATCGAGTTTTAAATGCGAATCTTCTTGTTTGGTAAAGAATTGGGTCATACCTTTATATCGTTTTCAAAAGTAATAGTTTGCAATTTCGTTTATTCAAAGTTTATTTTAACAGGTAAACTAGATATATTTAATCCATGCCAACATTTATGGCATTTTTTCATGTGACAAGCATTTAAGATCATTTCAAAATTCGACAGCTTTGTAGACTTTACATTTGTCTATCTGCAACATGTCAGATGTACTATTTTCGAGCATGAAGTATGTAGAAACTACGGATTGAAAATGTGACGAGCTAAAGATTAAATTTATAAGCATAAAGCTAAAAAAAATGTACATCATACACAGGAACTTAATTAAAACTTAAAGTCTTTATGCCCGAGTTGTTACACTATCAGAATTAGGTGAAGGCAACTTTGAGTTTAATGACCGTCAAAATTATGATTAACTATTTTTATGAATACAGTGCTGAATATTAATACCAGGTGAATGTGTTCACCAAGATATTATTTTTCTACTTCGGAGTCGACTCGATCTTTGAAGCTGCCGTGCCATGGTATCACTTAATTGACGGTTAAAAATATATTACTTTTTACCTTAACAAAAAATCAAAAAGTGGAACACTACCCCGAAGTTCATTTTTATGTTTGCTACAATATTCGATCGGCAATTAGTTCATGTTTATAAGTTTTACTGCTAGAATCCTATTGTAAATCGCATAAAATAAATATTGTCATTATTCATCGGAAACCCCCTCGACTTAATCAATGTTATTACAAATACTACGTATTTTTATTTACTACAACGAAGCACGGGATTCTAGCAGCACTTTTCATATAGTTTAGGTCATATGCTTTCGATGTTTACCAAAGTCATCTTTCATAATATCCGGGGTAGTATTACACTTTTGCATTTTTTTGTACACACTGACAGAGTAAATGTCTATCTGCTTACCTTATAACACTCGTTATAAAACCTGATTATGACCTAACTAACACTCATCAAAATCTTAGGTATCTGTATTAAATAAGTCTTATTTCGCCATTATTTACCCTGCATTCCGATGATTTGTCTCCCGACATAATCTGCTCTATTAAACATGCTTGTGACGTCATCAATGATAATTATACGTAATACAGAGAAATCGAAGATAAATTCAGTTAGAAAAGTTTCTAGTGATATTCTATGCCTGTAGTTTTTATGATTTAAGGTAGCTCGCGGGTTTACTGCTTGCGAGAAAACCTACCCTGAAAATTTGTCCGCGTGATCGATAGGTTTCAATGATTTATTTCTAAAATTTATTTGAGATTTGTCTGCTTAGTAATAATTTTATCGTGATTCAAACACAGTGTCGCTGATAAAATCAAGCAACGCCATTTCAATGAAATATATAGTAAAATGCATATCTTAGTCGAAAACCGCATTTCAAAACTATGCTTCAAATTTTTAAACGATCTAGACGAACTTAATTTTACTCAACACAATAACAGAAAAGATTATTATGAATCAATTTATAGAAAAAAATCAATATGTGTTCTCGGCAAATTTTTCGTAAAACAACTTTAAAGATTTAAAAGATTTCACAAAATCCTATATTCTTATCACGACGTTTGCCCGACGTTATCAATTTCTTTCGTCTGAGAACCAAATATGAAAATGCGCTGGTTGACCAGACAAGCTGATTTACACATATTAGAACATTAATATTAATAATTAACATTATTATGAATGTTTTCGAATGCATAAAGGAAATTTATGTAAGGTTGTAAAGGGAAGAAATATGGCTACTTATCTTTTCAATGAGTCAGTCATGCATTCAATGCAAAAATAATTACCATACACGTATTGACATATAAAAAAGTTTGTAATCGCATAATTACGATAACTAGCTAAAGCCAAAATGATTTTAATAGTTAGATCGGTATTTGAAAATTGTGAAACGAGCGAAGTTAATGCATACGGTTCAATTTATTTACAATGTACTTGTCTAAACAACAAATTAAAGAGTTCCAACGCACACTCATACCTTATAGAACTCAATGCGACAATGTATGTCATCTTTAAATTTTTAGCACTTGATAATTATAAATGTTTTCTATAAACTGCAATTTAGCTTTTTGAAATATTTCATTTTATGTTTCTAAAGATCATTTGTTATTTCTAAATAATTTAATTCTGGTTGTAACACGCTTTCTGATTGGTTGAAAAATTTATTTTATATCGTATAATGAATGTTGCCTACGTCATAGTATGACAAACGTCAAAAACGTATCAATCCGCCTGACGTTACGTTTGAATTTTGTACAATTTGATGTCATTTTATAGATCAAATGACCGTTTTTATCAACAATTGATCGCAAATAAATTAAATTATAAGGAATGAATTTAATATTTATTAGTTTTATACGATATAAAATGGTTTGGAACAGTTTACGCTTTTTTATAAACCGCTTCGCGGTTTATAAAGCGTAAACTGCCCCAAACCATTTTATATCGTATAAAACTAAAAAATATTGAATTCATTCCTTAAAAGAATTGTATGAGTTTGTTATGACGGTTAACTCTTTACGTCGAATCCTATTGTGACGTCAGCAAACCCGCGAGCTACGTTAAACAAGATATAAAGTTAAAATCGACATGTTTCTGAGTAAAATATGACATCATGCTGCTTATTGTGACGTCATATTGATCAAAGGAATTTTTACTCTATCGATTGCTGAGAGTTGCCTTATCATACCTGCGTAATTTCAAATCTAATGATTTCTACATAAGATTTTTATTGCATTCTCTGATCATCACAGTTTCAAAACTTTCATCTTTTATGATTCATGAGAATTTCAAATCTAATGATTTCTACATAAGATTTTTATTGCATTCTCTGATCATCACAGTTTCAAAACTTTCATCTTTTATGATTCATGAGAATTTCAAATCTAATGATTTCTACATAAGATTTTTATTGCATTCTCTGATCATCACAGTTTCAAAACTTTCATCTTTTATGATTCATGAGAATTTCAAATCTAATGATTTCTACATAAGATTTTTATTGCATTCTCTGATCATCACAGTTTCAAAACTTTCATCTTTTATGATTCATGAGTACAGCCAAAAGAAGAGGTTTATCGTTTTATTCACTTCTCAAAATAATAGATTGTTTTGGTACTTATCATCCAAAAGGCATTATGTGTTGTTGACACTTTTTTCACAGTAAATCATTCATTGAATACACAACTAAATAAAGTAATTGTTTTAATAATTTTAAACTCTTGATGACAAAACTCTTGAAAATTGTATCTAATTGTGTTGTTATAGTCCATTCAATGAATGCACAACTAATTAAAGTGATTATTTTAATAATTCTTAACTCTTAATAACAACGTTCTTAAAAATTGTATCTAATTGTCATGTTATAGCTAAAAGGGATTTTCGAAATTTTTAAATAATGCAACTCATATATTTTTATCTAAAGAATTGGGGGGTTTTTTTTGTCGTTAAAAAAACTTAAAATCAAGTACAATTTCATTTCTTCAATTCATCCCGATTTTAAAAAGGAATATGGATAAATAAGTAATGCAAAGCCATGTAAATGTCTTGTAATGCGAACATTAGATTTTGAAAAGTAATGCATTACAAGTATATGTACTCTAAGCTTAATTTTGTGGCATTAGACACTACTAGCATTACTTAGAGAACGTGATTTAGTTATCTTTAAAACTAAGCGACATCGACCAAATGGTATTTTATCTTACCTCAATGTATGCACATGCGTACCAGCATGAATAGTTTGATAGTAACACCGACAAATGGATTTAGCATGACTCTGATCATTGGATGTATACTTTTCCTTCTTGATATAGGTGAGAATCTGTAAGACTCATTTTTCTTCCTTTTCTTCATCAAGCTTTTTTTTAATTTCTTTTACTAATAATTTTGTTATTGTTTACTTATCCCTTCGCGCTTCTCTTAAAATAATCAAAATGTTTATACAAATCATTCATTCATCGTGAAAAGGTAAGTTTTTACATTGCAGCTTTTGGGTGTCCCCCCCCCCCCCCCCCGGATGGACTACTTTCAACACGTCTTGCTATCATTTATCATTAGAGGAAGAATCATGGATGGATAGCATGGTCAGTGGTAAACGATAGTTTGAATATTTCTACTTCAAAATAAATCAATCATTTTCATACTAAATTAAAAAGTATACATTTTTCCATCTGTATCCACTCAAATTCTCCTTCTCATATCATATTTTTCTTGTTTGTTTTACTCCCTATGGGTTTGGCATAACTATCGCTTTTTAAATGATGGTTTACATATGTTTTTTGATGTTTTATCAATTGAATAAGTGTTTGTTGCAAACTCTAGTTTAGTTTTGAAGGGAAGAACAAATAATAAATTCAGAAGTATGAAAGTCTCTTTCACATGAAGCATTAAATTATTTCTTTATTTCCGTATCCAGAAAATGTGCGAGATACACGGTGCATACCTGGTTCATGTAAACAGTGCCAGTGAGAATACATTTACAACCAATCTAATGGTAACTAATGGAGGTGAGTATTATTAACATTGTTGCTGATTATTTGATTTTTAGGTCATATGAGTACTATGATGACCTATTGCAATCTGTTTATGTTCGTCCTCGTGCGTCATGCGCCGTGTGTCGTGCGTTAAAGCTGACATAACTTCATAGAAGCATTTGGTCAATCATCATATTAGTTTTGATCGCTATATATATATATATATATATATATATATATATATATATATATATATATATATATATATATGTAATTCTTTGTTGAGCTGAGAAAATTACGGTGATCTATTTTCAATTACTTTCTTAAATTTTGGTTTGTTTCTTCATATAACAAAACAAATGTTTACTGGGGTTGAGGGCAACATTGATTATATTAGCCCCTGAGGGACGAAATAGTGCCCGACGCGAAGTATTGAATCAATTGTTAATCCCAGTCAATATTTGTATTATATATATATATATATATATATATATATATATATATATATATATATATATATATATATATATATAAAGGTCATAGTACATAAATGGCGTGGATTTAAATGGCAAAAAAAATTGTAGCGGGTCATGCATGGATGGGCGGTTCTGATTGGACTGTAGAGGGAATGTGGGTATGGGAACCGGAAGGAGAGTTGATTCAATACTCAAATTTTGCTGTCGATGATCATGAACCCAACAACAAGAACGGTCAAAATTGTCTGAAAAAGGGTATTAGTCAGTATTACCATTGGAATGACCAAGACTGTGACAGACTTTATCCTTATATTTGCGAAACTACGCAAGATGTTCTCTTTGTTCGTTGCATATAAATAAGTCGTTTTGTTTTACCGGGGAAAGATATTTTAATTGTTCTGGGTTTAATATATAAATTATCAGCCTATCCAATGAGTGCATGTAAGCAACACAAAGTGACAATTTAAAATAAACATCACACAAATATATTCGAAATAACTACTCACAGAGTCAATTTGAGTAAACTCAGCTGTTCTGATACGCTACTGCTCTCGAACATCCAACCAATCAAACTGTGGCTAACAAAACTACACATGCACATTTTACGCTAATATTCGCAATTTTAATGTAATGACAGATGCATTGTGTTATCTTGTTTTATTCTTTAAATTTGCATTTTTTAGAAATACATTGTCACATCTGCATCGTCACACGATTTTGAAACGATGAAAAAATATCTATTATAGTCTGTCCCAAGATATTTATGTTGCATATTTGAACGATTTTTAATAAAAATACACATACCTGTGACTGAAGTGCAATTAAAATCGATGAAAGGGAAAATTCCCAAGATAACTTCATTCACACATTATCATTTTTCCCTCGTAAAAATTCGCAGGAATGAAAACAGATTTCCTACGGAGATTTATAATAGGGAATGTTGACATCTGTTCTCCATTCGGAAATACTCGGGACACCTCGCGCAATTTTTCAACGTTATCATCCGGGCGTCTTCATCTCCTTAGCAATGGAAAAACCTAGTAGACTTTTTATTTTTAGCCGTGTACTGATACCCGACAAGCTAGAGAGGGCGTTTCAAAAGGGAAATCTTAGGATTTTTTCATACTATTGAATGAACATCGTCTGAACCAAGAGGTATTTATAAATATTGAATAATTTAAGAAAATATGCGGCAAAAATATCTTGGGAACGACTATAATTCTTTTTTTTTAAATATGTATCAATCTTAAATTGATATTCATTTTTTAATATGTGTTTTTTCAGCAATAAAGATGAAAATCCAGTAGTTGGCTAAACATGTGTTTGTAAATTGTAAATAAATCAGTCAGACGATAGGAATTCATGTACATGTGTTATTTATGTTAACGTTCATGGAGCAGCAGGTTTGTGTCATTCGAATGGTAGGAAAAATAAATATGTACACTTACATGGTGTACACATATGCACAACATTGTTAATTTGCTAATGATTGTTTGATGGAAAAATCATATCTTATCATAAGGACATTTTATTGAAAAATTCAGATATTTTGTTTGTTGATTGATTTCTAATAACAAGCCTTTAAGGTATTCAATGTATAATGAAGGGGTATTGAACAATTTTGAACAATTTTAAACTAGTTAAATATATATTGCTAGATAACAATCAAAGTAAAATGAATCAAATTCACATGACTGACAACATATAAAAAGCCAGTCATTTTGCACCTTAAACTTTTTTAATGAGTTATCTCCCCTTGATGAAAAAAAGAAAATTTTAATTTCGCCAAAGTATCTGCGGTAAATGATTCATTTTATTTCATATTTTAATAAAGAGAAAGTTAATACATGTATTAACCAAGAGAGTTTTACCAATTTTATGTTACTTTTTACAATATCTTAACAAAACACACGTTACCCATAGACTACAATGCAAAATTCAAGGTGTAATTAGTTGGACCATAATTAATATTTTGAAAATTCCTTTGGTGGAGTAATTTTATTTGATAACATCTTCAAAATGATATAATGATTAAGAATATCGGTCCATTCATTTATTAGGTACAACATGTGGTCGTTATACATCGAATACCTTAAAACAAGGTGAATTTTTTCCATGAAACATTTCTTTACTTAACAATATTACAGACTATTACAGACATGCACATCTATTGATATAACATCTACAGTTGTAAATATCTCTCTTAAAAAGAAAAAACAGCAGTTATTTTGAAAAGTACACAAATACGAATGATATATCAATATACAATGTGTATAGCTAATGTTTAAATCTACGTACTTTTATCTGAAACCAAGTGATCACGATTTAATAATCTTGTCATCTAAACGCTTTCCAATATATCACATAGTGAATGTAACACAGTTACAGACAACTGGTTTCAATATGACCATGGTAATTGGCGGTATACATTTTCTTCTTGATATAGGCAATTATCTGTCAGGTCAATCATGTGACGTATCTTATCTTGGGTTTTTTTTAACCTCTTTCGTCGTCGTCCATCTTCCGACGTACGTCGTGCGTCGTATGTTAACAATTGTACATTTTAAACGATCTCTCATGGTCAGAAATTTTCGATAACTCTAAATTATCTGCAAATTTTTTATTCGTACCAGAAATCTGCCTTTTATATAGAGAAATTTTATTAGTTTGGTATTGTTGCCTGACGTCATGACGTCAGGCATATCTAAGGTTTAAAAGTTGCTTATCCGAAACAGTGCAGACAATGGGACAAGCAATATCATGATATTTCACAAAAAAGATTAACCGATGCATGTTTAAGATGTCAGCATTTATATTCACAATTGATGAAAATGTTATATGGCATGTAATAACAACAGCAGGCAAGTGTCTTCAAGTAAAAGGGACGGTCACCATGCAATGCACGTGTGTAATCCTGATTTAAAAATAGATCAGCATTACACCATATTTGAACGGTGAAAAAGGGGTAGGGGGTCATGACAACAAGTTGTAACATATTGTCTATTACGGTACAATGTAAGTAATAATTGGTGTTGGATTATCATTATTACGAAAGAGTCATCAGTTTGGATTAAAACAAATATATATTATATACGGCTGACCAGTATGTTTACTGGAGGAACTCAATCGCCAAAGCGGGGTGTGAGCCGATTTTCGTTCAGTTGGGCGATTTCATTAATCTTGAAAAGGGGTCATAACTCGCGTGTCTTACTAAATGTACATTACTACATTTAACAATTACTAATCAAGTGTGTTTCTTAATTCGATAGATTTCTTCGAAGACACCCGATCAAAAGTATAATATAATATTGATCTGATCCCCTCCCCATGGATCTCTGCCAATGGATGAGTTCATTTGTTGTGTGAACGGTAATAGCAGGATTTCGCGCCATAATGTCTCATTCATAGTTTTTGCGCGCTGATTAGTTGACGAGTCCGTTGGGATCATGCGAACACCCCAGAGCACACCATGTGTTTACATCACAGGCACGTAGATTCGGGGGTTGGGTTGAGGGGGGCTGCTTCCCCCTCCCCACTTTTTTGGCGGCTGGCAATTTTCTTAAACTTTATATGACAAATGGAAATATCATAGATTTGCCCCCCCCCCCCCCCCTCCACTTTTGTAGGAGCACGCAATAAATGAAACTGCAAATAAGGAATTCTAATTGAATTGAAGTTACAGTTAGGTTATTTTTCATGAAGAATTCACCCTTTTTTAATTGCTTGTCAAGATGATTTTGATAAAGCTGCCCACACACATTAAAAAACAATACGTGTTTGTACCCTTTCATATTTCATATGGTTAGAACTTTTTAAAAATGCCTTTCAGTTGATTTTGCATCTTAATATAATAAATACAATTTTTTAAAAAAAACGACTATTTACTCTCCAGCTTTCAAGCTTACATGCACTTCAATTATTGATATTTGATATGTGCACATGCCTAAAAAAATATTGAATTAAGTGATAAATATGTACATAATTAAGTGATATATATGTACATATTCTAGATCGAAGATAAGACTGACATTTCGTCTTGAATTTGCATATTCCGTTTATAAATTTATGATCAGCAGCGAAAATTAAAATTCATTTCTGATAAGATAACCTAATTGATACATGCATGCTTCCATTGAATAATTTTGTTTAGTCAGGCAAGCTTTTTGGAAAGCTATTACTTAATATTACATTCAGATATTCAACGAACTACAACAGCTACGTGGTTTCACAGAGATCTTCTACACACTGGGAAATGGGTTTGATCATCCGATACACCGGTACAACCGTCTTTTTATTGTGATCGGCTTCGTATGCTTTCGTATTACATTAACATAGCTGACCCATGACACTACATGCTAATCATTCCTTTAAAAAAATACCTGTTCTTATTTGATCTCAACTTCTATATCTATTTCATTAAAATCATCGTGGGCGAAATTGCAAGAACTTCGAATTAAATTCGTTAAATGCATGGATAGCATCAGTAAATGTTTTCTTTTTTATATAGTTTATAAAGTTTGAAGGATGAATCACATTTTTGAGATGAAAAAATGCTTTGAGGCTGATAATCGGTGCACCTTAAATTCTGTTTAAAAACTACATGACCGGTTTTTTTTAATATACTCTGATGTATCTCAGTACGAATATCAATTTTAAATTTCATGACTATTACTTCATAGGGACACTAAGGACACTCACCTGTAACAAAAATTAAAATAATAGATATTTAGATCTGTAAGCTACGGAAGCCCTCTTCCTAAATTGTAAATTTTATGTCCCCCGGAGTAGAGGTATTGAATACAGTGTAAATACATACACATTGTCACTAGGCAAAATTGCTAACGCACCATTTACTATTTCTTTGATTTTTTTTTATCTGAACACAACAAAGATTGATTAGTTTATTATAATACAGAAAATGAAACATAATTTGTTGCAAACTAATTGACCAGTTGCTTTGAGTACTGTTTATGAAACATTGGTACTTCCCCCCCCCCCATTATGTGATTCACATATCAATTGACCGGTACCAATTTTACATCTTCTTGTTTGGTAAAGATGTGGGTCATACCTTTATATCTTTTTCAAAAATAATATTTTTGATCCAAAGATGAAATTTTGTTAATTAAAGGATTATTTTAACAGATAAATTAGATATATTTGATCCATGCCAACATTTATGGCATGGTTTTTCCTGTGAAAAGCACTTGTCATATAAGGTCATGTCAAATTTCGACAGCTTTGCAGACTTTACATTTGTCTATCTGCAACATGTCACATGTGCTATTTTCGAGGATGAAGATACAAATGTAGAAACTACGGATTAAAAACGTGCCAAGTTAAAGATTAAATGTAAAATCATAAAGCTAAAACAATGTACACAATACAAAGGAACTTAATCAAACCGTAAAGTCTTTATGCCCGAGTTGTTACACGATCAGAATTGCCCACATACCAACACAATTTGATATACCGTTTTACACTTTACATATCTGTGTTTTCTAACATGGTTACCATCCTACTATCGCTGCTAAAAATAAAGTGCCCGGAACTTTGCCGGGGAAAATGATCTTTTGTTTGTTTTTAATTGGATTTTTCATTCCACAACATAAGTACATATGTGACATAATATGTGAATGATACATTTGTAGAAACATATTACAGAATCTCTAAGCTATTTCTACTTGAGGTCAGACGACACGTTCCTCAATTTTAGATAACTTTTTTCAGGAATTTGTTAATGGTTTACTACTACTTTGACAAACTTTCTTGCAAAAAATTAGGGTACCTTACCAGGCATTTCTGCAAAATACTAAAGTATGCAATATCCTATATAATCTTCTGCAAATTACAGTTGAATTGCTGATATAAAAATAAAAACATCTACAGCACAGCGAAATTATTAGAACAATATCTCCGCCGGGGCGGGGCTTTGAACTCACGACCTCTAGAACCTTTACGCTTTTGGCAGTGAGCGGCCACGGTTCTAACGACTCGACCATCTAGACACATAACGAAATCCAAGTAAATTTTGATCATATTTGAAGTAATTATAAAATTTATATTTTTTATTGGAACTCTTTATTACGAGGAAATACAAAAAAGATTTTTGAGGAACGTGTCGTCTGACCATAATAGTACAATTTTGTATATTTCATCTGAAGGGAAAACTATCTTTTATTTGTCTTATATATCTTTTAATTAGCCTTGCAAACAAGGTATATTCTCAACTCAAAACATTCTGCGACTTAACAATTTTACATGTTATTTTTATATTATTCTAGTATTCTCTTCACAAAAATACCATATTTATTTAGAGAAGTAAACAAATACAGACACAACAAGAAATATACATCACTATATCAGGTTTGAGCAAATGACATTGTTTAAAATGTATTTATTTACATTACCACTACTTGAATTTGGGCATCATATCACTATAACCATAAGGTAATTTTCTTAAAAGTAATGCACAATATTACAATTACATGGGTAAATTAATGCATTTTCTTTATCATAACTTTATGAAAAGTCAATATATTTTTTTTCAAACTATAGGTATATAAATATAGTTTTTACAAATGTTTATATATATGAAACACACTTAAGCATATCTACAGGTCCATTTTCACTATTAATTTCAAATCTAATGATTCATACATTATTTTGATAATTTTGAACTCTTAATAACGAAAGTCTTAAAATTTGTTTCAAATTATGTTGTTATAGCCCTATTATTGCATGCACAACCAACCGATTAAAGTGATCATTTTGATAATTTAAAACTCATAATAACAACATTCTTGAAAATTGAATCTTATTGTCTTGTTACAGCTTAAAATGATTTTCTAATTTTTTTAATAATACAACTTACCTATTTTTATCTCAAGAATATTTTATTTCATCGTTAAAATAACTTTTAATGAAGTACAATTTCAGTTCTTCAATCTATCCCAATTTTATAAATGAATATGGATAAATAAGTAATGCAAAGTAATGCCAACACTATATTTTGAAAAATAATGCATTGCATTACCATTACTTCTAAGCTTAATCTGTGACATTAGACTCTACGAGCATTACTTAGAAAACCTGTATACATTTCCATTAAATATATCAATGCTCCAAGCAAAGATTTTGTTATCTATAGAACTAAGCGACCACGACCAAAGGGCATTTTTATATAACCTCAATGCATACACATATGTACCAGCATGACTAGTCTGATAGTATCTCAGACAACTGGATTTAGTATGACTTTGATCATTGGGTGTATTCTTTTCCTTCTTGATATAGGTGAGAATCTGTTCGACTCATTTTTTTTTTCTTTTCTTTATCAAGCCTTTTTTTCTTTCTTTTACTAGTAATTTTGTAATTGTTTACCCCTCGCGCTTCTCTTAAAATAATTCAAATGTTTAATTTCTACAAATCATTCACGCATCGTGAAAAAGGTAAATCTTTACATTGCAGCTTTTGGGTGTCCCCCCGGATGGACTACATTCAACACGTCTTGCTATCATTTATCAATAGAGGAAGAATCGTGGGTGGAAAGTATGGTCAGTGTCATACAATAGTTTAAATATTTTTACTTCAAAATAAATCAATCATTTTCTTATTACATGTAAATTAAAAAAGTATACATTTTGTCAATCTGTATCCTCACAATTTCTCCTTCTTATATGATATTTTTCTTATTCATTTTACTCCCTATGGGTTTGGCATAACTATCGCTTTTTAAATGATGGTTTGCATATGTTTTTAATGTTTTATCAATTGAATCAGTGTTTGTTACGAACTCCAGTTTAGTTTTAAAGTGAAGAGCAAATTACAAATTCAGAACTATGAAGGTGTGTTTATTTTTATTAAATTATGTCTTTATTTTCGTACCTAGAAAATGTGCGAGATACATGGTGCATACCTGGTTCACGTTAACAGTGCCAGTGAGGATACATTTATAACCAATCAAATGATAACTAATGGAGGTGGGTATTATTAACATTTTTGCTGAATATTTGAATTTTAGGTCTTCTGAGTAGCTCAGATGACCTATTGCAGTCCGTTTCCGTTCGTCATTGTGCGTCATGCACCGAGTGTCGTACGTTAAAGATGGCATAACCTTATAGAAGCCTTTGGTCGCCATATTAGTTTCGATCGCTCCACAAATGCCACTGGGGTATATTTATACAAGTCTAGAAAGCTAAGGTCGGTTGTTTTCATTATCTATTTGTATGCATATTTTAAACCAAAGTTGTCAGATTCAAAGTATCTGGCCGATGGTTAACTCGCCCTACACTTTTCGCCATGATGTCAATTAGTCAACCCGTTTCTGGGCATCCCATTCTAGAAATTTCTTTCCATTTATACACAAATCGCATTAATTGTTCCATTTTATTTATCAACTTTTTGTATTATTCGAAGTCCGATCCGAGGTATCTGCCGGCGATGCATCTTGAACCTAAACTTTTCGTTAATTAGTCAATCCGCGTTCTTGGTTACCCCGTTCTGGAAAGTTCTCAAGCGAATGTGTTTCAAAACTAAAATCGCCCACTAAAGAAACGAAAAGGTCATTTTATTTATTCAACATTTGTTAAACCCTAACTTCTATGTTTTCTCTAAATAGGCTCACAGTAAACATATTCACTCTTTATGTAATCGTTCAATATTATTTCATTGCAAATATATATTTTGATGCAAAAACTATCCAGGACTTGGATCCGCCAAAGCGTGTCTACAACCTTACTTTCATTTTTGCTATTTTGGGCTTGTTTATCGAAAGTGAAAGTAGGTTTTTGATTAATTTCACAAAAATTACTGATCAGTTTAAATTCAAATATCCCTAACGGATATCATCACGCATGTTTTAAAATACCAAAGGTGTAAGCAGTTACTCTGGTGCAGGCATTTTGTAGTTTCTTTGCCAAATGTTTTAATTCATAAGTATAGATACTCATTTAGAATATATAGAAATTATCACTCAGAATATTTTTTTTGCAATATTGAATTTATCGTTAGCAATTAATAGTAGCTCTTTTATAAAATGATGACATATTAAGTAATAAATTGTAGTGAAGGAGCTGTGGTTAGGCGGTTCCGATTGGACTGTAGAAGGAGTGTGGGTATGGGAACCGGAAGGAGACTTGTTTCAATACTCCAATTTTGATCACCATGAACCTGACAACTATGGTGATGATGAAAATTGTGTGAGAAAAGAACAATCTGCTCATTACCGTTGGAATGACAAACCATGTGACCATCGTTATTCTTATATTTGCGAAACTTCGTAAGTTCTTTTCTTTTTTCGTTGTTTCTAACTAAAGTTGTTTTGTTTTGCCGTGAAATTAAATTTTAATTGTTCTTGGTATGGTTTATAAATATATATATCCCAAACTATCACTGAGTGCATGTTAGCAACAAACTCTTACAAGACAAACAAAAAGATTCGAAACAAACATCCAATTATTTTTACAATAATACTTTGGTCACACGGTCATCTGAATCAACTCGCTCATATGTCATATTCAAATGACACTTGATAAACCAACTTGCTACAAAAGCATATCTTAAATTATTATTCGTAAACCCCCAGAAAACGTATATTTTTGCAGCATTCGCATAGTATGTGGGTTTAAGTTTCAAAAGACATTTACAAATCACACTGGAATGAATATATATATATATATATATATATATATATATATATATATATATATATATATATATATATATATATATATATATGACCGTATTCTTAATCTTAAGCAAGTACATGGGTAGTTCGAAAGCGACCTGTATGTGTATCAGACAGCTAATTTTAATCGAGTATGATATTTTATATATAGGTTTCTGGTACGGTGAGAAATTGACTAATGCAATAAGTAGTCTTTCATCGTTCAGACTGGTTTGGTTTAATTTCAAATAACGCCGAGACATTAATTCTTAAACGATTTTCATTATGTATCATTTTAAAAACTTAAATGTTTATTTAATTGTAATCTTCCATCTTATGGCGTATCATTCACAGCAATAAAGTCGGAAATCCAGCATTGGGCTAAACATGATGTGTTTGTAAATTGCAAATAAATCAAGTAATTGAAGTGTTTTAAAGTCATCTTTTACGGAGTCTCAGGTTAGATTTATTCCAATGAAAGAAAGCAAGGACTGGAGATTTGTGGTAGAACGTCAAACTTGACAAAAATACATTGGATACTGAATCAATAGCATCTGAACAATTACTTGCGCTGTAATATCAAAGATAATAAAAATCAAAAATGAAAATAACAATCCAGTTTTTAATCACGTGTTTAAAACTTGGTTTTACAAATTTTAACAAATTCTACTTATACTCACATGGGGGATTATGCACGGAAAAAATAAGATAAACTCGGCATTTCTGACTTATCACCGTTTTTAAAGATTGTGATAAACGAAAATGTTCGCATCTATTCAATTAACGTATTGGCTTTTCTTTAGAAACAATATATGTTCGTTTTAAAGACAAGGAGCACTCATTGACATAGATTTGTCTACACACCTTTATACCTGTACGGTTCAACATTTTCATAACCAATTGACCGTTATCAGTAATCGGTCATCGTGAATTTCTGTGGCGTGGCTGTTGTCAATAAGATTACCATGGAAAAGGGTCTCGGCCTTATCCTCCTTGCTTCTCTTGGTGAGTTTGCCTATTTTTGGGCTCAATGTCATTCCCCTATATTTGAACTGAATCTTTAATTGCTTAAAACTGCAAAATATGATTGGAGGTTTTTTTTGTTCGTGATAATTAGCTGCGGGCTGTCGGAATGGTTGGACGGTGAACAAGAATTCTTGTTACCACGTCAGCCGTGATACGGCGTCCTGGGTAGAGGCCACGGTATGATTCATATTGGATTTTATTTAAAGAAACAAAACTGGCTGAGGTTGTTTTCTTAGCTTTTGTTAAAATTCTTATTTCTTTCATAAATGTTCAAAGACTTAAGTTGATCATGGAGTTGTTTTAACATTTTAGTGGACCATAAGGGTTTATCTTGAAATATTACTGGAAACATGTACACAATTGAACTAACCTTGCATGCACCCAAAATGTTTTGTTGTACCGTATTCTTTCAGTTTATTTAAAGATGATAATCGCATTCATCCATCATTGTGTTATTCTTTTTTATCTGAAACTTTCTGTAATTTATTCTTTATGATCTAATTTAAAAATTATTAAGAGTTCATGATATTTATTTTGGCAATACTCATAATTAACTTGTATGTTATTTGATTTACATTCCTTGCTACTGCATTTATTGCTTTATTGTCTTTATGTTATTTTCATCTCCTGACTAATGAAGAGAATGTGTGAGATACATGGGAGCTATCTAGTTTGGGTAGAATCTGCTGAAGAGCAAACTTTTGTACAAAACTTGCTTCAAGGACACCATCATGGTATTTATGAGAGTTGTTCTAGATCTGCAATTGACATAAAATTAAGAGAAATATAAGGACAATATACCGGTATGTTTATTCCAGATTGATTATATGAGGATGTTTTGCATCTTAAATTCGTAGAACACAATTACTGGTTGGGAGGATCTGATTGGACATCTGAAGGCACGTGGTTATGGGAGCCATATGGCAAAGCCATAAACTACACCAACTGGTTACATGGACAGCCAGATAACAGTCACAATGCCGAACATTGCCTCCTTTTGGACAGGCATTCCCATTATAAATGGAAAGACAATGACTGTCATGAGGCTTTTCACTATATTTGTGAGGACTCGTAAGTTTGGGAAACCAGCAGTATTAAACATCATTATAGAGTGCAGGGTTTCTACTTCTATTTATAGAATAAGAACAATGGTTGACTCAAAGATTGGAATTATTGGGAGGCTAACAATTATCAATCATGAGTATCGAACCTCCGCACCTAGTACTTCACTATTTACAAGTAATTTTGTTGAAATTAATGTTTTTAAGCAATATTTTAATTAGAATAAGATTTTTATTTATTCCTTTGGATCACAATATACAGCTTTTTCGCACAACAAAATATACAACCATTATAATTTATATCGTTCTCATTTTAGCGACGGAATGAAGCCTACATCAAGTGAAGTTTTGGGATAGGAATGAAATTACTTCTACTTCTATGAATAAAGATAGACATTGCCTAAAACAGTTTTGTTCTATTAATTAACATATCTCAGACTATAGAGTGGGATACAAGTTAATTTGGTATATGTTTCATATTCATAACTTATTTTTAACATGATGTGTTTGTTAAAAAACACGACATTGACCTAAAACACTATATGAAACCAAAAACACATTTTATATCCATCCCATTTAATGGAACATAATGGAGAATTGTTATCTAGTGAAAATAAAACATTTATTAAAACTAATTTAAAAAAAAAAAGGACAATATCTTACTTCCTACATTTTTTGCACACTATATAACGGATTTAACTTTCATATTCTATGTCGACTTCCGAATCTAATTGAGTAATCGCACAAGCACGATTAACTGTTCGACACATATTATAACTGCAGGTATAGCTTGACCTCGCTATTCGATTATACAAATATTGGTTCTCACACCCCTTTCCCCTTCCCCTACAGTGTGCGTTTATTGGATGCATTGTACGCACGTCAATCTAAACATGAATATTAATTTTTGAGATGGTTCACGGTTTGTTATTGTCATTTTTTCATAAAAACCTGTTAACCTGAACATATATACTCGAATGAAGGCTTACTATACATTCAAGCTGCTAAGTCCGATTTTTTGGCTACAACAGAATAAATAATTTTCTATACAAATCAAGTTGAACCTCCTTATTATACTAATCGGATCACCCCGTCCTTTACCGTCGTACGTTAGAAAAAAGTGCGACGGAAAAGGTCGAGGTGATCTGATTGCTAATTACACCAGTCTCATACAGTCGGTTTCCTCTCACAGAATTATTCCAAGTAATTTAAAATAATTTATGTATGGGAACACAAATAAACCCCCAAAAGGAATGCATCATAATTGTGTTAAGAAAAGGAAAAAATTTGGTTTCGTCCTCCGGTTGATGCCACCCGTACTCCGGTTGATTCAACCCGCATATTATGCACCAACTCTAAACAAACAAAACTACAGACAGATGGGTGAAACAATGCACAAAGGTTTTTTTATTTGCCAAAACATTACTTAAAGCTTTTGTTCGTTATTTAAAACGAATGTCTAGGTCATTATACTATCACACCCGCCATGCTGTCTTTGACGAAATAACGGGGTACTGTTTTATATAAAGTTTGTTTTGTTATGCTTAAATGACCGGGAAAACTACTACAATGTCTACCAATTTACATTTGTTGAAAATATCAATCGTTTTAAAGCGTACCTAACATTGTGAAACATAAAAATATATATAAAATCGGGCAAAGCAGCTTTGAATTACTGTTGTGACTTCATGCCTTTGCATTTACAGTCCAATATTTGATCTAAACATGTTTTTTATTATGCTTAATATTTTTGAATTTATTTTGATTGCAGAACCTTCAGAACTGTTTTCCTTTAGAATCGGAATGTTTAGTGAGGAATAAAAAAATGAAAGTTAAGGCCAGTGTTTTTCTTAATTTAAGCACTTGTCAGACAGTGCTTAATTCCCCAAACTTTCTAATATTTTTACACAGATAAGTATTTGGTAATTATCTAATACTAATGCGCACATATACATACGTCTGCGAAATACTTAACAATAGCAATTCTTTTATCAATTCACCGTTATCAGTGAAAACCCTCTGTGAATTTCTTTATCACGTCTGTTGCAAATTGTTGCCACGTTAAATATGGAAAAGGGCCTCGTCATAGTCCTATTTAGTACTATCGGTCAGTATGCTCTATTCTGATTCACATTTATGTTTTTTAAGTGCCTTTTTTAAACTAAATTTTTCATTTAAGCTATTTACATTTGTTTTCAGCTGCGGGCTGTCGGAATGGTTGGACAGTGAACAAGAATTCATGTTACCATGTCAGCCGTGATGTGGCGTCCTGGGTAGAGGCCACGGTATGATTCAAACTGAATAAATGATAACTATTTTATGTCTTATGAAATGATAGCTAGATAGACATCAATATCATCTACTTTTTTTCAAGTGAATAGCAGACTGTTTAATTTTGATGTTAGAATGCAATTTTTAATTGATATGTATGTTTAATACTTGTACAAACAAAATAAAAGAATGATATTCTGTATATACCTACTCTCTGGGGCCCCCTCTTTATACAATAAATAATGTGAAATCTACATCAATTTTGATAGTTTTTCAGACACGAGTAAATAAAAATATCTTTAAAACGGTTTCCATAGTTCTGACATATTTCTGTTGCGGGGATAAAGTAAGAAAATATCACAGCGGAAAATTATCCTGGTTTGTACGCGAGGTAAATAACAGTCATTTAATTATAATGGAGAAGAACCCCTACCAAAAGTTTAGTTTTATATCTTGCATAGGATTTTCTTATTCTGGTAAAAAATAGTATTTCATGAAGGTACAATGTCAAAGATTACGTGTATGCAAAAATAAGTGTAAAATTCGAATATTTTACAACATTTATTTTTTGTTATTCTACCGAGGGACCATATGGCACAATATTTTTTGAACGCCCATTGTTGCTCAGGTGAGCGATGTGGATCCATAGGCGTCTTGTTATTTAGTGAAATCATGCATTAAAACAAGATTCATTACATTGGATAATGTAAATTTCAAGATCGCTTTACTTGCTTCCCTTAAAGATAATGTTATAATGAAATAATAATGCATCTTTATTCGATGGACACTTTTTTTTATTTTGCTTGGTGGTTTTTTTTAGGGGGGGGGGGGGGTGTTGGGGTTTTTTTAATGAACATATTTTTATTCTTTAAAAACACCCATTGTTCTACAGAAATTGAAAAAACTTTTGATTTCTATTCATTGATATCAAATGTCAAGCTGTTGTTGTAATGAATGCATTGTTTTTTATTCAATTTTATTAGATAAATATAAATTTTCATTCTTGACTTTATATACCTAGAGAATGTGTGAGTTACATGGAGGCTATCTAGTGCGTGTCGAATCTGCTGAAGAACAAGCCTTTGTACAAAACTTGATTCAAGGACTCCATGGTACTATATTATTATTTATATCATAAAATAACCACCTTCGCTTCAAATCTCATTATTTGTGTTCATCATATTTTCTTTTGGCCTACATGTTGCGATATATATATATATATATATATATATATATATATATATATATATATATATATATATATATATATATATATATATATATATATCTTTCCGCATAGCACGACAGTACTGGTTAGGAGGCTCAGATTGGACAACAGAAGGCGCATGGGTATGGGAACCATATGGCCAGTCCATAAACTACACCAATTGGTTACACGGACAACCGGATAACAGTCACAATGCCGAACATTGTCTCATGGTGGACCGGCATTTCCATTTTAAATGGTTGGACTCTGACTGCCATACAGCTCTTCACTATATATGTGAAGACCCGTAAGTAATGGGGAAGTTGTAGTCGAAATTAAACAGGACATATGTCAATAAGAATTGCAACAGTTTTCAAATACCCAACGCGATATTTTTTTCCTTTTGACCTGAGCAAGTGGCATTTGTTAGCCTTAATCAAATTGTGTCCCTTGTTTGTCGCCGTTGTCATCATTTTTGTTTTCATTTTTATTTTCTGTAGAACTAATTTGCTTATTTAAACCAAATCTGGCAAAAAGTATCATGCAGTTAAGGGTTTTCAAGATTGTCAAATGAATGGCTAGTCTTCATACCACTGGGGAAATAAGAAAGAATGAAAATAAGGCGGGGCATTTTAAAACTGCTCCTCTATAAAGCCAACTTGTACTATTTATTTTGTAAGATATAGTTTAATTCCAGAACATGGCGGCATTTAAGTATTTTTTTCAGTACGAACAAGAGTGAAACATTACTTATGGGATTTTTTTGTGTATTGCATTTTTTGTATGTAAAGTTATTGTCATTCAGGTAAGTAAAGTGGTCCCTAATTTTTATGAAAAAGTTGTACCAAAAATAGGTTAAATATATAAAAAAAAATTATCAGAATTTATTTGTTTTAAATCTTTTAATCTTTCTGTATTCTGTTTTAGCGAGGGAGACATTACAATCGGTGAAGTTTTGGGATAAGAACAAGTTTTGCAATATGTTAAAGCTGCTTGGTCCGATTTTTTTGTAATTACAGTATCAAATTGTTTTCTATATAAATCATTTATCTTAGAAAGTTATGGACTTTCTCCTATTTACACCAGCAGTATCAGTCTCCTTTCAAAGTTAGAAATATTCAAAGTAAATAAAAATAATTTCTCTTTGGGCAAACGAAAAAACAAACCAAAATGCATCACGGGAATGTTTAGAAAAGGAAACCGCTTGGTTTCGTCCCCCGAATGATTGGGGTTATTCAACCCGCATGCTATGCATCGATTGTAAAGAAAGCAGACTTTGGAAATATTAGCGAACAAAACGTACACATGTTTATTTGTAATTTGTCTGATCATTTCGACCTTTATTTAAAGCGATGTTAAAGTCGTAAGACAACTATACCCCTCTCGTCGTCAGGGGTGAAATTTAACATGAGGCGAAATAACGCGGTAACTTTTAATGTCGTTTGTTTTGTTAACATATTTTGTACGTATTTTTCTTCATTGAAATTTGACATAATTGACGGGTATAAGTACTGCAATGTCTATTATTATACATATACTAAGCATAGCCATCGTTTAAAAGCGTGCATAAAATTTGATATAAAATCGGACCAAGCAGCTTTAAGATCCAATAAAAGAAAGTTCATGTTGAAAAGCGAATTGACATTTTTGATATCTGTATCGTAAACATCATAACATTATGATTTGACAAAGTTTGTATAAGACGTTCCATATTGCTAAAAAATAAAACATCGTTTTGAAGAATATGTTGAATGTTTAATAGGTAATCCATTTTTATAAAAAGTTACAAAACAAGGAGCTTTATTCATAAATCGTTGACAACAACAACAACATGCATAAAATATGTGGATATTTATGAGGTAGATAGGGAAAAGATTGTATAGATTCCAAGTGAGTGCTTTCAGGGGGAAATATTTTGTTGATTTTTCCTAAAACTTCTCTTCATTTGATGAGAATTGTCAGTTGATGGAATGTTGTCAAGTGATGATTATTGAAAATGTCGAGGTTCATAAACCCATCTTGTGTTGTAAGTATTTTGTGGTTAAATCGGATGTTGAATTTTTTGGAAAACCTTCAAATTGCAAAAAGATTTTTCTGTGTAATCATGTAAAAAAATAATTTATCAAGAATCCTCGACACCCCGTGACCTCTACTTTAGAATAATAAGCTTGTTTGCAGAATTTTTTCCAGGTGTGTGGAGGACCGTATAAAATTGAGGGGAATGGTTAAGATTTTGCTATGTTAAATTATAAGCTTTTTTTTAATGTTTACGATTTTAAAATTTATTTTTAAAAAAATGAAAATCCATAATTTTTAACAGTACCATGTCAAATAAAAACTAATAAAGTCAATATATTGTTTTCCAATTTCTTTTAAACACTTTGAAGTCAATAAATGTTTGTTTTGCTTTTTTTCAGCGAGGTTGTGAGACCTACATCCGATGAAGTTATAGGATGAGAATAGCTGTATCAGGGATTTTGTTAATAAAAGTTATCGGCGCTTCCAATTAATTTAATTTATTACCTAATCAAAGGGATTTTGTTGTTTTATTACAAATTAAATATTTGCGTCTATTTTGAACTGCCGGTCAATAGACTGCGATCTATTAGACCGCCGGTCAATAGACTTCGATCTATTGGACCGCCGGTCAATAGACTGCGATCTATTGGACCGGCAACGTATTTCAGAACGCGGGTATGTTAATGTTACATCCTTTCGATAGTTCTCAGGGAATGTATATTCCTTTACATAGACGCTGTTTTAGTACTTGGTGAAACCAAATTCAATGTTATCAAATAATCAACAGTTTTAAAGCTTTATATAAGGTAAAAGACTATTTCAAATCAAATGGGTTGAAGACTCCCCCTTCTTTGTGTAAACTAATACTAATTTGAGATGTTGTAATGCATGCAACAAGTTTTGTGCATGTAAAAGATGAAAAAAAAATCTGAGTATATTGCATAATGGCACGAAAACCATCTGCAATATGCAAATTGTAAACCCCGAAAACTAAATAAGGAATTAGGTAATAAAACAATTATTTAATGCTTGAACAGTCAATAGACCAGAATTTTTTCCCTTGGTGCAGGGAACAGCTCAGTATGATCTATTGCCCTCGGCCGTTGGCCTCGGGCAATAGATCATACTGAGCTGTTCCCTGCACCTCGGGAAAAATATTCTGGTCTATTGACTGCTCAAGCATTAAACAATTGTATACTATTCGTAATACGTGGTGTGAGTGTGGCATTTTATCCAACTCAAGGGTTTCTGATCCGTCTCGCTCAATGTAGAACGGAGTGGATCAGAAACCCTCGACTTGGGAAAAAGATGCATGTGTATGAGGAAATTTCAAATTTCATTTCTATGTTAATAAAGGTTATAAAAAATTGGTGAAATTTTCTTTTTAAAAAGGTTAAACAAAAATAAGTAAATGAGCTTCTCCTAAAGCATTTATTTGGTAAAACAGTTTATTAAAAACACAACTCCTACAATATAACAAAGAATCTTTAATTGGGATTGAATTACTGTAGTTTAAAAAGTGGACCAAGATATTACTCATGAAAATAACACATCAGCATTTAGCTTAATCCTATTTAATCAAATTTGACCTTGATAACTAGATGCCATATAAACATTCATTTAGATTTTTTTGGCATAATGACAAAGTCAAACAATGCTTCCAGATTGTAGTTTATTAATTTGTTGACATAGAAAAACGTGATCGATGCAGTAGGTTTTCGCGATCATTTTCTTTTAATGAAAGGAAAATATGGAGAGAATAATTCCAATTTGTGCCATCCAGTTATTTTTTTTTTCAATATTTTTTTATGATTCGACAAAAAATCTGATAATATAGCGAAAATTTTGACAAATTATTAGCATTTACCTCAAAGTCGTTACAATAATTGACTAGTAAGATGATGACGGTTACTTGTTGGACACTCATGTCGATTTGTTAGATATAGCAATGCCGAAAAAAAAATGATTATCTTTAACCGGTAAGTCTACATGTCAGACTTAAATCAGGTATTGTTAGATCTTTGTTGTGTTACGGGTTTTTATGGGGTTTTTATTTTCTTAAGATTTTCTGATGACAAGTAGAATAGCATATAGTTTCAGTAATGAATTATTGAGTTATTGATTATTTTCTTTCAATTCTACATAAAGAGCAGTCAAGTTTACAGAAATATCGGACAGGTCGACTGAAAAAATCTGATATCTCAACTTAAAAAAATAATGTCAACATAATTATCTCGGGGGAAAAAACAACCCATCATGCAAAACTACGGCGGCGTGGAAGGGCCGGATGAAAAAATGAATAAATCTTATTTGTTCGGACGAATTACGATTTGCTCGGACAAATAAGTTATTTGTTCGGACGAATAAACTATTTGTTCAGACAAAAAAGAGTATTTGGTCTTAATAAGTTAGTTAGTATATATAAATAACACACAGAGAGAGAGAGAGAGAGAGAGAGAGAGAGAGAGAGATTTCATAAAATCAGTTAACGTGATCACGCGCAGTTGCAGGAAATTTTCCCGATTGGAGGGAGTTAGGCATTCTAAGTACAATTGTAACGCCGGTTTTTCTTAAGTAACTAAAAAAATTCGCGCTTTGTCATGAAAATAATATATAATTACTCCCGCCCTTAATCGGCACGCAAAATTTTGACAGATTTTGAGACTTGAGCTTATATCCTGGCAGCAACATATGTCAGATATTGTATAAAGAAAGGGGCGGCGAAAGATGTTTCATGTTGGGGCGGCGAAATTGATCGACAGTTCTACAGTGTGTCAAATTAATCTTGAATTTGATAAATTATTTTTTCGGTTAAGCTTATTTGATGGCACGATATAAGAAACCAAGCCAAGTTGTACCGAATCTTTATTTTTCACCTTTGACGTCATAAAATGTGTATCAAGATGATGCAACGCACATTTGTATAAGAGAAGTTCGTGTTTATGTGCATCATGTGTGGATCTTGTCCTTAGAAAATTCAAATTTATTAAATTTACATAGAAAAGTTATCAAAATAGGCCTACGACCACCCCCACCCCTCGGCAAACATAGATATCACTTATAACCAACCCCCCATCCCGAAAAATTTTTCTGGATCCGCAAATGTGCATGTATAAGCACCAATTATGTTCATATAAATTTAATTCAACTTGTCAGTCTCTGTTGAACTTCAAAGACGTTCAAAAATCCTTAAATTGATTTCATTGAATCGTGTGTTTGTATATTATATACATTTTTATTGTTCATAAAATATATAATTAGTTAATAGAACCAGAGACATAAATAACAATGCACTGTTGATTGTCAAAACACGCCAGAAACATGTAAATATGCCCCACTTTTGACTGAGTAAACAATTTAAGTTTTAACACTTCGCCGCTCCATTGAACAAGATTACCGTTATCATCACCGCTGAAATGAATACAGATCGCTGTTATCAAATTTCAATTCTGTCCTGATTTTTTCAAAAATTCATTTTTTTTGACAGAATTATTGAGGCGCCCACCGTCTCGATCCGCCGCCACTGTTCTAACACTCTTAAAATATCAGTGATTAGTACATGTACATGTATAACATTTATGTGTTATCATTTGAAGGGGAAAAAAGACATTCAAGGAAAGGTGGCTTGATGACATACTTTCTCCAACTTCATCATCTACATCATTGCCAGATCAAATAGTCTCATAAATTACTCATCAAAAATGCTGTTTTATATACAAATACAACTTATTCGTCCGAACAAATCCTCATTCGTCCGAACAAATAAGACATTTTTTTATCTGGTCCTTCCACGCCTCCCAACAGAAACGTAAGATTAATTGCATGATTATTAATTGAATCCCGTGTGTATATCATTGTTTTAGCTTAATACAAGAAAATGAATCATTTAATCCGAGGACGAACCCGGGTGGATTCTTCCTGTTCAGACTTTAATCACATTTATACACTTTATTTGTTAAACAAAAAAAAAAGTTTTCTTCAAATCATTGTAAATGTACATTTGGGTAAAGTTATGTTTCACGGGTACCATACTGTGAAAATCTACATTTTCAAGATTTGATTTAATTAAATGAAAATTTAATTTTGATCAGCATCAACGGCCAAAATGTCAATTATATTTATTTGGTAAATTAAATTTGCGTTAGGTGTTTAACATCATGTTTAGCTGACACTTATAAATAGTAGAATACCGAAAAATAATTCCAAAAAGTTGTACGACTAGTACTCTTAGTTTAAATTCCATTACAAGAAAAGTGTAAGTCTTTATTTCTGTTTTTCTTAAATTCAGATGTTAGAGGAAAAAGTTTTTAATTTTTTTTTTAACTTGAACCAGCAATACCAAGAAGAATTCCAGTAGAAATTATAAAAAAGATCGAAAACATGAAAAACATGTAAAAGTCAATTGCTGAAGTCACATCTGTCCAAAGAACAACAATGTCATCTCCCCTTTCATGTTTCTTTTCAGGTTCCTGTTCACTCTTTTTATCGACTTCTGCAAAACTTACAACTTCCATTTTTGTATTCTGACTTTCGTCGTTTTCAATCGAGCTTTTCGGCATTCGACGTTGAAACTTCCAAGAGAGCAAGGTAAGGTTTCTTACCCATTGAGGTATTTGTCTTTCCTGTGAGAACTGCTGGATTCGTAGCGATATTGCTACTATGATAAGAATCAGCGTTCCAAGAGTCAGACCCAGAAGAAGATAAACTTCCAAATAAGACGTTGTTGTTGAAGAACTTGGCAGCATACTAGAAACAACTGTTAAGAGAATAAATATCGACAATAATACAGCGACGGAGTAGGACATCTTTTCACCGCTGTCATTCGGCAATGCAAACGTAAATATATCTAGAATAACAAGGAATATCATAGGAAGTATGATATTGAAAATATACACCTTCGGCTTTCGAACGAAATCTAGCGTGTATATTATCAAGGAACTTCCATCGTCAACTAAGGTGTTAGCGGTGGGGTCTGAAATGGCCCATTGACCGTCGTTCAATTCGTCGTCTAGCGTGAACGGGGTGGCTCCTTTCGTTAGGTTAACCGTTGTACTGTCGCTATTCCATGCCACAATTTTTATTGAACATTGTTGTCGGTCGTATGGGAAATACGCGATGTTTATCAAACACTTCGTATTAAACACTTTATACGGTTGCCAAGACACATCCCCAGTACTAAATATACGCAAGCTCATGAAACTGCCTCCCAGTTCGGAAAAACTAGTCATACCGTTTTGAATCTGCAGATCTGGTTTCCAAATCTTTCCCTGGGGAACGTCGATATAGGTGGCCCCTCCATAAGATGACGGCGTCCATGTCAAGAATTCGTCCTTCCATTTGATAGTTAGAATCCCCATTGAACTCATCTGTTGCGTGGCTTCGTGGAGTCCATGGAACCCCGTCAACAGAAGTTCCATTGACACATCGGTGGCGGCGGTCTGGTCAGTCGCTGGCCGTATATCCTTGTTATAATTGAGGGTTGTGAAGAGGTAGGTGTACAGGTTCTTAATGTCAGTCCCCGTCTGTGACGAAACATATTCTCTCCCTAGTATCAAAACATAGAGCATCCAAATCGTAATTGTCCGTGAACGTTGCATATTTTTCGTCCGCAAAAATGAATCCTCTATCACTTTGATTATTATGTTGAAATACGACACCGATCGATTACCTTTGCTAATCTGCAGTTTATGGTAAATCAAGGCTTTTCATTCACTCGGTTTTCATTTCAGTACTACATTTCGTAATTATGAAGTCATTTAACAATGAATTGGCTTGCAACAATGGAGTGGTCATTTGATTTTAGGGGATTTAATCGCGCGAATCGACCGCCAAATGCGTTAGTGCGTCACGAACACTTAGTACTATCAACACGAAATCCAGGAAATTCATTTACTACACGTACTTAAATATATGAGAGAGCGCTATTTAAAAATCTTTCATTAAACAGATTACAATGTATATTCGTTTTAAATGTTTTCATTTGACCCTAATAAATGTCGTGAACACTATACATATATTTATTTTTTGCTTACGCACAATTTTGGGGAATAATGAATGAACATCGGGTTTTTTTCGTAATCCCTCTATTGAGTGTGACCATTATTAAAACAATATTTGAAGAAATATAGATTTGCTTAATCTCCTAATCAGGCTGAAACTCTTTTTAGGTGCTACAAGGTTAATTTAAATGAGCCATAACTCAGAGGGGTGAATATGCCCCCCCCCTCCCCCTTATCTTTGTATTTTTAAAAGTATGTTTTGTTTACTGATTTCAATGATTCACTTCTCAAGAAATTCTTGATACAACAGCATTGAGGAGTGGGGTCCTTAAAGTGTAAAATTAAAAGGCGAAAAGAATTAGACATAAAACTCGCTTCCAATATCAGATTAAACAATGCAATTAAAGTTGTGTTGGTTACAAATATGGTTTTGCTTTAAACGAAATCGCAGTAAAATAGCAGGTATTTCCCAATATCAATGTACATCAATGTAGTAATGTTATAGGTAATACGTTGGTAATTGGGTGTCATGTTTATCATAAAACAGGGATTTCTATTAGACATTGGGAGATGGTTTATTGATGCATTATTTATTTATAGTACAATCTGGTCAGCAATTGCATCACCAAGCATACCTAAATATGAATATCTTATTGGTTGACCAAACTGTATCGCTGAATAGATTTTACTTTACTTAATACGGCGCAAGAGACGGTTTTGATAAGGTAACTGTATGCATATTTTATATAAGTTGATTGCTGATGCGTTAGATGAATACCCATTGATTGATTACATCAATACAGTATTCCTTATGCTGTTCAGTTATCAATATTTATGCCCATTCATTAATCTCCAATGTATTAAGTTATAGGTAATAAAATTTTATTTTAAAATTTTATGGGGATTCTCAATATTTCAAAGATTCACTGTGCCACCTTCTTCTCTCCTCCAACAGAAATTCGTGACTTTACTTGCATGCTAAACGAATTACAGTTAAACTAACTTTAAAACAACGAACGAGGATATAACGAATTTACAGATATAGCAAACTGAACTGAGGTACAGGTAAAAAAATGACGAAATATAAGAATTTTATAACGAATTTTCTCATAGTATGAAAGGTTAGCACTGCCATTTGATATAATAGCTTGAATGAATTATTCGTTCATAAATTCTTCAATTTTCAATCCAGTTTTTATAGATTTCTTAAAAATTTATTTTCATCTAAGCCGTAATTAGCAAGTAATGTACTATTCTGATGAAGAAAACATCTACTATATAGCGAATTTGCTTTACTTATTATCACGAATTCGTTAAACGGTTATAACGAATTACGGATGTAAAGAAGTAAATCCATTGGTCGCTAAGACTTCGCTGTAACCGAGTTTTACTGGTATAGTTTTACCATATTCGTTAACTTTGTAAATTTATTGGGATGGGAGCTTAATATACGATAATTCTGAACTAACGTGAGTTTTAATGATTAACCATTTGAAGAGTTACCGGGTATGACTAAGCTTTATTTAAAAGTAGTAATGATGTTCCGTGGCTTTTTTGTGGATGAAAAGATCTCCAATTGATTGAATGACGGAAAGGATAATTACTATCAGTTGGGGGGGGGGGGGGAATAAACGGTGGACGATGTAAAAGTTTTAAGACTGTATTGGTTAGATACTTCATCCATATTGACATGGATTGAATTAGAGATAGAGGTCAAAAAATTAAGTCCTTCAAAACATATGGCTGGACAAATTTATATTTGCTCCAGAACTAAGGTTAATTAGAAGTGATTTAGTCTTAACTGATAGAAGGGTGTGTCAGTGTCGGATCATCCTAAGTTATAGCAAATAAGTATCCATTAAACTGTCCAGCATTACTATATGGTTGTGTCAAGTGAGTAAGTTATCTTCTTATTCGAGTTATCTTGATACCATGGCAGAAACTTTTGTCTGATGTTAAATTAACCAAGTCATCGATGATACCATTAATATTTATTCTCCAGCACAAAAATTGGTTCCAGCTACCTATATTCTTAATTTTTGAAAAATTTAAAAGGAATATAACTTTGAAGTTGAAAATTTTTGTGTAGAATCCAACGCATTGATATTAAAAAGTGGTTTGCAAAAAAACATGGTGACTACACCTTGTCAAACTTTCGAAATGTACTATAAGTCTCAAAGGATGAAAAAACACATGGAGTATAATTTATTGGTCATTATAAAATTGCTGTACGTGTGCAAATTAATGTATCATACAATTAACACGTCATTGACACGTCATTTGATGATTTAACAAGTTTGAGAGGGAAAAAAAACTTTTCGGATCTGCTACATTAACACAGTTTGATTAAAATCAGCTTTTCTGGTGCGATATACCGTTTTGTGAGCGCCAGTGTATCAGAACATCTTGCACCATCGCACAAAGCGATAAAGAGGGACGGACCGGGGAATCCAGGTCTGTCAAATGGGAGATGTGGCAATTGATTGAACAAACACCAAGAAAAATTCTATTTACGATAAGCTTCCAATCAATTAGGAAATAGGATATATTGATTTAACAAATAATATTAAAAATTGAGATTCCTTACTAAATAAGATATTGATTGAATAAATAGTGGAGGAAAATTAAAAAAATGATTCAAATGATAATCATTATGCGGTAGAACAAAAAAGGGAGATGAACTTTTTAAGTAAATACATGTACGTGGTTTTCTATATCAAACAGAAAATTCGTTAGAAAATAAAGCTGTTAGTTTAAAGAACAATTAAAGTAATTGGAGTAATAGCATTGGTCTGGTTATTTTAACAAGGAGAATAAACTAGGTTAGTATTTGAAACCTTTTAATGACAACTTAATGTGTAACCAAGCAAAGTTTTAATCAAGAATTATCGCTTTAACCTTGGACTAGCGATTATGTACATGCTATGAATGTTCAGTCCTGTAATAAAACCATTTTAACAAGGCCTTGGACTTTCAGTAAGACCTAGCTATCTATTTCTTGCGTCAAAACAAGCTTAAAAAGACGCTGGTTTCAAGTGAAATATATACACCAATTGCGTAGTCTTAGCTCAAAAGCCAGACAAATCTTGTTGATTTCAAAGAGCCATGGCTGAGTGGCTAGCAATGATATAGAGGGGCCTACGTTACATTGCTGTTAGACACCAACTACCCAAAGTCCAAGCTCTTGTTAAAATGGTTCTAATTATAGAGAAGTGATAATAGCTCTATGGTCGTATCAGAAGTATTTACTTAAAAACATATTTTCTATTTTCATGTTGAATCATTTTTTTTAATTTTCAACCTAATAGATAATAAAGTTTACACTTGTTTATTGATGGCTAATCTCTAAGGTTTTTATAGGTTTACTTTTTCTTATCTAGTTTTTTTTTTTACTGATCAGGACATTTAATAAGCATTTATTGCACTAAATTCAAGAAAGACACCATACCTCAACATATTTCTAGCAAAGTTTATATACAAGTCTTGTATTTGAAAAATAATTGTTTTGTGTAGAATTCTGATTGGTTTACTATTAATTGTATATTCAAAATACAGTGTATCTAAGAACAAAAATAATTTCAAAAATCAATTACAACTTTCGCTTTTTAACATAGCAATATCATAATTGTACGAAATGTTGATAGAATTTACACATCAAATTCTGGATGTTTTTTAATCTTAATTTGAACAAAATATGATAGCTCATAAACAATTTGTTTTTTAATTTCTTGAAAAATTCATATTTCAACCTTGCTTTATAACATATAAAAAATGTTATGGCCCCTTTTTCAGGAATACTACTCCTTGTGATGTGACTATATTGATTGTTTGCTCATCCTAATCAGTTGATTTGCTTAAAAATTTACATCTGTTATTCTCTTCCCGGAGGTAATTCATTGTGAATCGCTATACCCGCTGTTGTTTGCTCTCTACTTTATATCAATGAATTCTAGTAACTTATGATATACTGGTGATATACAATATCGTACATGTTTGACATCCACAATGAGACAATTAATTTAAAAAATGAATTCGAAGTTCTTATGGAGAAAAAGCCCAAACTTTTTCCATAAAGCAAAAAATTGTAAATTGATGAATCAAGTCGCTAAGACTTGTAAGACAATGGCATGAGCATGAAATCGGCGGCTTGATAAAAACTCAAATTAACATGTATATATGTAGATCGCGAGAGAGAACGATTATTGTACCAAGATTCTTTTTTTTTTTTCAAAATATTAATGAAAATGTGTTATTTATATTTACAGATGTACAATACATATATTTTTTGAAGTATATATACTTGTAGATAACTTTCTTGCTTAAAGTCTCAACAGACTGGAAGCCGAATCTGAGCCATTTATTTTTTTAAGAAACATCGGTCAAAAAATTAAGCTTTCCCTAAATCTATTCAAATTTTATAATAGTAAGCAGCTCTGTGCATTTCACTTGGCGACCTCATTTTTCAGCATTTTTATTATAAACATATTGAAGAAGAATTGAAATAGTTTGTACCTCTAGCAAAAGTCGTGAGTCATTGAGAATAGTTCTTGTTGAGATTTCAAAGTTTTAAGAATTGACGATATCGTTGCAGCCATTGTTGTCATGGAATCAGTAAGTATTTAAAACTATTGACCAAAGATTTCCATCGTTGCAATGAGTATACCTCGCCGTATGCTGAAATAGGCAAAGGCTACATGTATTTAATATTTAATATTCCTCAGTGTTTTATCGATTTATCGTCGACGAATTTTATAAAACGTCTGATAGAAATATACAAGGGGTATTTCATGAAAACTAATAACATATTAAAAGATGTAGATTATACGAATAAATTCCATTATTTTTTAACCAAAGCCGAAAATTTTGCTGACTTGTTTGCTTGTCGAATGAAACCTGAAAATTTATTTGTATTTAAGGACATTAATTCGAGTTAACTGTACCCGATCTACTCAATATGCATTCTGTATCAGGTAAGATTGTATTATTTTCATCGAATTTGTAACATGCGGTAACGATGGAGCATGCAAATTCTAAACCATGCACAAAATAGTTTGCGAACTCCTTTAGCCAATTTTTTATTCAGTAAGTGAATTTTGATTTCATTCTTTTCTATCTATATTTTTTTTATTAATCATTATCTACTGCGAAAAGTATAGCCATGTGACAGCAAGCGAAAGAGCAGTGATCGCTGTAAGAAACAACCAAAACATATAAAAATCTAGAGCGGAAGTGACGTCAGTCCAACGAACTACTATGTCCGATTTCCGTGGTTCTATACACTCTTGTTTATTATCAAAATGTTCATTTGTTTTTGTTCTGTAATTGTATTGAGCATTGTAACCATCTATACGTTGGCATCGCAGTGTCCAAGATAACCTCGTCAATCGTTGGACCCAATCCGGAATCTTTCTCTTTTCTGTTCTGTAGTGAAGTCGCAGTGAAGCAGTTGAGAGAACTATAATCAGCACCCCCACGGATAACACTGCAATAATGTAGATTTCAAGGTACGAAATAGAATCTGAATTGGTTGGAAGCATACTGGCCACAACAGTTAAGAAGATGGACATTGACAGCAGCACTGTTATCGAATAGGACACCTTTTCGCCACAGTCATTTGGTAACAAAAATGTCAGAAGACTTAGCACCACCAGAAAACATACCGGAATAAGAATGTTCAGAATGTAAATTTTGGGTTTTCTGTCCAGTGTGATGCTGAACAATATTACAGAGTCATTCACATCCATGAACGTATTGAAAGAATAAGTGGATATCTTCCAATGACCATGATGGAGATCGGCATCAATTCGGAACCCGTCCCCGCCTCCCGTTATATTGACACTCGAAACATCGTTGCTCCAGGAAATAATCTGAACAGAGCAGTTTTGTCGATCGAACGGGAAAAATGTCACGTTCATCTTACATTTGGTATGAAACACTTTGTGCAAAAACCAAACCACCTCTCCCGTGTGGTATATTTTTAAAAACATGAAATCGCCACCCATCTGAGAAAAATCGGCAAACCCGTTGCGGACCTGCAGATCCGGTTTCCAAATCTTTCCCTGTGGAACGTCAATGACATTTGCTCCTCCGAACGAGGAAGGGTTCCAGGTCAAGAATTCGTCCTTCCACCTCACAGTTAAGACACCGACTGAGGTCATTTGTTGGCGGGTTTCGTCAATGTCATGAAGTCCGCTTAATAAAAGATCCACCTCTACTTGAGTAGATATATTTTGGTAATTGGCAGGCCGAATTTCTTTGTTGTAATTCAGCGTGGAAAATAAATAGTCGTACAGGTTGCTGACATCCTTTCCTGTTTGTGCGGAGACACAGTCACAGAGTAACAGTAAAAGACAGGCCGCCATCATAATATTTTTTAATTCACTGCAACAGAAAATTACCCAGCTTTATAACATATTTCGCTAGTGTGAAACACTGACCGAAAAGCTAGTAATTGAAACTGCTTTTAAAATTGCAATGCGTCCTTTCCTATGCTCTTCGGAACAAATATTGACTCCTCAGAAGCATATCTAACTTTTTGCAGAACGTAAACTTAATTGATTTCATCTCTATGTTTGGCTCTGCTTGTCTGAAAAGTTGATACATTCTTGATTTATAATACTGTTATATCTAGTGACACACTTCTTCCACATGCTTCACTCATCGACCGACCTAAATGAAGCGTCCTTCAAAGACTAATTGTATTGATGTCATCATCCCATCCCAATGGAAATAATTATGCAAATATCGGCATGTCATTATTTGCTCATCAAAATATTACGAATTAATATGTATTCCTAAGACCTTCAGCAGGAGTTAATTACAAAATTGGTGAAGAGTTCACCTTTTTTTCTCATGAACATCGCTAGTAATATGACCATTTAGTGTTCGGGATATCACGTACCCGATTGCGAGATGACTTGATCGTACTTTCTAAAGTAGATTACAAGAATCTTTTACCCAAAAATAATTTTCGTCGCAACAGCATCGTCAAGATACACGTGACGATCCTCCTAGTGACCAATATCGGTCAAACAACATGGTTAACTCTGCTTGACATATACTATTTATAAATTAAATTAAAGGGGATTTTACCCAAACTACCGATGATTTTATCGCGTTTTCTTAAAGATTAATTAAGACTAGAATAGATTCATATTTAATCTCAGCAGCATGGCGTTCGCAGGTTACAAGATTTAAACGATTTAACCGTGACCATTATCAGCCAATCAGAATGCCTAGCTAATTCGGACATATCCTCGTCAGAGATAGGACAAATAAATATACCGTTGTTGGATGGGGAATAACCACGAAAATGAGTATTTATTGCAGTTATTGGGAGTTTCTAATAGTTATTGAACCCTTTTTTTACTCAATCGATTAAGTCCACCTGTAATTTTTAAAACATTCATTAATAATGATTTTAGGGGCACTGAGTGTTTGTATTTTTCAGTTTATCAATTCAACTTTGATCTTTAAGTTAGGATAGTAACATCTGAACGACCAACGCGTAATGAATTCGATTATTATTCACATTTCACAGTTTTAATGTTTTTAAATTCTTTGAGAATATTGATTTATGTTTAGAAGATACACATGTAAAATACATACATCGTACATCTATTTGCAAAAGCATATTGTATACATGTAATGATTTATACAATTAAGTGAAAAACTTAGATATTACGTTTTGGAAACAAAGTGAAAAAAGTACACAAGCGTTAATTTTAACACATCAATATTTATAGATGTTCACAAGCATTTGACCATAAGAGATTTTACGGTTTGCGATGAGTAAAATATTAAGAGGGCTCCATGAGCGTATTTATTTTAAGACGGTATTGATCTCCATAAAAAAAAGAGATGTTTATAAAGATAAGAGAAATTTATAATTTTGCTCAACTTAATAATGATTTAACAGCTTTAAAAAATCAGACAATACTTTTTCTCTACTTTAATTGCAATAATGATTTTAGTTTAAAAGGGCATGGTCAAGATTTTGGTCAAAAATTATTTTTCCGTTTTTAATGTTTACAATGCTTAAGTTACCATTTCTACTAGTCGATCATGCAAAATTTTGAGTGTCAGTCGCAAAGTCATAAGCGAGATACCGAGCTCACAATTCTTTGTCATGTATTCAAAGCTATGCCATGTTTTTGTTTACTTTTTGAGTGTTAAGGTGAAAAATTCCAGTTTCAAACCCAAAGTGAATGTGGCAAACGCTAGGAACTATTTATTTATGCTTAAAACTACTTAGAACAGAGAGAAATCAGCTTGAAAAAGAACTTTAATTCACCGGTACATTAAACCAATGTATTAAACAAAAACAGGACACCAGTCTTTTTTACATAAATACAATACAAAGATAAAAATTGTGAGCCCTGTTTCTTGCTTAAGCTCTCCGACTGACACTCTAATTAAAGTTGACCATTAAAATTGCATTTCTTCAGCAATATAAACAATTTAAAAAATAACCGATTTTTTTTTTTACCAAAACCGCGACCACGCCCCCTTTAAAACACCATAATAAAAATTTTAGGTAGATCTGACGGATAATCTGTTGACCGTCTGTTCAGCCTCCTTAAATTACACTCTGTTGGTGAAAAGTGATGCGTTTATCTTATATAGTCACATCTTCTGTTTGATGTGTGGCTGACTCTTACTGTGTAAATAAGTTGTACATGTACATCGCCAGTACAGAAAAATTAGGTCAAATACAATAAAGTCGTTTTATAATAGTACATGTAACCTGTTCTTATGAAAGTTCTTAAGCAAAGATAAACGAATATACGATTTTGATAATATAACTTTTTTTTTTATTTTCCTTTTTTCTATATATATTACAAATGTATATATTTCCTGTATATTATAAACAAGATTTAAATAGATCCTGTTATGAAATATTCAAGTACATATCAAGTTCATAAGTTCGTTGAATACAGTTGACTTAAACGATAATTCACTATCTATATACCTGGGTAGAAAGGTTAATATATGTACCAACCGGTCATATAGGTCAAATCAAAGTGAAAGTTTTGAGACTAAAAAAACAGAAAGCCATTTCGTAGAATCCAGACATTATATAATTTACATAATTTAAAAAATATATATTAATACCAAGAATATGGTCATAAATCGTGTACACACTTCTTTTATTGACTTTGGTTCGAACGGAAGCAAATTAAAAAAAATATATGTTACGAGTTCTTATTGCTCAACGCTGATAGGGTCATTTTTCTCGGTTTATATTTTAAAAGACGTCTCATAAATGCAAATACCTCAAAGCTAACAGTGGTTCTAGCCAAGTACAAATGCAAAATATATACCTGTAAGTATATAAACTTGTTTGCTTTGTTCTAGGTTTATTGCTCTTGTTTCCTATCAAATTCTATTGAAGTACACTGTATTATCGATTGGTTCAAAAAAGTAAAATTCTTGTCCAATCGGGAACCGTTTTCGAGGGAAAAAGGTGTTTGTACCTGTATTTGTTTCACAGAAAAATTGAATAATTTCTGCCACCTTTCCCTACCCCCCCCCCCCCCCCCCCCGCCCCCACCCCAACCATCCACTCCGAAAAATAAGGCATATATTTATAAACCAATCGCTCGTTTTTTGAAATTGAAGTAGACGGTTTAACAATACTTGACATACTTGATAATTTGACCGGAAGTTACTTTGTAAAACAATGCCCTGCTGCGACGGATAGGCATACTCTAAAACCTGGATTCGCCCCATTGGCATGACCTGGCCTCAAAGTTGACCTGGACTGTCTTTTGGCCTCAAAATTGGCTTGGCCCCAAATTTTGGCCTGGTCTCAAATTTGGCCTCTACAAAATATTTGGCCGCAAATTCATTTTTATCTCTTCTTGATTTGATGATTTCATTGATTTTTCAGTGATTTATTTTCAATACACAGTGAACATCCCACTTGATGGTTTAAGTGTCATAAAGTGATGGTCCATTGAAAAGGATAGCTACAATGTACATTTAAAAAATAGTACTAACAATGATTATTCATTACTACATGTATGAGTGATCGATTCTAATTGATTTTGATTCAGTCTGTTTTAAATTCTAAAGAACTTACGAATGTGATTTTGCCTTGCCAATGTATAACCATGGCGTGTTTTTTTTTTTCAATGTATTAAAATCAAATTGCTCTCAGGACTGGACAATATCATTGTAACTTTTCATTGAAGAGACCAATATTTGTTTATTCTACCAACATCTAAGGTCACATACTGTTTGGCTTTGTTCAAATTCTGGTGATGAAAATTCCTCACAGGTGTAAAATTAATTCCTAAATTTACAAATGCATAAAATTCTACTCTTATCAGGAGGTGATGATTAATGACCATTGCTGAATAAAATGCCATTCATTAAATTAGACCGTGTGACGTGTTAAACGATGAACCTGACCCCAAATCAGTAGATTAGCTACGAAAGAGGCTGATATCGAATTTTTGAATTTCTGCTGGAGAGGGCTTGATCGGTGTTGACATGTAATTCAGATAACTGGCAATTTTAAATTTGCGTTACACAGGAATAGAATTTTGATGCTGTAAACATGTACCAGTTTATAAATATTTGAGAAATTTTTTTATTCTTCACTCAGGTCAGTCTCTTAAAGTGATGTTTTACTTAATTATTCTAATAACGGTTCCTGTACTTTTTTATTATGGGAGAGGGAGATGGCGGCTCTGACTATTATAGTTGTTCGCTTATTAAGTACTAAGCATAATCCATTCCTCGAGAATAGTATGAATAGTGCTGTACATGCACGTCAAAATATGTATTTATTGTATAATGTATATGTGTGTGTATAGACATGGATTAAATCAATTGAAACTTTATCGGTCAGGTCACTTGTAATAAATATTTTTCCATGCGATTATCCTTGAAATATTAAAAAAAATTCTAAGAGAAATCAATATCATTCGATGAAAAACTTAAAAAATGAAAAATAGAGAAATCTTAGAATTTGAGGCCAACAATTTTTGAAGAAGCCAACCTTGGAGCCAGGCCAAAATTTGTTGCCAGACAAATTTTTTTTTACTGAAGCTTAAAGTGAGGCCAAGCCAATTTTGAGGCCAGGCCAGGCCAGATCAGGTTTTAGAGTAGGTCGCGTCGAGTATTGGGTATAGCACAAACTATTCAAACAGCATTCAAGGACACACAAACGAACGAATCGATATAATTAGAATGAATGAATACAATGTTAGCGAATATCTATTAGAACGTGATTGATATACATATGATTAATCAGCTGCAGAGCTAGACTGTTGCTCTATGGAATAGTTCGATTGACAGACCATCTGTCAAACTAAACTTCCCTCAGAACTACAGTTCCGCAGCTACATGAATTAATTTAGCATATGAAAAATATGAAGCTTTGGTTTTTACATCTTTTATCAAAATTGCCATTATTTTACAAATGAGACTTGTTTGTGTAAAATAGTGACTCGCATGTAAAGGGCAGTACAAGTTTTAGTACAAGAATTCGATTCAAATTCTATTGCAAACATTTGATACTGTACACAGAGAAAGGTTCTCCAATCAACCAATCTGAAATCCGCTATCTGTTTTTTGCACAGGTACATCCAAGAGGAACACGGAGAATATCGTCGTCATGGATACCTCGACTCGTTACCCTGGAAACCGTCACAACCGTATAAATAGGTTGACAAGAGTATTCACCCGACTGTCCTTTACAACCTGTACATAAACACTTAGCATAATATATATCACGTGGTTGACGATGCGAGTTCGAATCTCTACACATAACCCAGGGACAAGTTGAGCGCTTTCCCAGGAATTCATTATCATCAAATGGCGAGTGTTCGAGAGGGGAGGCAGGGCATTGAAGGGCGGGCACAAAGTCTGCACGACATTGATGGGGGGTACCTATCGCTTGCAGAAAAAACCATTCCGCCGCCGGGTTGAAGTGTTGGGGGATGGAACGGCCGCGTGTGGGTAGAGGTAGCAGCATCAACATGCCTATCTAAAAAACAGAGTCATAGATGCGTTAATTATTTCATATTTCGCTTAATCATATTTTTGTATTAGTATACTCGTTGTTCCAATATTATAAAGGTTAATAACTTAAATTGAAAAAAAATCACTGACGATTATCATCAATAAGTAGTATTCATTGACAAGTTAAAATTAATAACAATAAATGATTCAAATTATAAATGTTTATACTCCACATTCACCCCCCCCCCCCGCCCAATCTAACCTGGTTATAAAGATTCAGTCTTCTTAAAATACATTCTTACATGTGTACAGTAGCAAATTTTAAATCATTTCTTGATTGCTTTTTCTCTCGTGATTCACATTTACATTTTGGAAATTGCTTAATTCAATTTTTAAGATTTATAAACAAAATGTTATATGCATCACTTCCATGTGTATTCGCCTATTTGGGGCAATTGTAAAGTCTCCTAAACAAAGGCATTGACATCATTAGGCTTCGATTTACCCACATGGATCAAACACTACTGTATAACATATGAATAATACGTTATTATTTCTAGTTCTAAAATGTCAGGGTGTCTCCAAGGGAGCATAATCTACATACAATTTTACGCGCAATGAGGGGTTAAAGACAACACCTGGGGGTCATTAATGTACTTTAGACCATTTGATGCATCATAATGACATTAGAAGATATTTTGTATTTTCCTGTTTCGTGGGATCAGAACAGTCCCATAAGGTCATGACCTATATTGTATTTGATGCATTATAATACATTAAGAAAGAAATACTCCTTCCTTCCTATTATAACTCATATAAAAATGATAAGTGTCTACACCTACTTACATGTAATACACATATTTAATAAAAAAAATTGTTTATACAGGGTCAATATGGGGTCAACTCAATAGTGCATGCAGTCTGACAAATGAAAAAAAATAACTTTTGCAACTAAAATGACAGAAACTTTACAAATGCGATAGGATAGGTAACGATGATAAGCTTATTTAAATATTAAAAGATGATGATACAGTATGCTGTCAAAGGGAGATCACATTTAGAAAGTGAAAGTAGAACTTATATATATGTATGCTGGCATCTCATTATATTGAGCTACTGCTACTACATGTATTATGCTTACCTAAATTGGTCAACATCATAATGATAATCCAATTAAAACACAATAATGAATTCCTTTAGCTGATCTTAAGTAATCCTTTTCTGCATACGGAAAACACAGACATGTATGTATGGGTGTTGCTAAAACGCGGAACGGAAAACGGAACGGAAAGCGGAACGGAATGGAAAATATCATCACGTTTATCGCTTAAAAAGGGTATAGACTGGCCAGAAACGATTTACTTTGTATCTTTTATTTATATCTAATGAATGATTATCAACATGTTGTTATCTTATTAATATTCATATGAATGTCTATCAATTATAGCATTGTATTCATTCGGCTTTAGTTGAGTACAGAAACGGAAAAATCAAATGTATACGAATTGTGAAACATTAACATGATTAAACGAGCAAATTAGCTATGACTTTTTACTTATTTTTCTTATACGGTATTGCTGGCATATCAGCGTAACGTACGCAGTTAGTGAAAGCGTTTTATGCGTGTTTTGAGTATTTTTATATTTCAAATATGATGTAAATGTATATACTTACATCAAAATTGAATTTTCGGTGTTCTAGACGATCTTTTATCATACAGACGATACAGTATCATTGAGATGGAAGAAAAAAACCGTAGGACTGACGACATTAAGAATTAAAATACAGTAAACATTAAAATACCCGGTAATTTGTGAAACTAGTAATTTGTGAAACTTGTATTTTTAGCAATGCAATTTTGTTTACGTTTGCATTACTAAGCAGTTGTTTATTCCAGCAGCTATATACATATGATCCGAATAGAGAGCTCTAGACGTTGCCTGGTTTGATTTTCCGATTATATATTGGGACTTTAGTCTGTCGATCCCAAAATATTCATGCAGCACATTTGGACGATTTATAATGGAAAATGTTGACATCTTTTCTCCATTTGGAAGTCACTCAGAAGACCTTGCACAATTTTTCCACACTATCATCCAGGTCTGTTGAAATGCAAAACCCCGTAGACATCTTTATTTTTATCCGTGTATTTATATACCAGCTGATAAGCTAGAGAGGATGTTTTAAAGAAAGAATAATGAGAATGTTTAATGCTTCTAAAAGAGAATTGCTTGAACCCTGAGGTATATTTAAATATACAGCAAAAAGTGAATCGAGGATATTTTGGGACAGAATATAGTGGTCAATGCATGTATTGTTAATTTTGAGGAAATAAATATTCTTGAATAAATAATCTTGTGTTGTGTACGTAACTTCAGACAAAGATCATTCATTTGTGACATGCATGTATTTTTATGACCTATTCTTCAAATCCACATGCACTATTTTATTAGGTAAATAACAGCTTTAAGGTGGTGCAGGACACCTGCATATTGTGATGTACTTGTATACTTTCTATTGAGATAAACAATAAAGTATATTAAATATTGATTAAATATTTACCCCCCAAATAATGTTACCTAACATTGAAGCGCAATGGGTTTGAGCGTTTACATGTCTGTAAGAGCATTGGGGTCCCAGGTGTATTTTTGGGTAATTTTACAATTGATTTTAATGAATTTTCATGAAGAGGGGGGGGGGGGGGGGTCTGGACCCCTCACTCCCACCCCTTCTCTAAATCTGTGCACACGATGATGTTCATGTAGGCACACAGAAGCAAATCTAAAACCGGCAACCGCCACGGGGAGGGGGCATAATTTAATTTTTAATTTTGTTTGTAATAATTATGTAGACCATTATACTTTCTATGACATAAAATGTTAAGATTATTGATTAACTGAAAATTCACTGCAAACAGTTCTACCCCAAATTGCACATAAATTATAAATTTTAATTGTATTACCGGAGCTTGCATATATAGCCTTCATTTTTAATTAAACTGGTACAAAACAGTGTTATTTAGGGCCAAACACATGGTGCGGGTATTACTGTCTAATGACAGCATCTAGTTTTCCTTTGTCCTATATGTTACAAATGTATATATTTCCTGTATATTATAAACATGATTTAAATAGATCCTGTTATGAAATATTCAAGTACACATCAAGTTCATGAGTTCGTTGAATATAGTTGACTTAAACGATTATTCACTATCTATATACCTGGGTAGAAAGGTTAATATATGTACCAACCGGTCATATAGGTCAAATCAAAGTGAAAGTTTTGAGACTAAAAAAAAAGAAAGCCATTTCGTAGAATCCAGACATTATATAATTTACATAATTTAAAAAATATATATTAATACCAAGAATATGGTCATAAATCGTGTACACACTTCTTTTATTGACTTTGGTTCGAACGGAAGCAAATTTTAAAAAAAAAAAATCTATGTTACGAAATCTTATTGCTCAACGCTGATAGGGTCATTTTTCTCGGTTTATATTTTAAAAGACGTCTCATAAATGCAAATACCTCAAAGCTAACAGTGGTTCTAGCCAAGTACAAATGCAAAATACATACCTGTAAGTATATAAACTTGTTTGCTTTGTTCTAGTTTTATTGATCTTTTTTCTTATCAAATCATATTGAAGTACACTGTATTATCGATTGGTTCAAAAAAGTAAAATTCTTGTCCAATCGGGAACCGTTTTCGAGGGAAAAGGGTGTTTGTACCTGTATTTGTTTCACAGAAAAATTGAATGATTTCTGCCACCTTTCCCTACCCCCCCCCCCCCCCCCCCCGCCCCCACCCCAACCATCCACTCCGAAAAATAAGGCATATATTTATAAACCAATCGCTCGTTTTTTGAAATTGAAGTAGACGGTTAAACAATACTTGACATACTTGATAATTTGACCGGAAGTTACTTTGTAAAACAATGCCCTGCTGCGACGGATAGGCATACTCTAAAACCTGGATTCGCCCCATTGGCCTGACCTGGCCTCAAAGTTGACCTGGACTGTCTTTTAACCTCAAAATTGGCTTGGCCCCAAATTTTGGCCTGGTCTCAAATTTGGCCTCTACAAAATATTTGGCCGCAAATTCATTTTTCTCTCTTCTTGATTTGATGATTTCATTGATTTTTCAGTGATTTATTTTCAATACACAGTGAACATCCCACTTGATGGTTTAAGTGTCATAAAGTGATGGTCCATTGAAAAGGATAGCTACAATGTACATTTAAAAAATAGTACTAACAATGATTATTCATTACTACATGTATGAGTGATCGATTCTAATTGATTTTGATTCAGTCTGTTTTAAATTCTAAAGAACTTAAGAATGTGATTTTGCCTTGCCAATGTATAACCATGGCGTGTTTTTTTTTCAATGTATTAAAATCAAATTGCTCTCAGGACTGGACAATATCATTGTAACTTTTCATTGAAGAGACCAATATTTGTTTATTCTAACCAACATCTAAGGTCACATAATGTTTGGCTTTGTTCAAATTCTGGTGATGAAAATTCCTCACAGGTGAAAAATTAATTCCTAAATTTACAAATGCATAAAATTCTACTCTTATCAGGAGGTGATGATTAATGACCATTGCTGAATAAAATGCCATTCATTAAATTAGACCGTGTGACGTGTTAAACGATGAACCTGACCCCAAATCAGTAGATTAGCTACGAAAGAGGCTGATATCGAATTTTTGAATTTCTGCTGGAGAGGGCTTGATCGGTGTTGACATGTAATTCAGATAACTGGCAATTTTAAATTGCGTTACACAGGAATAGAATTTTGATGTTGTAAACATGTACCAGTTTATAAATATTTGAGAAATTTTTTATTCTTCACTCAGGTCAGTCTCTTAAAGTGATGTTTTACTTAATTATTCTAATAACGGTTCCTGTACTTTTTTATTATGGGAGAGGGAGATGGCGGCTCTGACTATTATAGTTGTTCGCTTATTAAGTACTAAGCATAATCCATTCCTCGAGAATAGTATGAATAGTGCTGTACATGCACGTCAAAATATGTATCTATTGTATAATGTATATGTGTGTGTATAGACATGGATTAAATCAATTGAAACTTTATCGGTCAGGTCACTTGTAATAAATATTTTTCCATGCGATTATCTTTGAAATATTAAAAAAAAATTCGAAGAGAAATCAGTTTCATTCAATGAAAACCTTAAAAAATGAGAAATAGAGAAATCTTAGAATTTGAGGCCAAAAATGTTTGAAGAAGCCAACCTTGGAGCCAGGCCAAAATTTGGTGCCAGGCCAAAACTGAAGCCAAAAGTGAGGCCAAGCCAATTTTGAGGCCAGGCCAGGCCAGGCCAGATCAGGTTTTAGAGTAGGTCGCGTCCAGTATTGGGTATAGCACAAACTATTCAAACAGCATTCAAGGACACACAAACGAACGAATCGATATAATTAGAATGAATGAATACAATGTTAGCGAATATCTATTAGAACGTGATTGATATACATATGATTAATCAGCTGCAGAGCAAGACTGTTGCTCTATGGAATAGTTCGATTGACAGACCATCTGTCATACTAAACTTCCCTCAGAACTACAGTTCCGCAGCTACATGATTTAATTTAGCATATGAAAAATATGAAGCTTTGGTTTTTACATCTTTTATCAAAATTGCCATTAATTTACAAATGAGACTAGTATAGAATTGTTTGTGTAAAACAGTCACTGGCATGTAAAGGGCAGTACAAGTTTTAGTACAAGAATTCGATCCAAATTCTATTGCAAACATTTGATACTGTACACAGAAAATGGTTCTCCAATCAACCAATCTGAAATCCGCTATCTGTTTTTTGCACAGGTACATCCAAGAGGAACACGAAGAATATCGTCGTCATGGATACCTCGACTCGTTACCCTGGAAACCGTCACAACCGTATAAATAGGTTGACAAGAGTATTCACCCGACTGTCCTTTACAACCTGTACATAAACACTTAGCATAATATATATCACGTGGTTGACGATGCGAGTTCGAATCTCTACACATAACCCAGGGACAAGTTGAGCGCTTTCCCAGGAATTCATTATCGTCAAATGGTGAGTGTTCGAGAGGAGAGGCAGGGCATTGAAGGGCGGGCACAAAGTCTGCACGACACTGATGGAGGGTACCTATCGCTTGCAGAAAAAACCATTCCGCCGCCGGGTTGAAGTGTTGGGGGATGGAGCGGCCGCGTGTGGGTAGAGGTAGCAGCATCAACATGCCTATCTGAAAAACAAAGTCAAAGATGAGTTAATTATTTCATTTCACTTAATCATATTTTTGTATTATACTCGTGGTTCCAATATTATAAAGGTTAATAACTTAAATTGAAAAAAAAATCACTGACGATTATCATGATAAATCAACTATTGTATGTTACAGAATTTCGATAGTAATTATATTTTCCACTTTTTAAAAAGTAGATTAGTGTCCTACTTTTAAATTTGGTGACCTTTGAATTAAAAAAAAAAGACTGTAAAAATGTTGCCATAAATTTTTACACTTTGATCGAGTTTGTCTTAATTGTGAAAATACTAGCTATTTGAAACTTTAAAAAAAATATATGGATTTAAAAGGGTAGTGTATATAACCAGAAATAATGAATTGGATTTTTTGCAACAAATTAAAAAGATATTCCAGTTCAAATTATATATCTAAATATTCTAAACTCTACCTGGATTTTATTTTATTGCTCCAAAAAAATGAATCATGATTACTCTAAAACATTTATAGTTTTAAAATGCTTGCACCGTCCCTATTCTGAAGGCATTAAAACTATATGACTTATGATTTTATCACGGTATTATTTAGTAAAGAAAAATATTTCATAAAAACTTTGAAATTTGAAAAAAAAAATAAACACCAAGCTCTTTAACTGAAGGAGATTCGTACCGTCTAAAAGGCCTTGACAATCTAACCCTCTTAATAGAAACAAATCAAGAGTCGTTTTACTTCATGAATTATTACATATACCAATTGTAAATTTGATCTTTTTGCATACACATTATAACAAAATTCATACTTCAGTTGCTGGAATGTGTGACTCATTTAATTTTTCGCTGCCTGAATCAAATTCAGGCATATCATTGATTGATTATTAATAATTGCAATATCGGTATCCTTCAATGATTTCGAGGCACAATCTATTTATTTATTTATTTTTTTATAAATTTCAATTATTAAAAATTTCAAAAAATCGTGTGAAGTTTTGCATTATGTTTCATATTAAAATATATATTCGTTAAAACAACGACTTTTCAATCATATTTTTTATATACTGAACATTTGTTAGGAGATTATTTTAAAATGAATTCGATATCTGTCAACTGGCATCTCTGTAAATAATTTTTAAAAGACAATTCAACCAAGTCATTATTTCCTATGTTTTAAAAAAATGCGCCTTACCAAAAGCCTTTGAATATCAGGAACCATTCCTTTCATTGAGGAAATAAATGTCTGATAGAATATCAAATGGTATACCTTATTTATATAGAGAGGTTCCTAACAGGAAAGTTGTTGTTTTTAATTTACGATCTGTTCTCTTGACACCGGTTGTAGGTCAC